>NC_089262.1:43951287-44259049 GCF_963930625.1 Muntiacus reevesi
AACAGAACCAACAGGATGTGCATGTACACACAGAAAAATGTTTATAGGAATTGACTCATAATATCATGGAGGCTCAAGTCCAAAATCTAAACAAACACACTCACAGAAATATCCAGAACAATGTTTGACTATATATCTGAGAACTGTGGCCCAGCCAAGTTGACACATAAAATTAACCATCACAAACTATCACTGGCTTTAGTAATTTCACTAGGACATGACTTGGTGTACTATCTCTTGTGCTTGTTGTTCGATGAATGTCTTGGATTTGTTATTTATCTTCAAGACTGGTAACATTTCATCCATCATTTCCTCATTTATTTTTTTTATCCCTTTCTCTACACCCTCACCTTGATACATTAAAATATTAGGTGTTACTCATATATCAGGTGAATTAAAGTTGTTCTATAGGCCACTCCCCTGGGAAAGGAGTAGGACAAGGCTGTATTGTCACCCTGCTTATTTAACTTATATGCAGAGTACATCATGCAAAATGTCAGGCTGGATGAATCACAAGCTGGAATCAAGACTGCCAAGAGAAATATCAGCAACTTCAGATATGCAGATGATACCACTTTAATAGCAGAAAGGGTGAAAGAGGAGAGTGAAAAAACTGGCTTAAAACTCAACATTAAAAAAATGAAGATGGCATGCAATCCCATCACTTCATGGCAAACAGAAGGGGAAAAATTGGAAACAGCGACAGATTTTATTTTCTTGGGCTCCAAAATCACTGCAAATGGTGACTGCAGCCATGAAATTAAAAGACACCTGCTCCTTGGAAGGAAAGCTATGACAAACCTAGTCAATGTATTAAAAAGCAAGAGACATCACTTTGCTGACAAAAGTCCCTATAGTCAAAGTTATGGTTTTTCCAGTAGTCATGTATGGATGTGAGAATTGGCCCATGAAGAAGGCTGAGTGCTGAAGAATTGATGCATTCAAATTGTGGTGCTGGAGAAGACTCATGAGGCGTCCCTTGGACTGCAATGTGATCAAACAAGTCAATCCTAAAGGAAATCAACTTTGAATATTCACTGGAAGGACTGATGATAAACCTGAAGCTCCAACATTTTGGCCACCTGATGTGAACAGCTAACTCATTGACCCTGATGCTGGGAAAGATGAGGGCAGAAGGAGAAGCAGGCAGCAGAAGATGAGATATATCCTATCTAATGTCTCCCTTTCTCCCTCCCACCACTGCCTTACTTAATGGCTAAGAGTCCCACAATTCAGCCTTAGCATCATGGTAACAGTTATCCTTCTGAAATGGATTTTTGATCACACAGTTTCTCCTTGTTTAAAATACTCTGATGCCCCTCCACTATTTACAGATAAAGCTCAAATTCCTGAGCACAGCATAAATGGTTTGCCAAGATTTGGCCACTGCCTATCTCTTATGACTCCTGACATTCTATTAACCATGCATTGCAGCCACATAGAAATGTGGTTCCCAGGAAGTAGCAACCTGTTTCAGGCCCCTCTGCCTTTACACAGACCTCCCCTCTGCCCCCCAAATCCTCTTTGTTCTTCTACCTCACTCTCTTATTCTTACCTCTTGTACAAGCTTGCTTGTCCTCAAGATCCAATGGAAAGAACTCCATCATGCATCATCCTTTCCTCCCACCAGCCCAAGCAAAACTGATCACTCCTCCTTTATATATTTCTAGACACAAGCTTAATGTCTATGTGGCCAGTAGACTGACTCTCTGGAATGTTAACTAGAGTTTTCCCCAGTTTCTAACCCTGGATCTAGCACATCATGCTTGCTTGTGTTTGTGTCAGTTGCTAAGTCATGTCTGACTCTTCTATGACCATATGAACTGTAGCCTGCCAGGCCCCTCTTTCCATGGGATTTCCCAGGGAAGAAAACTGGAGTGGGTTGCCATTTCCTTCTCCAAAGTAGGTGCTCAAAGTAAGCTGTCTGAATGAAAACTCTTTTTAAGTTTTGCAGACAATGTCTCGGCCCACTCCTCCCACAGTACCTCTGTTTTTCATTTCCTTCAACTATTCTTCCATAATTTCCTTTAATTAACACTTGTCTTTCATTTTCAGGTGAAAAAGAGGAAGTATTGGGGGAGTGACAAAAGCTCTTGGTAGCACTTTGAGCTGGATAATTCTTTCTGGTGAGAGCCCATCATGTGTACTACAGGATATTTAAGAGCATCCTTGGCTTCTACACAAAAGAAGTCAGTCGCACCTTCCCCCAGTTCTAAGAACCAAAATGTCTCCAGATATTACCAAATGTCCCCTCAGGAGCAAAATGTGCCCTGACTGAGAACCACTGCTTAGACTGACTTTTCCAGGCTACCTCAGTGAACATGGTAAGCCTGAATGATGGTCTCTGTGCCCACCATCTTCCAGGAAAGAAGACTGAGATTATCACTTTTACCGTGTAGGGAGTGTGTGACCAACACAAGTAGGTTAGGGTGACACCTCAAGGGAGAAAGACACTCAGTGGGTCTGAGATGAACCCATTTGTCACAGTACTAGGATTCTAGGCTGCAGAGTTATTTTCTGTCAACATTCTCCTGGCTTGATTTATTCAGTGGCACTGAAATGACCAACTAGAGGGATGGAAGGTACAATTTAACACTGTTAAAGCCTCCTTTAAACATAATTTGAAAAATAAGAGTATCTTAAAATAAATAATACACTCACTGAACCATCTCAGTGAAATGAGGGGATCCCACCAAAGCATAGGAAGCAAAAGAGAGCATCTCAGGGATGAGGAAGAAAAGGACAAGGACCCTGGTACAGTACCCACCTGTTGTTGACACAACACTGTCAGGGCTTTCACTGCAGAGCTTGGACAGCAGGCTGGTCTTGCCAGAGCCCGTGAGGCCTATGCAGACCAGGTCATACTCCGGGCGTGCAGGTGGTGGACCCTTGCAGCAGAGTGCTCTAAAACACTGCCAAGAGAGGGGAAATATGGCTCTTTAATAAGACTGTAGAGGCAAAGCATAGTCACATTTTAAATGATCACATATTGAGAAGTAACCAAATAACCTATTCATTCTAAGGAGGAAAGGGGCATTGATGGTGAGAGACCCAAGGATATCACCTTGACTGAGCAATCAAAATTAATATCCCAGAAATGAGACTCACAAGGACTTGAAAACCCCCTCCTGCTGTGATGCGGGCACTGCAAGGGGCTTCACGTCATCGCACAACTTTCCTGTCAAAAACACACCACCAGCATCCGAGCACCAGGAGGTCAGACACCACCACTGTGAGGAGCATTCCGCAGGACAATTAGTCTGCTCTCCTCTAACATCTCAAAGAAAGGCTGAGGAACTGTTTCAGGTTAAAGAAGACTAAAGAGATGTAATAATCACAATGCCTCCTGGATTGGATCCTGGATTGGGTGGAGGAAAAACACCATAAACCAACCTTGTTGGGCAACAGATAACGACTGAACAGAGACTGAATATTAGAACCTGCAATGATAGTATTGCATAAGGTTAAATTTCCTGGATTTTATCATTGGACTATGGTTACCAAATGAATATCACTGTCCTGAGAAAACAAATACTAAAGTGTTTAGTGATGAAGGGTCTTGACATGTGCAGTTAACTGGCTAAGAACATTTCTAAATCTCTACCTCCATCACCACCTCCACACCTAGATGGTGATGAATGTGATAAAGCAATCATGGTAAAATGTTAATGATGGAGGAACCTGAGTGGAGTCTAAGGGAAATTCCATGTACTAGTCTTACAATGCTTTACTATTATTTCAAAATAAAATTCTTTTAAAATCATTAAATCCAGTTCCCACATATATCACTGTCATCCTGACTTTTGAAACATTTTGTGCATGCTTAGTCACTAAGTCATGTCTGACTGTTTGTGACCTCATGGACTGTAGCCCGCCAGACTCCTCTATCCATGGGATCTTCCAGGCAAGAACAGTGGAGTGGGCAGCCATTCCCTTCTCCAGGGGATCTTCCTAATCCCAGATCAAACCCAGGTCTCCTGCATTGCAGGTGGATTCTTTACCATCTGAGCCACTAGGGAAGCCCACTATGGGGTGACTGGGCTTCATCAAGGCTATCATCTAAATGAGATGAGAAACTGGGGAAAAGTATGCTGAAAAAGCAAAGTGACAGAAAAGGTTCCCTTACTGGTCAATTTTGGTAAAAAGAAAAAAAAAGAAAAAAAAATTGACTTCTTAAATCTGGACAAAGAAAATCACATACCACCCTTGGAACTTCAACTAGCCTTCCTAAACCACCAAACAGAAGGAATTCCACTTTTGGGAGAAGCAAATTAAACAAAAATCCTCTTCTGACACAACCTAGAATTTTGCTTCAGGTCAAATGACCTCAGGGTACTATGAACTAGTGCTTGCTCTGCAATAGTTAAAAGACCAGGGGATTTAGGAGACTGGAAATCGTTCATGCAGTTTTTGGTCTTTCTACTTAATTGACATCCACTTATTAGAGGCCATCTAGTTTACAAAGCCTAAAGTAATCAAGCCCTGAAAGATACATGAGGAAGGAGGAGACAGGGAGGTGAGAGGGATGCAGATCTACTGACTTCTTGGTCCTTTGGAGATCATGAGAGAAGAGACCTATAAAAAGTCTGCGTTAATTCTTCTTACACTGATGAAATATGAGGTCTGACAGGCTGTCACACTCTTACAAATCAAGCTTGACTATTTCTCACCCTCACTTCTCATAGTCAGTAAGTCCAACCTGTATGACCTCTGAAATAGCTCTAGAATCTATCTACCTCTCTCCAGCCCAGGTCACTGCTGCTTGGACAACATCAAAATCCTCCAACGAGTCCTAGTACATTCACCATTGCTCCCTCTATTCTCTTTTGCGGCTGCCATTATCACCCAGGTGCTCTAAAGGGCCCTCCATGATCTGCTCCACCCAAGCCTCCAGCCTCATCTCTGTAACTCTCCATCTTAGTACTCCACCTCCAGTAACATTGACCCTCTGGCATCGCACAGCATTCAACACATGCCACTCCCTTTTCCCCCAACTTCGGGCATAGTGAACACTTCACTGATTTTCAGGTTCCCGTTAAAGCAACCCTTCCTCAGCGCTGCCTGCTCTGATGGTAAGACTATGTGAGCAATTAGGGTCAAGCTCTCAGAGCACATTTGTGAATTCATCACACAGACAATTAGTTTCTTATTCATCACCAGACTGTGGGAACCATATCTGTCCATCATCTCAGTATCCCCAGTGCTCAGCAGAGACCACAGCATAGAATCCACTTTCAATGAAGAATTACTGAATGACATTTAAATATCATCTAAGAAAGGAGAAAAGAAAATGTAAAGGTTAACAGGAAGCTTGATCGATGCTCTCTGGGCCTCTGATACTTCAAGAAAATAGTGTTAACACTGAGAAATACTAGACTTTTTCCCTTCTCTCCAATGCCAGAAGTGTTAGCCCAGTTCCCGAAAGACTGATTTTGACGTGCAGGACCTACTTTTTTGGTATGATAGAACTTCTTTTTGTCCTAAATTCACTTTTCCTTGGCTTTTAAGAAGCTCTGCCTACTTCTGGTAAATTCTATGATCATCTAACCCATATTATTCATGGATTTATTAAACTCTAATCATATTTCTTCTCAGTCTTTTCAAGTCTGAGAAGTCCTAATTATTTCAGTGTGCCTTCATATAGCAAACCCCTCCCACTCCTCCATCAGATTAGTGACTTTTCTCTGACCTTACTTGAGCTCCATTTCGCCTCTCCTACAAGATTAATGACCTCAACTACAAAAAGTATCCTAGATACCAGTACATCACATCCCGGATTCGTAGGAAGGTTGGCTGATGATATCAGACTTTTTGCAAACTTTTTCTTACCCATAAAAGAAAGAAGTCCCCTGAACTCATGATGAGAGTTTTCCTGAGAGACAGATATACATATGTACGCATTCCTCAAAGAATGGCCAGCTATGCACTAAGAAGAGCTCTGCCAAGTTCAGCTATGATAGATAACACCACTAGTCTCTCTTACTGGGTTGCTTTGATCTTTTTGGGAAAAGAGGAGAGAGACCCTATTCCTTCTCTGAACACCCCCATTTGTGCTCAGCTCCTGTTCTGAAATTCCCCTGAACTCTCTCTTGAAAAGAAGACTGGCCCACCTACCCTGGCTGAAATGATCATCACTCTCAAATACAAGATGAAATTGTAGGTGACGAACTGCTGTATCAGGTAACTGATAAATCAGCCAATCTGACCACAGGACCACAGTCTTGTCTGACTCAATGAAACTAGGCAATGCCATGTGGGGCCACCCAAGACGGACAGGTCATGGTGCACAGTTCTGACAAAATGTGGTCCACTGGAGAAGGGAATGGCAAACCACTTCAGTATTCTTGCCTTGAGAACCCCATGAACAGTATGAAAAGGCAAAAAGACAGGACACTGAAAGATGAACTCTCCAGGTCGGTGGGTGCCCAATATGCTACTGGAGATCAAGGAGAAACAACTCCAGAAAGAATGAAGAGACGGAACCAAAGCAAAAACAACACCCAGTTGTGGATGTGACTGGTGATGGAAGCAAGGTTCAACGCTGTAAAGAGCAACATTGCATACGAACCTGGAATGTTAGGTCCATGAATCAAGGCTTCCAATCAAATTGGAAGTGGTCAAATGGGAGATGGCAAGAGTGAACATTGACGTTTTAGGAATCAGCGAACTAAAATGGACTGGAGTGGGTGAATTTGACTCAGATGGCCATTATATCTACTACTGTGGGTAAGAATCCCTCAGAAGAAATGGAGTAGCCATCACAGTCAACAAGAGTCCGAAATGCAGTACTTAAATGCAATCTCAAAAACAGTGGAATGATCTGTTTGTTTCTAAGGCAAACCACTCAATGTCACATTAATCCCAGTTTATGCCCCGACCAGTAATGCTGAAGAAGCTGAACAGATCTATGAAGACCTACAAGGACTTTTAGAACTAACACCCAAAAAAGATCTCCTTTTCATTATAGGGGACTGGAATTCAAAAGTAGGAAGTCAAGAAACACCTGGAGTAACAGGCAAATTTGGCCTTGGAGTACAGAATGAAACAGGGCAAAGACTAATAGGGTTTTGTCAAGAGAATGCACTGGTCATAGCAAACACACTCTTTCAACAACACAAGAGAAGACTCTACACATGGACATCACCAGATGGTCAGCACCGTAATCAGATTGGTTATATTCTTCACAGCCAAAGGTGGAGAAGCTCAATAAGAGTCAGCAAAAACAAGACCGGGAGCAGACTGTGGCTCAGATCATAAACTCCTTATTGCCAAAATCAGACGTAAATTGAAGAAAGTGGGGAAAACCACTAAACCATTCAGGTATGACCTTAATTAATCCCTTATGATTATACAGTGGAAGTGAGAAACAGATTTAAGGGATTAGATCTGATAAAAGTGCCTGATAAGCTACGGACAGAGGTTCGTGACATTGTACAGGAGACAGGGATCAAGACCATCCCCCGAAAAAGAAATGCAAAAAAACAAAATGGTTGTCTGAGGAGGCCTTACAAATAGCTGTGAAAAAAAGAGAAGTGAAGAGCAAAGGAGAACAGGAAAGATATTCCCACTTGAATGCTGTTTCAAAGAATAGCAAGGAGAGGTAAGAAAACCTTCCTCAGCGAGCAATGCAAAGAAATAGAGGAAAACAATAGAATGGGAAAGACTTGTGATCCCGTCAAGAAAATTAGAGATCCCAAGGGAACATTTCATTCAAAGATGGGTTCAATAAAGGAAGAAATGGTATGGACCTGACAGAAGCAGAAGATATTAAGAAGAGGTGGCAAGAATACACAGGAGAACTGTACAAAAAAGATCTTCACGACCCAGTTAATCACAGTGTTGTGATCACTCACCTAGAGCCAGACATCCTGGAATGTGAAGTCAAGTGGGCCTCAGAAAGCATCACTACGAACAAAGCTAGTGGATGTGATGGAATTCCAGATGACCTATTTCAAATCCTGAAAGATGATGCTGTGAAAGTGCTGCACTCAATATTCCAGCAAATTTGGAAAACTCAGCAGTGGCCACAGGACTGGAAAAGGTCAGTTATCATTGCAATCTCAAAGAAAGGCAATGCCAAAGAATGCTCAAACTACCGCACAATTGTACTCATCTCACACGCTAGTAAAGTAATGCTCAAAATTCTCCAAGCCAGGCTTCAGCAATACATGAATCATGAACTTCCAGATGTTTAAGCTGGTTTTAGAAAAGGTAGAGGAACCAGAGATCAAATTGCCAACATCCAATGGATCATCAAAAAAGCTAGAGAGTTCCAGAAAAACATCTACTTCTGCTTTATTGACTACGTCAAAGCCTTTGACTGTGTGGATCACAATAAACTCTGGAAAATTCTTCAAGAGATGGGAATACCAGACCACCTGACCTGCCTCTTGAGAAACCCGTATGCAGGTCAGGAAACAAGTTAGAACTGGACATGGGATAACAGACTGGTTCCAAATAGGAAAAGGAGTGCATCAAAGCTGTATACTGTCACCCTGCTTATTTAACTTATATGCAGCATACATCATGAGAAGTGCTGGGCTGGAGGAAGCACAAGGTGGAATCAAGATTTCTCGGAAAAATATCAAAAACCTCAGATACGCAGATGACACCACCTTTATGGCAGAAAGTGAAAAAGAACTAAATAGCCTCTTGATGAAAGTGAAAGAGGAAAGTGAAAAAGTTGGCTTAAAGCTCAACATTCAGAAAACTAAGATCATGGCATCTGGTCCCATCTTCATGGGAAATAGATGGGGAAATAGTGAATGGCTTTATTTTTCTGGGCTCCAAAATCACTGCAGATGGTGATTGCAGCAATGAAATGAAAAGATGCTTATTCCTTGGAAGGAAGGTTATGACTAACCTAGACAGCATATTAAAAAGCAGAAACATTACTTTGCCAACAAAGGTCCATCTAGTCAAAGTTAAGGTTTTTCCAGTAGTCATGTATGGATATGAGAGTTGGACTATAAAGAAAGGTGAGTACCGAAGAATTGATGCTTTTGAACTGTGGTGTTGGAGAAGGCACTTGAGAGTCCCCTGAACTGCAAGGAGACCCAACCAGTCTATCCTAAAGATCACTCCTGGGTGTTCATTGGAAGGACTGATGTTGAAGCAGAAACTCCAATACTCTGGCCACCTGATGCAAAGAGCTGACTCATTTGAAAAGACCCTGATGTTGGGAAAGATTGAGGGCAGGAGCTAAAGGGGCAACAGAGGATGAGATGGTTGGATGGCATCACTGATCAATGGACATGAGTTTAGGTAGCCTCCGGGAGTTGGTGTTGGACAGGGAGGCCTGGCATGCTGCAGTTCATCGGGTCGCAAAGAGTCAGACACGACTGAACTGAACTGATTGCCATATATTGCCCAGTTTCAATCATTCATATGCCAATATTACTCAACATATTTTGGAAAACGTTCCAGAATTTTATCTTCATGCTCTTTTTAAATTACAGAGTGTAAAAACTTTGCAGCCAAACCCAAAAATATCTACATCATCTGCTCATTTATTCTAGGTCACCTAAGACGTGTGTCACATAAAAGGCAATTGAGGAGTGACAATCTACTCTACTCCTGTCTTTTATCTCATCTTTCTATCCTCCTATGATGCCATCTTCACTGCATGTTTTTAGCCTGATAAAGACATCTAATATAATATTTCCCCTCTCCCCCCAATCTCTTTCTTGAATTTCAGGATCTATATTTCAACTGTTCTGAACGAATCCAAACTAAGTCTGAATAAAACAACCCACTCTAAAAACACAGGCTATAGAGATAAGACATTTTGGAACATAAAAAGCATAAAGGTTAAGCTGACAATTATTATAAGACAGTATCTTTGAAATAAGTGACAGATTCTTTGGGGGTTTATTTGAAATAAATAAATTCAATGGTTAACAGGGATAGTGTCAGATTTGAAGCCAACAAAATAAGACTCTTAAAACTATGCTACTTCAAATGGGGGAAGAATGTTCATGTTTTTTGAGTCAGTTCCTAAAAACTACAGTTTTCACTTGGTTTTCACTTTAATACTTAATGAAGCTTTGGATCTCATAGTCAATTTACTTAAAATTACTCATTTTGGCCTCTAGACTATACTGTACCAAAGTTCATTGTGTCTGTCTCGTAAAGCAGCCCGTGCATTGTTAAGAGTAAGCCCCTTTCAGTGGTGTACAATGCTAAACACAAAGCTGTCGGCTGTCCTGACAGCACACAGAAAACTCAGGCTTCATTCCCAGGCCAGACACTGAGGCATTGTATGATTCTGTGCAGACCCATAAACCTAGCCGGCTTCAGTCTCCCCATGATTAACCAGTAACGTTTTAATACTATCAGCCACTTCCTTTCTTTAAGAGGATATTATGAGGCATTAATTCAATGCATTATGCTACAAGAAGGTAACATACAAGTAAGTAAGTGTATTTATTACCTTACCTCATCTCACTAAGGTATCTTAGACGATTGTCATCTCTCTTGGGTAAGGAAGGGCCTGGCAGTCCACCATGCAGCCCAGACTATGGTACTTCCCTTCTACTTGCCCACAGTTGCCTCCACATGCTCCCTGCCATCCCAGTCCAACCCAAGACACTAAAAGACACAAAGCTTAACCTTTACTTGCAGCATGGAATAGAGAACAGGGTGAGTCCGCATGGAGGATGCCAGCAGACAACCAAGGTCATGGTCTCTTGCTTAGACTGCTAGTTCATAGATCTGTTCACATAGGGTCTGTTATGACTTGTTCCTTTCCAAAAGAACCAAGTCTCTCTCTCATTATGTTAAGATGCAGGTTGTTTCCTGCCAGCTTAAGTTCACAAGCTTCTACCAACACTGTGTGTGAGGAAACCATAAGCCAATGTCTTGAGAGAGGGCCAAGACTGAATCACCAGTAGTAACTCTGTTGTAGACTCTGGACAAATTGTATACGCCTGAGCTGAAAGGCAGATTAGCCAAAAAGTCTAAGCCAAAATATTAAGGAATCTTTTTTTGAAGGAGGATGATCACATACATGTATCAGGAAAAAAAAAAATAAGCAAAAGATTAAATTGCCAGGGTGAAACGAGGGGTTGTATTTCAGCCTGGTGGTCTAGCACCAAGGCAGCAAGATTATTTTATAATATCCCCATTTCTGCTAGGGACAGTACCAGACATTGGTAAACTGGCAGAGCACTGTACACAGCAGGACTCATTGAACAACTGTTCACCAAACTGATGCTGTAAAGCATGAATGAAGCACTTACCATGTATCACTCTTCCCTCTACATCTCCGCCTGAATGATGCCAGCCATCCTCCAGATCACTCTCTACTCCCTCAGACAGCCTGAGCACTTCATGTTTCTATGCCACCCGGGTCCTGTGTACTCAGAAAGAAAGGCTCTTCCTCTTCTCTACTTGACAAATTTCTGTTCAAAGTTCTGCTCAGATGACATCTCCTCCAGAAGGTCTCCAATTCCATCAGAGAGAACTATTCCTTTCTTCCACTCCTTGGTCCTTTAACATACTTCCAGCACTGTGGTTAATATTATGCCACATATATTTTTTTCCTGACTTCTGCAAGAATTATTAGATAACAGATTTATGCACACTGACCCAATAATCCCTGGTCTGATTACTCGGTCAAAGAGTTTAATTATACAGCTACCCAGGGTAGCCAGGCACCAAAGCAGAGAGGCAGAGCTGTCATACAATTCACATTTCTAGACAGAGTCCTGCTTGAGATCCTCCCCCTCTGGCACTGGCCCTTGCACTGCCAGTATTTCCTACCATCCCATCTCACTTAATCCCTAGCTTCTGGGGACATGGCATTTGTTTCAAGTGATGCTCTGTTTTTCATCTTGAATACATGACTTTATTCTGTACATGATTTCAATCTGACTGAGGCTCTGTAGAGTTCCTGGGAAATTTTCTTGTCAGTGTTGGGACTTCCCACAGCTATACAGTCACTGCCCAAGCCCCAAACTATCTCCTCCTTATTTATCAATAAAACAGGTCTTGCCAAACAAAACCTAGAGGTTTCTTATGGTGGATGACTGCATCTTTCCTTGGAGCCCTCAAATGGGGCCTAGCACTTTGCTCAATGAATATTTATCAGATTAACAAAAAATTAGTTAATTGGTACCTAAAAGCAATAGAAAAGTCACCCATAACTTGAAATGGATATATTTCTAAGGTGGTTTTGTTTCAAAACCAAAAAGACACCTATACATTCTGACCTTCGCCAACTCTCACAATGACAATAAAGATTTTGAAAAGAAGTCAATTTCTAGAATGTTTTCTAACACTAAACATGTTCACTGAAAAAAAAATTAAGTGTGTTAATATACAAAACTACAATTTTAAAATATTTTCCAAGTCTATAATAATAAAATATGGGTCCATCTTCTGAAAATACAAACAAACATTTATAGAGTTTGAAAGAACTGCTTAAACTCTGAAAAAGACATGAGGAAGAATTGTGTCCTAATAACACAAAACAAAACCAAAGGTGATTGGTACTATATTAAGCACAAGATATAAATGATTTGTGAGTGTTAATTCACTTACTCCGAGGAACAACCCAATGAGAAAAGTACTTTGCACTTCCCATTTTAAGATGGGGAAAGCGAGGCCCAAAGAAGTTAAATATGGTTGTTTAGTGGAACTAGGATTTGAACTCTGGCAGTCTGGCTCCAGAGGAATTTTCTGAGTGATGGGAATGAAAAGCCTCTAATACCCGAGGGTGTGTCATACAGAGGCGATATTAGGGGCATTCTGTGAACAGGGCAATGTACAGATACGAAGCTGTGCCAGACAGTGTGAAAGAGACAAGAGTTGGGGCTCCAACCAGGGCCATTTGGCTCCAGAGCTCTTCCTCATGTCCTCTTGGCCTTGGTACAACCACGTCTGGAGTCAGGGATGGATGTTGTCCTGAGGGAGTAAAGGGAGGCTTAACAAGCCTGTCGGTGGCAGAGGAAGGGGAAGATGTGAGTCTCAGTGATGCTTCCTTCCTTGCACTGTCCCATTCATGGCTGAAGTACCTTTCATTTCAGGCAGAGAACTGCATCCTTCTCCCAGGAGAGTTAAAGGAACTGGGTTCCTTCGGGCTGACTTAGGGAGCAGAGAAGGAGGGGGAGCTGGCTGGGCTGGAATAAAAGAGGACACTGGAGGGCTGCTAGCGTCTTTTCCCTGCTGTTTGCTTCTTTCATTTAACTCTTTTTTTGTCCTACGGAAAGGTCAAAGCCTGTCTTTTACGAAAAGCCCATGCTAATGGCAGAGATTTCTGATTCTGAGCATGGTAAATAAGGGGGAAAAAACCTCTAAAGGAAGAGTCTTCAAATTTTCTCCTTTAAAATATATGTGCATGTAAATTATACTTTAATAAAGTAAATAAAACAAGCAAATGCTACACAAAATAAAGAGTATGGGAGAAAATACATGAATAAACTGGGCTGTTTGGAAATCCACGTCAAAGAGACAGCCTATATGAACATGCAAGCTCTTAGCTAACCCTTTCTTTCCATATGCAAGAAGAAAAATGAATTTCAAAAATGCTCTGATGTCTGGGACTACATAGTAGGTCTTGCAAAAGATGTGAGAAGAATATAAATTCAAAATGGCACCCTCAGCTACAGAAATAATCAGCAGGGTGACAGAGTGCTGTGAAGAGGCCCTTGATCACCAGGCAGATCCCAGCAGACAACTCCTCTCCATGTTACAAGGGCAATCCACTTTTTGAGGTGAAAAATCCTGTGGCCCTTTAAGACCCTAGTGGGGGGGAAAAAACAATAAGTTGTTTTTACATAAGATGGGTCAAACCTTTCGGCCATGCAGGCTGCTCTGAGCTCACAGATGAAGGCTTTGGCCCAGAATTGTCTCAGGGCTGAGGCTTCTGTCCAATACATCACACTGCCTCAGGACACTAAGTCTGTCTTTGCCTTCCCCTTTGTATTTCTCAATCCACATTCCTTTTTGGGGTGAAATACTCCATTATTTCTGCTTTGTTCTGGGCTGTCTCCTGTCTCTGTCCCTATTAACTCGTGGCAACAAAAGAAACAAACAGAAGCAGGGGATTTCATGCTTAGCAGCTACAGACATTGGCCTCACGGCTTTGCAGAGGGGCAGACATTTGAGACTTTGAATGGAAGAGAGTTCCGCGGCGTTGAACCAGACCAGGGGCCCACGTGGCTCCCAGTCTGCGCATCAGTCATCCTGATCAGTGGCATTCACGAGTCCTAGTACATGTATTTCCAGATAAGCCACAGGTCGAGTTTTAAAAGTTAAGGCATGTATCTGATAATTAGACTAAAGGAACTCTAATTCAAGATTCTCCTATATTCTAGCAATCCATAATTTCAGGTCTTCTCATGTAAGAAATAGATTAGGGGGATATTTTTCTATAAACAAAAATGAAGAAACTCAAAGAGGAAGCTAAGTAGAAAATAAACATATTTCTTGTTTTTAAGATGTAGTCTTTCTTTTACAATGGCTGGACAGAGTATCTAATTTTTCTAAAGACAGAATTATCCAATAAAAGTAGCAGTAAATTCTCCAGGTATGACTATATGCAATGAGAATCAAGCTAAATGCATATTCATAAAGGTATACAAATCAGGGCTTCACCTGGGTCATTTTCAGACAACTGATTATGTTTTCCCCTAAAGAGCAAAGAGATACAAATTTAGTTGAACATGAAAGAGACAGTAACACATTTTGTATTGAACCTCTTTTTTGGTCACTTTCTAAACAGTTTTTCTAAATGAGAAGTAGGGCATAAAAATACACTCACTACCAAGAACACATTTACTACTCCTTAGCAATGGCATTTTCCTATACTTTGTACACTTAGGAAAAATCAGGGGATGCAAATATTTTAAAAGAGCTAGAATCCCTAGGTAGATCTTCAAGTGGGTTTACAGGTCATCTAAAAATCTCCCAGGAAAGCTCCCAACGGAGCAGAGTCTCTCTGCTCTTCATGCTTTTGGAACTGGAGATGGGAAACCTTGGAATAGTCAACAGGAAAACAAATCAAACTAAAGTTGTTTTCCTTGTAGACCTGAACAGTGGAAATCCTATTTCATATTTTGGAACCATACAGCATTCCTTCACTTAACAACCTTTAGGCTCCAAGAAGATGGAGCTCAGTCCCACAGAGCTCTCACTCACCAATTCCTCTAAATCTGCCCAATTTGGTCTTTACCATCTCCCTGTTCCTTTCCAGCCCTAAAGCCACTATCAGGGTGTCACCATTATCTCCTGGAAAACACACTGTCTCTTCCATAATTGGTGTCCTTACTTCGGGTCTTATCCAACTCTGTCTGCTGCTGCTGCTGCTAAGTTGCGTCAGTCATGTCCAACTCCGTGCGACCCCATAGACAGCAGCCCACCAGGCTCCTTGGTCCCTGGGATTCTCCAGGCAGGAACCCTGGAGTGGGTTGCCACTTCCTTCTCCAATGCATGAAAGTGAAAAGTGAAAGTGAAGTCGCTCAGTTGTGTCCGACTCTGCAACCCTGTGGACTGCAGCCTACCAGGCTCCTCTGCCCATGGGATTTTCCAGGCGAGAGTACTGGAGTGGGCTGCCATTGCCTTCTCCCCAACTCTGTCTATAAAATGCTAATAAAGATCTTCCTAAAGCACATCAAGTCATTCCCATGATGTAAAATCTTTCCATGGCTATCTTGGTGGTGGTGTTGTTCGGATGCTAACTCATGTCCAACTCTTTGCGACCCCATGGACTGCAGCACACTAGGTTTCCCAGTCCTTCACCATCTCCCAGAGTTTGCTCAAACTCATGTTCAATGAGTCGGTAAAGTTATCTAACCATCTCATCCTCCCTCTGTCACCCCGTTCTCCTCCGGCTCTCAGTCTTTCCCACCATCAAGGACTTTTCCAGTGAGTCAGCTCTTCACATCAGGTGGCCAAAGTATTGGAGCTTCAATATCAGTCCTTCCAATGAATATTCAGGGTTGATTTCTTCTAGGATTGACTGGTTTGTTCTCTGTGCAGTCCAAAGGACTCTCAAGAGTCTTCTCCAGCACTACCAATAGCTGTCAGGAAAATGACCAAATTCCTTATCTAAGCAGTTAGGCTCTCTATGACCTGGACTTTGCTTTATTTCTAGCCTCCAATGGTTGTTAGAGGGATGACATGACATAATGTTCACAATGTTTATAAAGTATCCAAACCAGGGTTCAACACAGTCCTCGTGCCAACCACACAGACTTATTTGCAGTTCCTGACCCAGCCTCCTTCATGCTCCATGCCAAAGGAGTTGACCCTCTGCCTATACATCATTTTCCACTATCTCCCTCTGGTTGGCACATAGTTATCCTTTAAAATTCAGCTACATGATAATTTTTTTCCAGGAAGACTTCTACAACCCTTAATCTGATTGAGATGACCTTCTTTAAACTCCCTTAGCACCTTTTCTGTTTCACGGTCCTAATATTCATTTTTCTATCGAATAAAGGGGATCTTTAGTCAATGTTCCCCCACTGGACTCGGAGCACTTCAATGCAGGTTCCACTTCTGATTCAGTTTTGGACCCTAAGTGTCTGGTACAGCATTTATCACGTGGTAGAACGTGCTCCCCAGTAATTCACCACATGGTTTGATTAAGTGCATGGTCAGACAAGCCTGACATCCAAACCTATTACAATCTGAATGTTACTTCACCAATACCTGTTTTCTAATCTAGAAAGCAAGGGTCATCTCAAAGGATTGTTGGGAGGAGTCAATGAGATACTATATATCAAATATGCAGAACAGTATTCAATAATAGGTATTATTATCACTGTGACTGTGGTTACTAGACTTTTCACTTAGAATAGTGCTTTCTTAAAAACTGATTTTGTGACCACCCATCAGGACTCTTCTCACAGCATACAATTCAAGATAACTCAGGGTCTGGATTTATTTTATTTGTCCATTTGGTCAAAGATCTGATCTGATATGGGAAGTATGAATGGTGGCTAATCACAAAAACAGTCCTTTTGATTTGCTATAATAACTATTAAAAGAGATCATAATATGATGCAGAGCGGGGCCATCATTAGATTTTTTTCTTCCTGAGAGGAGAAACAGCTTTTAAACACGACTGGTCTATCTTAACAGTTAAATCAATTCTCTTTGATTATGAAATCTCCTGCTATGTCTCTGCAGACCTAGACAAAAGCACACTATTGGTGAGGGGAGGGGGTGGTGGTGGTGTCTGTAATTCCTGAGCATCCTCCAATCACGTTGCTTTAACTGCTGACAAAGACAAATGTTTACTATGGTCTAACTCAGAAAAGTCAATACAGTGAACTAGATGTTATCTCGCCTCACACATCAACACACGTGTCAGACAGACTCTGATTGCAAAGTCTGTTATTGGTGATGAGAGAGGCAGAGAGGGCACAGCTGGATATTTCAGATCCACAGCTGAGCTGGCAGCAGTGGTAGTTCAAGCCACCTTCTCACTTTAAAAGCTGGAATGAATCTGAGAGAGTTATTTAAAAGTGTGTTTTATTAAGGAGACACTTTAGAAGACTGTCAAACTTCACAAGCAAAGGCTGAATACACAGATTCAAGCAGTTCTACTTGGGATCATCTATGAAATATCAATGGATTTCCTTCCACTACAAATAACTGATCAAAAACGAAATAGTGACAAACACAATCTTCTGCCCCTCAAAAGATTAGAAGTAGCAATGTGAACTTAATATATATCATACACATTTTTACTGTTTGCTTTATTTTATTCCCTGCAATCAGTACAGGCGCGTATACCTTAACTTATGTTCCTGGGTATATTACACAGATGGTACAGGTGCTATATCGCAGGCTGGTGAAGACAAAGAGGGATCCCATGGGCCTGACATATTTAACTGGGGTCTTACTTGAATGAAGTCTCAACAACATCAAGAATTTTTTTTTCTTCAAACAAAGCACTCACTCCCTATTCAAAGGAGATCACAAACTACCAGGAAAACATGATACTCGAACATTGTTAAGTGTTTTAAAAAGAATGTCCTTCTTTTTCTTTTGTACCAGTCAAGGTTCTGGTTGCAAATACCTGAAAAGTGATTTATTGGAAGGTTATTGATAATTCACAGAACAAACCAAAAGACTAAAAAATTGCTAGAACCAATACAGCCTACAGTAACACTGCAACAACCATCAGTACAGGAGTCACCACTTGTACTAAACTGTTTGGCATCCTGTACTGAACTCCACTGCAGCAAAAGAAAGACCTCTAACCACTCCAACCAGGTACCACTGACCATCAAGCTGGAGCATCCAACTGGCCAAGCCTTGGTTACATTCTGAGGTCCTGGCTGCCAGGGCTTCTCCCTACCCTTCAGCACTGAAAGAAGTAAGACCTGATTCCAAGCTCTGGTGGGATTTGTCCCTAAATATTCATTTTCAAGGCAGCTAAAAACAATATCAACTACACATTTTGTTCTTTGGCCCAACAGACAATAGACTTTCTCCATTATAACAATTTGGAGACACAAATTAGACAGAACAATGTTTGCTGATCTTCCTGGGCAGAGGCAAGATGAAAGCTAGTAGAAAAATCTAAGCCTGGATTTTCCTGAGCAAAATATTATATCCTCTCAGTGTCCCATTTGTGTGCTCTTATTTAATACACACCTTTACAACATGCATTCTCTTCTTTTGGTCCATCACTTCAGTTGCTCAGTCATGTCTGACTCTTTGTGACCCATGGACTGCAGCATGCCAGGCTTCCCTGTGCATCACCAGCCCCTGGAGATTGCTCAGTCTCATGCCTGTTGAGTTGGTGATGCCATCCAACCATCTCATCCTCTGTCACCCCCTCCTCCTCCTGCCTTAAATCTTTCCCAGAATCACAGTCTTTTCCAAGGAGTCAGTTCTTCCCATCAGGCGGCCAAAGTATTAGAGTTTCAGTTTCAGCATCAGCCCTTCCAGTGAATATTCAGGACTGATTTCCTTTAGGATGGACTGCTTGGACCTCCTTGCAGTCCAAGGGACTCTCAAGAGTCTTTTCAAACACCACAGTTCAAAAGCATCAGTTCTTCAGTGCTCAGCATTCTTTACAGTCCAACTCTGACATCCGTACATGACTACTGGAAAAACCATAGCTTTGACTAGACAGACCTTTGTTGGTAAAGTAATATCTCTGCTTTTTAAGAGCTGTCTAGGTTGGTCATAGCTTTTCTTTCAAGAAGCAAGCATCTTTTAATTTCATGGCTGCAGTCACCATGTGCAGTGATTTTGGAGCCCCCCAAAATAAAGTCTGTCACTGTTTTCATTGTTTCCCCATCTACTTGCCATGAAGTGATGGGACTGGATGCCATGATCTTAGTTTTCTGAATGTGAGTTTTAAGTCAACTTAAAACTGTCCATACTTCTACCTATAAATTATATGTAAAAAGATGGGGGCTGGCTACGTCTGTGTAGGAAGCTGATGCCTGATGGCTCTTATGTCCAAACTTGCATGTTCTTGCTTTCTTTTCAACTTTAACTTATTGTACGAGGAAAATGGGACAATGTGTGTAGCACCCAGCTTTTGTTCATTAAGAACAAAAACTCAATCAGGTAGACTGTGCTATTGCTTGTCTAAGATATAGATTCCCTAAGGATATATGACTGAGCTTTAAAAAAAAAATCAGACCACTCTGGTTTTCTACATTTATCTAAGTAATTCTTCAAATCTCTCTTTTCTAATTTGCAAATCACACCATAACTGTGAAACAACTGTTACAAAAAACTACTAATCAGGGACATGTAAAAAAACCAAAACCCAAAACAAAAAAACACAGCAATCATATTCATGGTTAATAAAAAATTTTTAAAAATCATAGTCTTTAGCTGACAAATTCAGCTTTCCCCAAAAAAATAAAATCTGAAAGGCGATAGTAAACCAGCATGTTAAAAAATTAAACAAAAATCAAAACCAAAAACACAGTAGGGGGAATGAGGTTGGAAAGGAAAGGATTAGACAAAGGTATGTGCTTAAAAATAGGTCATTATGCCTCATTTATTTGGTGAATCTGTGGAAATTTTATGACATTCATCCAAGGAATTATGACTCCACCTGAACAGACTATCCCCTCCACATTTCTCCAAAGGAGGAAAGGGCATATACTCATGACTATTTGAACTGTTAGAATCGATTTTATAAACATTACAACAAAGGATATAAAGGTCCTCAAGGGAATTGTTCATGGACAAATTAGAGAGAATGTTGGCAGAGGTAAAATATCAATCACCAAAAGAGTACATAAAATGTATCTGAGATGATCAGGGCTCATCTGGGGACCACACAAGGGGAATAAGATATCACCAGAAAAAATGCAAGTATTCTCTGTTACGTAAAAACCTGAAACAAAGAATTTCAGTCATAATAAACTCTGCATCTATTAAAATAAGATGCAAATGTCATGTAATCTGGGGGTAGTAGGACTAAGAATAAAAAAACTGCCTTGAGATTTTCTTAACACACAAGACTTTCAAAGCTACTAAATAATAAAAACCGCAGTTCTCGCTGAGTGATTCTATTAATTGATTTTATTAATGTTTTCATACTTTATAATTCCTTACAATTTGCAAATCTATCTGTGCTCACCATGAAAGATAAAAGATACGGAATCTTAAAACATAAGATTTTTTAAATGATACATTACACAATGTTAAATTCCATAGTACTTCTTACATTTTACTACTTTTTTGTATTATAAGCCACATCTAGTCTTTCATTGAAAGAAATGAGAAGATAATAAAAAGATATTGAGTAGATATCAAATGAAATTTGACCAGATAGTGGCAAGAGATATTCTCTAAGTCATATCAAATTTAAGTTAAGGTGGATACTTCAAACTTTCCAAGACTGATGGAAAGGCAAGGAGAATTAGAAGGGGAGAGCCTAAAGACAGCACTAAATAGTGTGATAATCTTTGACTTGCCACAGTATGTTGTTTCGGCAGCAATTTCACCTGCAACCTCAAATATTCAACTGAATCTCAGCTTGAGAACTTTATACAACACTTTCATTAAAAGCCTCAATAGTCAGTGCATACAAATGTCAAAATCATCACATTGTACACCCAAAACTAATAATGTTGTATGTCAATTAGACTTCAATTTTAAAAGCCCCCAAATCTATTTTACTTCCATTGACAACGAGACTTCAAAAAGAAAAAGACTTAGAAAACAAAGTGCTCACTAGCAATTAATTATACTTTAAATGTGTTCACTCTTCAATTCTAACACAACTTCTAACAACTTAATACTCAAACTACCTAGCTATAAAAAGTATATTAATTAACAGGCCTGGCTAACCTTGCCCCATTTCTTCCTTCCTTTCTCTGCTTTCTTTTAGAGCAAAACTCCTTGAAAGCATTATCTCTACTTCCCTTCTTTCCTTTTTATCCTGAACCCACTCCTAACAGGCTCTCTTCTTGTTTAGGTCATCATTACTAAATCCAATAATCAAATTTCAGGCTTTGTCTTACCGGTCCTTTCTGTTAACATGATTTTCACTGCCTCCTTCTTAAAATGCTTTCTTATTGAACTTCTGGACACCACTCACTTCTGGATTTTCTCTTATTTCACTGGGAAACAGGTTCCTTGTCAGTTTCTTAATCTCATCAACCACTTATCAACAGAATACTTGGGATGACCTAAAGCCCCTTCTATCTACATTCACTTTCTTGTTGACCTCAACCAGACTCATGCTTTCACATCTCTCCAGATGCTTTTAGCTCCCAAGGTTTGTATCTATACCATGGACCTCTAAATGTACAACTACTAATGCCTTCTCTACATTCCTCCTCCAGGATACTGAGTAGGCATCCTGAACCTAACATATCCAAAACAGAACTCATAACTCAATTTTTTTCTTCTGTTTAGTTCACAGCAACTCCATTTTTGTTGTTGTTGTTGTTGTTTTCAGTTGCTCACACCAAAAACCCGGAATGATCCTTAGCATCTCTCTTTCCTCTTAAACCACATATTCAATCCATCAAAAAACTCTGTCAGCAACAGCTCCAAAGTATATCCAGAATCCAATACGTCTTACCACCTCTACCCTTTCCACTCTAAGTCACCACCATCTTCTGCCTGGGTTACTGCAACAATCTCACAACTGGCTCTCTGCTTCCTCTCTAACCTCCCTACAGTCCTTTCTATAGCACGGTAGTCAGAATGAACCTGTTAAAATATGTCAGATCACATCTATGTTCCATGCAAAATCCTCCAAAGGCCAGTCCATCTCACTCAGGATAAAAATCAAAACATTTATAACAGACTACAAAGTCCTATAAATATCTGCCACCACCTCCTTCCTTCCACCTTTACCCCTCAAATGTTTCTATGGCAATGTCCATTATGATTTCCTCCTGCAGTCAGTTGCTCCAGGCAAGCTGGCCCCCTTGCCATTCCTGGACTACTCTAGGGATAGTCCAATTTCACAGCCTTGCCATTTCCTCTGCCTAGAAAGCTCTTGCCCTAGATACACATAGACTTCCTCCTTTGTCTGGTTTGTGTCTTTACTCACATATCAGCTCTTCAGTGAGACTTACCCTGATCACTCTGTTTTAACAGCACATCCTCTCTACCTCACAGAATTCCCTACTCCCTTACATGCTTTATGTCTTTTTACAACACTAACTGTCTTCTTAGCTATTCAATAACTTACGCATTGGTTTACTGCCTGTGTCCCCTCAAAAGACTATAAGGCTCATGAGGGCAGGGATTTTTGCAGGTTTTTGACTGATGCATCTCCAGCAACTAGAACATGGCACAAAGTATACACTTAATAAGTATTTTTAAACTACTGGATAATTTGTTGAATGGTTTTCACAGATCCTTCATAACCATACTGGATTATATATACTCTAACCTCTGTTCGGACTGAGGTTGATGGAATTTTATATTCTATTAATATTTCTTGAGTGGAAGGAACTCATATTCTTTTAAATCACATCCTATTCATTTTGGTACTTCTTGTAACTTTCTTTTGACACTCACCAAGCTTAGTCTTCCTCTAGAATTATAGCACTGAGTTAACAAGTGTGACAGAGAAGGGGAGGCTGAGGCAGAGTCCCAGAGCTGTCCAACCTTTATAAGGTGGGCACAAAAGGAGACACCAATAGTATGACAGGGAAAAAACTAGGAAACATACTGTAACAGAACTCAAGAAAAGTTTAAGTGCTTCTTGAGTTTGGAGACAAATCTCAATAAGATGAATTCTTCTAAGTAGTTACATGAGAGCAGAACACATAGATAACCACTGTAATTGGGAATGTAGAGGATACTGGTAATCTTGACAAGCACAATCATAATGAAGGGGCAGAGATGGAAATCCAGTGTATATGCTTTGGTTCAACAACCTCCTCACCTGATCCAACCTTCCATTCTCATTGCTTTGACTACACAGATGATTTCTCAATCCCATGCCCAGCTTCAACATCTTTCTAGAGAACCAAACCAGTGTAGCTAAATTTCCTGTTAGACAGCTATACCTAGATATCCCTTAACGAACAAAACCCCAAGTTTACCAATTTATAATTTACTACCAATCCTCCAATCCATTTGTCCCTTCTTCCTATATTTCCTACCTTAGTAAATGTCATCATCATCAAACCCAGCATTCAAAGCTAAAAATCTCTTAACATCCTGTATTTTTTTCTCTCTCACACTGCTCATAATTCATAATGGCCCCCTATTTGTGTTGATTCTACCTCTTAAATATTTCACATGACATGCATGCATGCTCAGTAATGTCCAACTCTTTGCAACCTCATGGATTGTAGCCTGCAGGGCTCTTCTGTCCATGGAATTTTCCAGGCAAAAATACTGGAGTGGGTTGCCACTTCGCATTTCAGGGGATCTCTCTGACCCAGGGATTGAACTTGTTGTTTCCGGCTCGGCAGGCGGAGTCTTTATCACTGTACTACAATATCTACTGTTTTGCAATAAAGCCATTATTTCTTGACAAAACTGTGACTACTTCAACATTCCTGTACCAAGCACATCACAGGTACTCAATCAGGTATTTGTCGAGTCATTCAAGGAGTTCATATGGCTCTATTATACATAGCTCAGATACATGGTTATGAAATCAATTTTAATCTTAACAATGAGTAAATTAAAAAAAAAAAAAGACAAACTGAATACTCTGGGGCTGAGCTTTAAGAATGATAATAGCACAAATAAAAAGATCCCCAAACAGATTAAAGTACCACTGTCTGGGTTTGAATGTTTGCTGAGAGATTATGGCCGTGATCACTGTAGAGTCCCGACTGCCACTCACTAGAATTACTGTCACTGACTATGGCTTCCCATAGTCTCTTCTTGTCCACTCAACCTTCTTAAACAACATATTTTCTCTTCAGAACTTACTCTACAAGGTCTAAAAGCTATAACTTCAATGAAAGAACCTGAGCATTGCTAACAAGCAGACAAAATACATGACATAAATTAGTTTCTTCTTGTCAGAGACAAGGACCCAATGAGACATTCATCTTGGACAAGAAGTGGTAAGTCATGATTGAGAGAATATCAGCAAGCGTAAGTGATGATGCAAACCTAAGCCTCACGGCTCCTCCTCTCCTGCAGTTTTCTGACAGAGCAATATAATCTTGACCTTGATAGCCTCCATAGGGCCTTGTCAGGAGGAGACAGAAAAGACCTCAAGAAGTATTTTGGTCCCAAAACATTTTTGAATCAAGTTAGAGAAAGTTATGAAACTCACAGTTGTCATACTTGACTTGCATCCAGAAACACAACTCAAATGAAGCATGTAGCCTAAGTGGTTGATGGTTTTCAGCTGGATGTACTTTTCAACCACCTAAAATGAAAAATCTCTCTCTAATCTCACCCTAATAAAAATCTTTGACCTGGAGAGAAAAAAAAGATCCCTATATAACTTTATGGCAAAGTGAGAAGAGGAAGGTAGGTAATAGAAAGTAGAATGACTTTAAACAGCTTTGTAATTTTAATCACTGATATTTATAGATTAAATATCATCTGGAAGGTCAAAATCTGGGAAGAATCTACTTCAGCATACCTGATCCATCATGCACACAAAATGAATCATCTTTTATCTAGCTCGTATCACTAGAGTTTTACTTTTAGATGAACAAACTTCCCAAAGGGACATATCATGCTATTTAGAATCCCAAGGGGCTGGCTTCAAGCGTGGTGTGTCCCAATTTCTCTCCACTAGTGGATTGAATGATATGAAAACCCCTCGTGACACACTAAGGATGTTCATTTACTCAGAAAATAAAT
This sequence comes from Muntiacus reevesi, assembly GCF_963930625.1. Lineage (NCBI taxonomy): Eukaryota > Metazoa > Chordata > Mammalia > Artiodactyla > Cervidae > Muntiacus > Muntiacus reevesi. Next base: position 43,976,524 of record NC_089262.1, read on the forward strand.
CCATATTCTTTTTGTCCAAAAGGCAATATCGTTCTCAATTCTCAAGGTCTAGAATTTCCCTAACTCCTCCTCCCTCAGGCTCATATTATACTCTGTACAGTTTGGTTCATGTTGCTAATGTTCTACATACTACATTGCACTAGAGTCAAAATGCATACTGAATGACTGCCTCCCCCATTACCTATTAACTCTAAATCATTCTTTATTCAACTCTGTTCATCATCATGCTTGTAAATGCCTCTAAATGTGTAATAAATTAATTTTATCAATGGATAAAATCAATTACGACTGGTCTCAAGCATATTGAATAGACCCCTTAAAATAGTTCAGAATTCCTAGATTAATGGAAAACATAATTTTAGTCTCATTTTTTCAGAGAGATTCTCTACTCAGCTACATATATTCTAATCAACAACCCTCTTACACGTTTCAAAAAGATCTGAAGATATTCTTTGTCTTAGACACTGAAAAGTGTCTTGGAAAAATAACAGATGCAGAGATGTTCATTTTTAAAAAAATAAAATTTTAAACAAGATACATATGCTGATTGCTCTCTGGGAGAAAATTACACATTGTCCGAATTATTCTATTTACATAAGGAAAAAGAAATATAACACTGCTTGGAGGCTTCTGGAACCAGGAGTCTTGAGTCAGCTGTACATTGCTCATAACAACTCCCTTACCTTCAAATTGGAGAACTCCTTTCAAAGTCAAGTAACCTGTGCAGTTCTACCTGGGCAGCAAGACTCAAGAGAAGGTTGTTTTCAACAGAAAGGGTGACTAAAATCCTGTATTCAGACAATTATCAACGAAAATGTGCAATAAAATGAACTCAACTTTTGTCTAGTTTTTATTCCTAAGGAATTATGCAAAGCTAACATAAAAATTTTAAAAGGATACGAAATATGATGATGATGATGTAAATATCTACAAAAACAACTACTCACAGGCTAAAGAAGGAAATAATTTCCTGTCCTCATTAATCAAAAACTTGGCCCAGCCCCTAGTATTTCAGAAGAACTTCTGTTATCTCTAGTGCAGTTACAGACATGTACAGATTTTATTTTCTTCTTATTTTTTTCTGATGTTTAAAGTAATCCTTGCAAATAATACAACCCCATGTATATGAGAGAAAGTGTAAGTCCTTCTATATTCTAACCTTCTAGAGATTATTGGTATTTAATGCTTCAACTTTTTAATGCATATACTAGTTTATATGGATCTTTCTTCTTCTTTTTAAAAAACGGGATCACTGTATACATAGGTACACAACTCGCTCACAGTTTTTTTGATTTATCAATCTTCTGTGTCATAATATAGTTCTGATTCTTTTTAATGTTAGCATAGAATTTCACTATATGACCATCCCAAAATTTAACTAATCTCTAACTGGTGTCTGATATATGGTGCATTTTAAACTATGCAGAATTTAGACTTTTAGAGCTATAAAAGCCCTTAAAGAGTATCTTATGGAATCAAAAAATGTCACTCTATCAATTAAAAAACTGATACCCCAAGATACTGAAGTATATTAATAAAAAATATCACAGGTTTGCTTGGTAGTAGACAGGGGAACATAATCTACAATTTTCCCCACTATTTAGAAGTTGAGAGCTCAAAGCCTAGAGAGTCAGGCTTATGAGTTTGATTCCCAGCTCCATCACTTACTAGTTGAGCCACCTTTGTCAAAAGATATAATCTCTCTGGGACTCAGTTTTCTTATCTCAATGTGACAATAATGCAGCAGTGTCAAGAATAAATTGATTATAATATAAAATACTTAGAACACTACCTTAGCAATAAGCAAGTGCTAATTATTACTGTTATGAACTGAATGGTTATGCACTCACCTCTCCAAATTCATATGTTGAAATGCTAAAGGCTCATGTAATAGTATTAAGAGGCAGGGCCTTGGGGAGGTGATTAGGTCAAAGGTAAAACCCTCAAGAATGGAATTAGTGCCCTTAAAAAAGAGATGCCAGAGAACTCTTGTCAAGTTAGAGAACTCTTGTCAAGTTCATCATGTGTCTATGAACTAGGAACCAGGCCCTCATGACACTGAATCTGCTAGCACCTTCATCTTGAACTTTCCAGCCTCCAGAACTATGAAAAATAATCACCTTTTATTTAAGCCACCCAGTCTATAGTACTTCATTATAGGGGCCTGAACTAAGACAATTATTACTGTAGCTATTAATATTATACCATGCTATTTCAAACTTTATTAAATAAATAAGATTTCTGTTCTTGGCATAAGTAGAAAATCTAAACTTCTGGTTCTTATTTTAGTATTTATATAATCATGCTATTTCATTATTCTTTATTAAAATATGAAAATATGTAATAGCTACAGTGAGATATATTAAGACTTATGAAGAAACTAAGCCTGTGCAATTGAAACAGAACTCTTAACAGAAATGTGGACATTTATTTATGTTACAGTTATCAGTTACCTATCTACATCTCCTTGGAATGAGAGATAGAGAAAGAAAAGGAAATAAAAATCAATCCTACTGTATCTTCACTCACGTGAATTTTACAATGAAGGGTGAAAACTTTAAGCTCCAAAGAACACACAAGTGAATACAGATCGACTCTTAAGCAGAAAAAAACACCTACTCCAGGTGTAGGCTAATATTTAAGGGAAACAGATATGCTGGTTTTAACTTTCTGTGACTTGTAATATTTTTACTTTCCTTAATATTGGTCATGTCACTGGTTTTCTGCTGTTTTATTCTTTATTTTTTACTTAAAACACATTACACTAAAGTATACTAGTTAAAGTTAAGTTGCTCTAGTCGTGTCCAACTATTTGCAACCCCGTGGACTGTAGCCCACCAGGCTCCTCCATCCATGGAATTCTCCAGGCAAGAATACTGGAGTGGGTTGCCATTTCCTTCCCCAGGGGATCTTCCCAACCTAGGGATCGAACCCAGGTCTCCCGCATTGCAGGCAGACGCTTTAACCTCTGAGCCACCAGGGAAGCCCCAAAGTGTACTAGCAGAGCCCAAATTATTTGAACATCTTTCAACACCAAGAACAAAATGTTATATACCTTTGAGGCAGCACCTAACGACCCACCCAGAGAAGCAGAGACTTCCAAAATTAACACAATCCATGGCATCCCAGCCCTCATCCTGAAGCATCTCCCTCTCAGTATCCCAGCTAGTTAGAGGTAACATTTTCCTCTATTGTTCAAAAATCATGGATTCTTGGGTCATAGGATACTCTGCACTTTCATATGATCCAAGAGCTTTTTTTTTTTAAGCAGTGAAATAAAAGTCACTCAGTTGTGTCTGACTCTTTGCGACCCCATGGACTATACAGTCCATGGAATTCTCCAGGCCAGAATACTGGAGTGGGTAGTCTTTCCCTTCTCCAGGGGATCTTCCCAACTCAGGGATAGAACCCAGGTCTCCCGCATTGCAGGCGGATTCTTTACCAGCCGAGCCACAAGGGAACCCCTTCTTAAGCAGAGTTCGTTTTAAAAATAGAGCTGATTTGGAGTATGTAGCTCACCAGAATGACCCAAGAGAAGTTAGCATGTGACACACAACCCACTTGTTGAAGTTACAATATATAGAGTATCTTGGCTGGTCTTAGACTAAAATTTAGGAGGACAAGTATATCTGAGTACATATGTAAAAGAACTCTTCTTTCTTTTAGACTTGAACTCACCCCATTCAATTTAAAATCATTTTATCTTTTCGAAATTTAAATTTGAATCTTTAAGAACAGATGGACATTTTCATAACTTCTTTTTCAAAGAAATCTTTGACATTAAAAAGTCAAGAAGTACTCAGGTCAAAGGTTAAAATAATTTAAGATCATAGTTTTCAGGTCTATATCACTTTATCAGGTAAACAACCTTCAACTGTTAAAATTACACAGCTTGAACTTCAAAGAATGTAAACATTCTTTTGAAATCACAGGAATTTCCACCTTAAATATAGATCAAAGAAATAAAAATAAAACAACTGATTTCTATACCAATACTACTGGCCTAGCTTTGCAATGTGTAAGCTCTCTAAAAGACTTCTTGAATTTATTTTTATTAATAGTTTTAAAAATATTTTTATTGGAGCATAGGTGCTTTACAATGTTGTGTTTGTTTCTGCTAATAGTTTTTGTTGCTGTTGTTTAAATTATAGAAAATGGAAAGAAAACAAGCACAAAACTGAAAAGGATCAGGCCTGGGTCTCACTCCATCCCATTCCCCAATAAGGGAATTCGGACTGTGTCCCAGAGTGACACAAACAGAAGAAACCACCAATCCTCAGCTGATTCCCTGTTTAGGTGGCGAATTCCTCCTTATCTCTCTATCCGTCAGTTAATGTACATGGAGCAATTCAACTGGACCCCATCTTTGTCCCACTTAGAAAGATATTCTGAAAATGTGCTGATGAAAAAAAAAAGCAATTGGAAGTGTAAGGCAGAAGGAAAAAGGGAGGAAACAGTAATTCGGCAATCCATGGTAGAAAGGCAGAGGGAACATGCCTGGGTGTTCTCCAGGTAATGAGAGACAGCTCACGAATGCCAAGGGAAGAAATTTAAGTGACTGCTCTTTTAACAAGCCTTTCAGGTAAATGTCTTCAGGCCAGTGTCACAGAGAAACCCCTGAACGGGAGGGGCTGCCCCTGCTTCATGATCACACTAGCTCTAAACATAATTAAAACTAATCCTTTTACCTGCCTACATTTCTTACAAGCAATCTGTCTAGAGCAGTACATAAAAAAGGTCTGGATGTTTTGCACCAACAAGATTCAATCAGTACTTCAATATCAGAGGGAGGCAGGGGGATGCAAGTCCAAACAATAGCAGCTCATTCACTTATTTAAGAACATTCAGCTATTTTAAAGGGCTTAGAACACACAGAGCATAATGTGTATGAAAACGACAGGCCTTCATAAGGGGTACTGCATCCAAATTTGCTCACCTCCAGCTTTGAGAGACAGCCAAGACATGAAAACCCTGGAGAAGGAAAAACTTATGCCATGACTTGCATTAAACAGTCTGTAGAAACAACAAATGTTTACAAACCAATTTAGGGTGCTCTAAATTATACAAGGAAGGCTACAGAAAGGTTCTCTCTCAAGAAGTCGTGGATACAATTATATACCAACTCCCTAAAGGGGTTTCCTGTATTTAAGCTAGGGAGAGGTCAGTATTGCTCTGTCCTCACATCACGTTTAGGGTATTAACAGAGGAAAAAATACAAGGGATACCTTTTCTTAGGTGCCACAGAAAATACGTTTTGCTTTTGCAAAAAGCAAGTCAACTAATGAGGACAAATTTTTTACACAGTTTTATTCTTTTCTCCACACTGTCATAGACAGGCCAGAGTAACAACTAAAAACACCTGAACCATAATTGTAACTTCTATGGTGATTCTTCTCATGGGGTTATTTTACATAAATATCACATATAGCAACAATCCTGCCTTGCCAACTCATGGGACTTACTCTCACACTTTTTTGTTGCAGCTCAGCTGGACAACTATAGGGTGTACAATACCTAGACACTTTGTCTCTACTCAGATATCTCAAGGGTCATCAAATAAAAAGTTGAACAATTATTACATCAACAGCTTTTCCTCAGTTTCCTTGGTTTCATCTTCAATTCATATGTGGCTCACCGAAGAGAATACCAGAGTGTGGCCTTAGTCTTAACTTTAGAATGAATCAGTTTTGAGTTTCTTCTTTCTAACTCAACATCTCTCCATTCACCACCTCTTCATGGAAGAGGCAAGCTTTTCTGCTTTCAGAGTCTGCAGAAACCCCAAGTCACCACAGGCCATCTGCTCGATCTTCTCATTTTGTATCTGAGACTCCTTAGAAAACGTCAAGCCCCAAATTAAACATCTCTCTTTCTAGCTCTCACACTCCCTCCCTCCCTCTCTCTCTCTCTCTCTCTCACACACACACACACACATACACACATATATTAAAATCAGGTTAGCAAGATACACAACAAGCGCAAAATTCAAAGCAAACTGAAATTCCCTCACAACCAAAAACATGGGTACCGGCTAGTATGTATGGTACAAATGAATGATTAAGTTGAGACTTCTAAAGTCACATGAACGAGTGCTCAAGTTTAATGACTCCTATCTCCTTAAAAGCTTTATGATTTAACTTATATTTTAGGCAGGTATAACAAAGTAGCACACTGCCATGCTATGCAAGAATCAAGGCGGAAAAACTGCATTTGTGTGACAGTGGTATGATAAGGAAGTTAATGGCTTCCCCCAAACAGACCCACCTCCTACGCTGCACAGAGAGGGTGGAATTAAAGTTGCTCATCAACGACCTTAGAGAGATTGTGCTGAATTCCTCCAGGCGGACCCAACATAATCACACTCATCCTTAAACAAGGAAGAGAGATACAGAAGGATGAGAACCAGAGAAACGGCACTGTGAGAAAGACTGACTGGTCACTGTCGGCTCTGACAATGAAAAGGGAGCAAGCAGTTTAGGCAACTCCTGTGGTTGTGGTTTAGTCGCTAAGTTGTGTCCGACTCTTGCAACCCCATGGACTGTAGCCTGACAGGCTCCTCTGTCCATGGCATTCTCCAGGCAAGAATACTGGAGTGGGTTGCAAACTGAGCAATGAGGGCAGCCCCTAGATGCTGGGAAGAGTTCTTCCCACAGCCTTCAGAAAGGAATGAGGCCCTGCTCACACCTGGATTTTACCCTGAGGAGACTTATTTTGGACTTTTCACTTCCAGAACTGTAAAGTAATCAATGTATGTCATTTTAAACCACTAAGTGTATGGTAATCTGTTACAGCAGCAATAGAAAACTAATACAAGTGAAATGCTAAAAAATAATAATGATCCAGTTCTTTTAAATTATTTAAAAAAATTTTAATGTAATTATCCTTTAAGTGTTTACAAGTGAGAATGTTATATTGAGGGTTTTAAGGTCTTCTAAGGTCAAATTAATATCAGGAATATTAGTCTTCATGAATGAAAGTCAACAGAAAGAAAAAAAAAAAAAAACCCTTAACATGCTTCTGATTTAAAAATCGATGTACCAGAAGTCATAGAGAAGCAGCTTTCCATTCTAAGGATAGGAAGTGTTAATGTGAACTAAGCCCCCATTCTCTGCCACAGTTTCAAGAGTTTCTCTATTTTCCAAGGACATTCAGCTCATGTAGGAACACTCTGCACAAACATCTTCCAAACAATCCTAGGTTTTTACTCCCTCATCTTGCTCTCCTAAGTCCACAACAAGTTCGTGCTCCCCACCCTCAAACATGTAACTTTCTCTTTTTCCCTTCTCTTTCTCTACTGCTTTTATACATACACACCTCTCACTTGTTGGTACAAAGCTCAGGAGACGCAAGTTAACTTTAATGCTTTAATATCAATCAAGAGAAAATATAATTTTCCTTAATTAACCAGATATAAAAAGTTTTCCTTGGTGGCTCAGACAATAAAGGAATCTGTCTGCAATGCAGGAGACCCAGGTTCAATCCCTGAGTAGGGAAGTTCCCCTGGAGAAGGGAATGGCAACCCACTCTAGCATTCTTGCCTGGAGAATTCCATGGACAGAGAAGCCTGGTGGACTACAGTCTATGGTGTCACAAAGAGTCGGACACGACTGAGTGACTAACACTTTCACGTTCATAAAAAATTTTTAATACATTTCAAAACCAAGTAGAGTAACATCTAACTTCTCCTTGCCACTTAACCATGAGCCTCAACTATACATTGCCAAGAACACAGAAAGGGGAAAAATGCATCTGGGTAATCAAAGCAGGTACACCAAAGTTTAAAAGCTATAAAGTTTATGTACTTCATTCACAGTAAAATTCCTCAGGCTCTCAGTTACAATCTAACGACATTTGTTTCAGATATAATTCTAACAGACTAGCTTATCTAGGTTCCTAGACTTCAACAGATTAAAACCAAGTAGAGGATAAAGGACAAGAAGAGGTCAGGGACCTATACCTTCAAACAACAGGACAGAGGTAACTCGTGTTTACTGAGCATCCACCAAATACCTGGCCTGTACCCAGCACTTTGATAGATGGTCTGACACTTATACAGTAGGGAGCTTGGACTCCATGGAGCTAAATTAACTTGTCCAGAATCAGAAAAGGCGATACACACCAAGAGTGGGAAGAGAATACAATCTGACTCATTAACTAATTTTCTTGCCCCAACCCTATCACCTCAGAATCAACAGCAAACACAGGTGGTTGACAGTAAAGGTCTGAGAAATGAGTAAGGATACAACTGTAAGACTTCAACAAGAAAACCAGTATAGAGGGTCACATAAAGGCTGAAACAGCATCCATGCATTACTAAAAATCTAAAGTCATCCCTATACAAAATATTTTTTCAAAAAAGATAAAATCATGACTCTTATGGGGATATAAAATAAACAATGTCTCAAAGATTCCATGTAACTAATTAATTAATGAGAGAACTGAAAAAAGATGTTACATCCAGTTCAAAGGAGAAGACAAAGAAGCACAATTTTAGTGTAGGAAAGGAATGTTGAAACCAATGCGCAAACACCGGTCTACTGCATTCCCTAGGATATAAGTAATTTGCATTTCTATGGAGAAGAATTAGTTGCACTGCTTCCAGTTTTCTACAAGTTAACTTCTAGTTCTACAGAGGTATAAAATAGTCAAAGACAAAGACTCAAGCCCTATAGATCGAATAATTCCCAGACCTAACAACATCAGATTGAAAGGATATCCAAAAGTCTTTTTTGTCCATTTCAAAGTACATTTTTTTTACATCAACCTTGCACTATAGTAAATAACTGATAATTGTTTATCTTCAGTATATTCTACTTGCAAAAATTAAGTATGTGATAAAAATGTTTAAAGCTTTACATCTAATTGGTTGCCAATGAACTTCAAAATATATAAATCTGCCATATCCAATGATGCTGGATCGATGTTTTGTTAGAGTCGAATGTACATAAAAGGCACTTGATAAATATCTGTGAGGTGGGATGGGGGAAGGAGGGAGTGGTGAGTGTCAAAGGATGACTTTTCCAAATGTTTCCTAGCATCACAATTCTCATTTTAACACAACAGATTTTGGACAACTGACTGTTCAACATCATTTTATCTCTTCCTGAAGAACAAGTTAAACAAAATAGTACCTTGTTCCTATTTCCTAATATAGTAAAACTAAGTATAAGCAAATATCCAATGATTTGCATACAGCCAATTCTATGAAATGATTTTTGGGTGGTCTCCATGTCATTCACACAAGCCTCTACTTACCCTCCATAACATAGATTCTAAGACTCTTGAAGATAAATTTTAATCATGGAAATTTTTATGTATATGTAGAATCATCAATTATGATGATTCATTCAGTACACAAATCAATGTCCCTAGAACTGGTTTGTGGACTACTGGTGATCCCTAAGTAAGTTTTCAGTGATCCATAGTGAACTGAGAAGAATAGTTTATTTTTCGTGAATTAATCTTTCTCAATTTCAAAGGATTATTTATTCAAAGATTTTAATCTTGCTGCTGGGGGTGGAAGTGAAAGTCTTTTCTGTCAGGAAATAAACTCAGTGACGTCCGTAAGTGTGGTTTTCCTCATGTCCACACTGGCAAAGGAAAGCTCCACGTTTGCATGGGCACGTGCATACAAACACACACACACAAACACACGGGATGAGGGGGCGGGGTGGAGGGAGGGAAGGGTGTAACTTTGTTTTTAACATTACAATTCTCCAAACAGAAAAACCCAGAAGCTACTGGGCTTACCAGGTGATGCTAGTAGTAAAGAACCCGTATGCCAATGCAGGAGACATTAAGAGATGCAGGTTTGATCCCTGGGTCAGCAAGATTCCCTAGAGGATGGCATGGCCACCCACTCCAGTATTCTTACCTGCAGAATCCCATGGACAGAGGACCCTGGCGGGCTACAGCCATGGGGCTGCAAAGAGCTGGACACGACTAAAGCAACTTATTAGCATACAGGCATGCCAAAAGCTACTACCTAAGCAACTTTGGAAAGCTGAGTGGTAACGGGTGTATTGCTGATACATACAATTTTCATTTTAAGAAGTAAATCAATGTTTCTATTCTTTCAAATGTTAACCAAAACACAAAATGTCCTGCTATAATAATTATATTAATAACAGTGAGGGTGAAAATAAAAAAACCAAAGACTGAACTTTTCTATTCACAGCTATGAGCACTATGATGAAAAAAAACAATCACATACCGCTATTATCTTAGCCCGATTCCATTCTATTCACTCTAATTCCCAGACTGGCAGAAATTCTGCACTGTCTATGTGTTCAAGAGTTAGGCCTTTCACTTTTCTTTCTCTCTCAACACTTCTGAGAACTTAGTCTTAAACTGTCATAAATGAGCTAGGATTTTGGCAGATGTACACTGCTTTGAATTGCTCTCAGTACCTGTATTACCTAAACATGAATTTCTATTATCCCCTTGCCAATTAAACTATCTCCAGACTGTGGCCTTCTTAAAATCCCAGACAAATTACCAAATACCTAGTTTTCCTAGAAACTAAAAATAATGCACACACCCTAAATTTTTGATAATAGCAAAAAAGTTTCAAGTAATGTTTTGTTCTCTTTTTTCCCTATCTTTTTATACTTCAGACACAGAATAAAATTTGAAAACTTAAAACCTGAAAGTTCCCTTAGTACTGTGCATCAAAGGCCATAATTAAAGCAGTGATTCTGAAACTTTTCTATGTTAAAGCGAACGAAATTCATTACTTAGTACATAAGACTCAGAATCCCTGCATTCAAAGCATGTGCACAAGATTTTTCATGAAAGTACCTGGACAAATCTAGAGTTATCTACTTATAATCACCTTTGCTATCAATTCCTTTTCACTTTTCGACCTCCCCCAAATCCTAACTGCTTCGGTGTGAAAAGCCCTCACTCTGGGTGAAGGACTTGCCAAGCACTTTAGGAGGATTATCACAGTTAATCCTCGCAGTGTCCCTGGGAGGTATGCCCTTGAATCCGTCCCTGAAACAGGAAGGATACTACAGCTCAGAGGGCTCAATTGCCCAAGATCACACAGCTAACACAATCTTAAGTTTGAAAACAGGTCTTAATCTACTTTCAAAAAAAAATAATAATAATAAATAAACTACTTACTGCACTGGAGGGTAAAACACAGAGGGTAAAAAAGTTGTACTATGTGGTTGTTGTGCGTGCACATTGCTCAGTCACATCCAACTCTTTTCAACCCCATGGACTGTAGCTCACCAGGCTCCTCTATCCATGGAATTTTCCAGGCAAGAGTACTAGAAATGGGTTGCCGTTTTCTCCACCAAGAGATCTTCTCAACCCAGGGACTGAACTCACATCTCCTGTACTGTAGGCAGATTCTTTACTGCCAAGCCATTGGTAAAGCCAGTACTATGTGATTCCTTCCAAATAAAACAAAAGTTGAGGACTACCCCTGAAATTCCAAATACCAGATGCCCCAGAATGACTGTCCATCCTCACCAACTGGCCCATCTGATAAAAGTGCTCGGGCCTGGTGCACTGGGAGGACCCAGAGGAGTCGGGTGGAGAGGGAGGGGGGAGGGGGGATCGAGATGGGGAATACGTGTAACTCTATGGCTGATTCATGTCAATGTATGACAAAACCCACTGAAATACTATGAAGTAATTAGCCTCCAACTAATAAAAAAAAATTAAAAAAAAAAAAAAAAAGAACTGCAGGGCAGGACTTGGATTACAGGATATAATCTTCCAGGAGCTGAGGGATATGTCACTTACACTAATTTTATACCTGGATCCAGGGAGAAACTGAACTTTGACATCTAGCATACAATTAATTGCCCAACAATCTAGAAAGATGGTACTGGTGAACCTATTTGCAGGGCAGTAATGGGGATGCAGACATAGAGAACAGACTTGTGGACACAATGGGGGAAAGAGAGGGTAGGATGAATTAAGAGAGTAGCATTGAAACATATACATTACCATGTGTAAAACAGCCAGCCAGTGGGAATTTGCTGTATGATGCAGGGAGCTCAAACCTGGTGCTCTGTGACAACCTTGAGTAGTAGGATGGGGTGGGAGGTGGGAGGGAGGTTCAAAGGGGAGGGGACATATGTATACCCATGGCTGATTCATGTTGATATATGGCAGAGACCAACACAATATTGTAAAGCAATTATTCTCTAATTAAAAATAAATACTTTTTTTAAAATACCCAAAAAAAAAAAAAAAATAGCCAAACAAAGAATGAGAAGAACATTCCAGAGAGAAGGAACTGTAGTTTTGTAAGCTTTGAGGAAGAAAAGAATCCAATTTGTTACAGAAATTGAAAAGGCCTATGTAGTGGAGCGGTAGCCATTGGGAAAAGAGGGAGATGAAAATGCCAGGGGAAGGGCAGCCAGACTACAAACACACCTCAAGCACAGCTCTTTCAATGACCCCTGAAAACAGATGAGGAGTGCCTATACTCAAGATAGCAGATACAGAATAGTAATGATGATGATGATGATGAATATCCAAACCCCACACCTGAAAAAATAAACAATTATGGGGGCAATTTTTAAAACTACAATAATTTTTCAAAATCCTCAAGTGACACCTATTTGGAACTGGAAAGACACATCTAGTCCAACCACCCCCAAACCCTTCAAATGAGATAGAGGAGGTCCATGCATAAGATGCTGTTGTCCTCTCTTGACCTCCTTTTTCAGAAAAACCTTGCTCCTTTTACCAGGGCTCTTAGTACCCTGTACGACATGATGAGAAGACAGAGGGACTCAAAAGCCACTGTTCAGTAGGTGCAGTGGATGTGACACTCTACTTTCAAAGCTCCTTTCAACATGCCAGTTGGGCATGGGGTTATCTGTATGCACAGGGAAAGTAAAATGTAAGGGAAGAATCTACCTGCATTAAAATCTTTCTGAAAGAGACACTTTACTTTGCCCCCAATGTTACCTCTTAAAAATATGCAAGGCACAAGCATCTAAAGACACCCAGAACATGCCTCTATTCAGTCTTACTTCTGTTGTATGGTACTGCTCACACTGCACAGGTACTTTTTGACTGCACTGCCTATTGAGAAGGTGAACAATGATTAGTAAAGTAAGAGAAGACTTCTGATTAAAGCGGCAGGTTGAACACAGTCATTTAGTCCCCCCTTCTCTTGAAACTACACTAAAATGATTCAAAGAGATTTTTCAAAAAGATATAAACACACTTAGATAAAGAAAGTAACTAGAACACTTTGGAACCCAGGAAGCAGAAGAATGAGTGGCAATGATGATCCAGTTGAACAGAAGAATTGACTCTTACAAGCAGTAGGGGATGGGGAGACACAAGCCAGTTCACCAGTAGCACTCCCAGGAGGCTCAGGAATTGGTAAAATCTGAGGTCCCATAAGTACAAATGAGAGTAAAAGTGTGCTTGGTCACTCAGTCGTGTCCGACCCTTTGTGACCCCATGCACTGTAGCCCACCAGGCTCCTCTGCCCATGGGATTTTCCAGGCAAGAATACTGGAGTGGGTTGCCATTGTCTTCTCCAGGGGATCTTCCTGACCCAGGGATAACGTGGGTCTCTAGCGCTGCAAGCACTCTTTAGTGTCTGAGCCACCAGGGAAGCCCATAAATGGGAGTAAAGGTAGGGCTAAAAATAGGGGGACTGGTTCTAAGACCTTTAAAAAAGAGCTGAGAGTTCTAGCACCTTCTCCTCATTCACACTGCCTGCCCACCTGAGTAGAAGACTATACATTCATTCCCTAGAAAGGATGAAACAAGGCATCTGAACTGAAAATCACCAGGCACAGTTTACAGAAGGGCTATGTGCAGAGAGAGAATGAAATGAAACTTTAATGTCGTGAATACTGAAATCCCCAAGCTCTTTGCTCCACATGCTTCCCAGGGCATTGCGAATCAGACTTATTCTCTAGGTAGAAGCATGAAAGATCCTTTGGGAGTATCTGATCAGCCCAAGACAGAAAAGCTAAAGCTATGATTACTGGAACTTCCAAATACCCCTGTTGTGAGATACACAGCAGACAAGTCCCATCCCTGCACAGAGAACTCTGAATTAGCTCTATACACACCACTTTTAGATATAAGAAGACAAGCAAGGAGATCCAACCAGTCCATCCTAAAGAAGATCAGTCCTGGGTGTCCTTTGGAAGGACTGATACTGAAGCTGAAACTCCAGTACTTTGGTCACCTCATGCGAAGAGTTGACTCAATGGAAAAGACCCTGATGCTGGGAGGGATTGAGGGCAGGAGGAGAAGGGGACGACAGAGGACGAGATGGCTGAATGGCATCACTGACTTGATGGGCATGAGTTTGAGTAAACTCTGGGAGTTGGTGATGGACAGGGAGGCCTGGCATGCTGCGAGTCACAGGGTTGCAAAGAGTCAGACTCAACTGAGTGACTGAACCGAACAGAGACAAGCAAGAATTTTCAGGCATCTAAGAAAAACCCTTAACATAACAGGAATCTAACCAACAGGGATGGGGGAAGCAACTTAGGATAGGATAAGTAGAGCTATACAAGGAAATGAAAATAAGTATATATAACATTACTTAACAGTCTAAAGTTAAAAGATAACTGCATTCATGATAGCAGAATAGCAACGGGATGCTACAAAAACAGAGCTCTTGAAATAGGGGGAAAAAAGTGTGATAGGAAATTTAAAACTCAGTAAAAGATGTAAAAGATAAATTTGAGAAAATCTCCAAGAGCACCAAAGGACAAAGAGATGAAAACTACAAGATAAAAGTGACAAAAATTAGAAGATCACTCTGAGGGCCAACAAAGAAAAGAAAAAAAAAAAAAATTCAAGGAAGTTTCACAGAACTTAAGTATTTGCATTTTCGAATTCAAAGGGCCTAGCACATTTGGCTACGAAAAGAGTCACCAAAGGACACCATGAAATTTCAGAAGACCAGAGTTTCCAAACAGGATTAAAAGATAAACAAACAAGAAACAACAACAACAAAAAATCACCACCACAGAAAAAACAGATCAGATACAAAGAATTCAGAATCAAATAACATTGTTCCTCTGGAGAGCAACACTGGAGGCTTAGAAGTCAATGGAACAATGCTCTCAAAACTACAAGGGAAAATCATTTCCAACCTAAAATTCTACACCAACAAGACCATCAATCATGAGTTTGATAAGCCAAGTGTCCAAAAATTGACCTCCAATGCGCCCTGGAGTAAGCTAAGAAGGGGAGGGACTTAAAAGATGGCAGGGATCCTCAAGATGAGGACGGACTCCCCATGATAATGCACAGGTCTGGGGGTGAGAGCCATGCAGCATCCTGGACAACAGCCAGTTCAGAGTGGAGCAGATGTGAAGTTCTGGGAGAAATGTCAGCAAGATGATGAACTGGTAGAAGTGTATGCTACACCTATTTGATATGATTAAAAGGAGATTTACACAACTGTGGGTAATACAGGGGAATGAATTGATGAGAACATAGAAAACTAAGTGACAAAATATGAGAATTACCAACTCCAAGAAAAGGAGAGTTGAACCAGAAGGAAAAATAATTGTCACATACTACATGACAACTATGAACAGCATGTACTATGAACATCTATTCAAAACTATGATATTAACTGGGAGGGGGAGGAAAAAGCTAAATCCCTGTCTTGCCAAGGGGGAAGCCAAGAAATGATACCTACAACAGAGAAGTCAAGAAGCTGGCTTCTTATAAGCACATTATTTAGAATGATGGGATTAAGTACAAAAAAAGGGAAAAAACTCAATAGTTAAAAGCAGTGAAAGCTAAACAGTGGTTAGAGAGGACTGGAAGGGGAAGGAAAGAAGTCACCACTAGTCTTCATAATACCTTTATAAAATCATCTGACCCTTTATAAATTGCTCATAAAGAACATTGATAAAAAAGTAACAAAAAAGCAAGAGATATGGAATTCAATATTCACTTCTGTATCTCAAAAATGGTAATTTCTTAAGGTAAGAGAATTCTGATAAAAATAATGTGTTAGGATTATCTATTTTCACTGGAATCCACTCTCTTTCCAACTAATCTAGTTCTAATTATTTCTTTAGAAATCTATACTTCCAAGATAGTGCTTTGAAGGAACTCAATGTGTTATTTAAAAAATAATAATAGATTGTGAAATATATTGTATTTGATTATCAAAATATAGCATTGCAAATTTCCATTACAGGACCCAAATTCACCCAGAAAATTTCATCCCCAGAAAATTCACCTGACACTAAAGGCTACCTGTACAATGACAAAATCTCTGAGGCATCTGGGCCTTAAAATTAAAAGGTCATTCTGACGAGCATTTCAATTTTCCAAAGAGAATTTTGTTATTGCTATTTTGTTGTTTGAACTGACTAATCTTCGGGTGGGTTTCAACCACCCTAAAGAATTTCTAAAAGTATAAACCTCTTAGGACAGGAAGATACCTTAAACGCCACACAGTCCAATCTCCTTTCTTTGTCGAATCTCCTTTCTTTGTCGATGCAAAACCGTGGCACAGAGAAGTTAACTCGGTTGACAAAGGACTCCAGTCAATCCTGTCTCCTAGAATCCAACCTAATGCTCTTTCTGCAACATTATGTTACAGGATGTGTAAAACCGAGACAAGTACTATCTGATATTTTACAACCAGCATGAAAGGACATACATTGTTACTAGGTACCTTTTGTTATCTTTGTACTCACACTTAAGGGCATGTGCTGTGCTGTGCTTAATCACTCAGTCGTGTCTGACTCTTTGTGACCCCATGGATTCTAGCCCACCAGACTACTCTGTCCATGGGGATTCTCTGGGCAAGAATACTGGAGTGGGTTACATGCCTCCTCCAGGGGATCTTCCCAACCCAGGTCATCTTCCCAACCCAGGTCTCCCGCATTGCAGGTATATTCTTTACTGTCTGAGTCATCAGGGAAGCCCTAAGGGTATATTCTACCTCAGTCCAAAATCAAATGAGTATTCTCTTTATTGTTCAAAAGACAGGCTGCCCAATTATAGCTGTTACTAAAACCAGGAAAGTTATATCCAATTTATCTTTTCATATCAGGTTAGGGCCCCTTCATGGATCACAGCCTTGTTGTGGTGAAGAGGCTCACATAACTCAGTGAAGCTACGAGCCATGCCGTGCAGGACCACCCAGGATGGACGGGTCACATGGAGAGTTCTGACAAAACGTGGTCCACTAGAGGAGGGGTGGCAGACCACTCCAGTTTTCTTGCCATTAGAAGTCCATGAACAGTATGAAAAGGCAAAAAGATATGACACCAGAAGATGAGCTCTCCAGATTGGAAAGTATCCAATATGCTATTGGGGAAGAGTGAAGACTTGTTTGCTGTGTGCCAAGAAGCACATATGGTCACTGAGTGGGCGTTACTGCCATTTTTCTCTGGTTCTTCTAAATCAGAAAGGGCAACAAATTATGGAGGGAGGTGGAAACTGTTCTATCAGTTAAGGCCTAAGGTCCATCAACAGACCCTATGTACTGAGAGCCCTGGCAATTTTCCTTCTCTATGTTCCAGAAAGCAGTGTCTTAGATGGTTAGACTACTGGAACATCAAAGAGCTGACATGAGTTTTAGGTGGCACATAAATGAAACATGTTTACATCCTCATCTTAAAAATATATAAAAGACCAAAGATAACCAGAAAGGTTAGGAAGGACATCAAGATTAGTGGCCAAATGAGGAATATACTCATCTGGAGCAAACCTGCTTAACACACAAGAGTAATCTGAGTAAGTGCAAATGCTAAGTCACAAATAAGGGATAATGACTATTGGTTGACTATAGGAATGTGTTTGGCTACAACTAATAAGCAAACTCATTTTCTGGTGCTTTAAACCAAGGGTCAGCAAACTTACAGGACCAGAGAGTCAACATTTGAGGCTGTGGGCCAAAGTGTCTCTGCTGCAACTACTCAACTGTGTCCTTACAGCATGGAAGCAGTCACAGACAATATCAAACAAATTGGGTATGGCTGTGTCCAAATAACAATTTATTAGAAAAATAGGCAGCTAGCTATAGGAATTTGCCAACCCCTGGTTTAAACAAATAGGACTCACTTAAAAAGAAGTTGGCTTTTCCTCCAAGGTAGCAAGAAGGCTATGGCAGCTCCAGAGATGTCAAATCTATGTTCAAAGTGAGAGGAACAGTAATGGGGGGGTGGGGGATGGAGGAAGGCTAAGTCAATCCCACCTATCCCTTTTCACAAGAAAGCAAAGGTTTTCCCCAAAGCATCTCAAGCAGACCCCATCTACCCCACACCCTACCATGATCATTGGTCAGATGATGAGAATCAAGCAATACAGACAGGACACAACACCAAAGCCATAAGCATCAAATCACGATTCATTGGCTAGGCCTAGACACATTGCTACCTCAACTAAAATTAGGGTTCTTTTAGCAAGAATCCATCAACAGTTATTGGGTATACAGTTATCAGTATCTGTTGCAACAGACTTTATTTTTTCTATTTCTATTGGTATAATCTGCTCAGATAAAATGAAATGCACTCTTTTAGCTTTGAACTAATTCTCAAATAGAGATTGAGAAAGATAAAGCATGGTTGATTGTGGGTGGGAGTATAAAATAACCATAAGAGCAAATCTACCTCTAGCTTACTAAAAGCAGTGGTTAAGTGGGAACATAGGGAATAAGTAAGGTGAGAAGCAGCCAGGCTTTGTCCTGAGCAAAAACATTTAAGGTAGCTATGCCTCTGTTTCTACAAACAGAAAAATGATGTTGTTCAAGGAGATGCTCACTAAAGTCTAACTAACATCCTCAAGCTCTAACAGCCTATGATTCCTTTAAATATGTTGTCTGATCAAGCAAATACAGCATAAAGTATACGGTCAAATTTTCATTCTGAAATAGTAAAACCCAAAACACAAATCTGGAGGATTCCCAGAAGGAGTACAGTCTTAATCTAAAGAAAAAGAATTTTATTCAAATAACTTTCACACATTGTTGAAAGATTGGCATTCCATTCAAGCCTTCCAATTTCCAAGAAAACACATGTGTAAGATGGGTAGTTAACTTTTTTAAAACACTATAAATGTGTCTTGTAAAAATTATACTGTTTCTTACAACAACCTTAAAATAGTTCTCAAGTCAAAAATGGTAACTGTTCCAGCTCCACTACTTACTTAGGTAACCCTCAGTAACCCTTCCTTTGCCACAGCCCTGATTGTTGTTACTGTTGTTCAGTTGCTGAGCCACGTTCTACTCTTTCTGACTGTAGCACGCCAGGCTTCCCTGTCCTTCACTGTCTCAAATTCATGTCCATTGTGTCGATGATGTCCCGATTAAGTGTTGCCAAAGACACGGTGGTAGTAATTAGATTTACTTGAGACACTGCTCAAATGATCATCCTTTTAACAATGATTTGGAAATTAATCAAAGTAGAAACAATCATTGAGGTTCCTTAAGAAATATGTTTTGTAAAAGGAATCCTTGTAGCCATTTGAGCAAAATAAGAAGAAAAAAAGTGGGGGGACAAAAGGAGGCAGGAACAGAGAAAGAAAAGGAAACAAGAAGTTTTGGAGGAAATTCTATTTAGGAAGACGATTCTCATATTTGGGGGGATCTTCTAGTTTTATATTCACATAACAGAGTTAACCAAATTCTTTTCAATAAATTGGTCATAATTCATTTTTAAAATACACTGCAAACTAAATGAATGTTCAAACACTAAAAAAAAATTAATACGGAAAAGTATTACTTAGTGAATTTAATTCAACATTTAAAGGCCTGAAAATGGGCAAAACTGAAAATTTGATTACTTTATTATACTGAAGAGAATGTACTTTGTCGATAAGTAAATTATTTGAGCACTAACTATATCATTTTTGCTACATCTGGTAAAATACCCTTAGTAGTAAATTTGAACACATACATGAGCAAGGAGCCTTTGCAAAGAGCCCCAAAGAGTCTATCAAATGATTACTGTGTGGCAGGAGCAAAGTGGGTGGGGGAGGGAGAGAGGGAAGAAGAAATGGAGGGAAGAAGGGGAAAACTACCACCACTGTGATGCAGGGGCTACTGGAGGTTAGCAGGAAGCCTGCAGTCCAGTACTAACTTAATAGAGAATGCTTTATTCAGTAATGGATATCACATCTCGCCTGCCAGTGAAGTAGATAAGAGATACCCTGGGAGTGAGAGTTCTGCAAGGATTCTGCCCTGGAATACAATAGGCAGCAATTCTCAGTCCTAAGATACCAAAGGGGTTAGCAGGGGTTTCCCCAAATGCCCATTCTCAGACAGATGAAAGAACTTTCTTTGAAAAATGCTGGAGCTTTTCACCTCTGCAAAGCCTGTTTCCCTATATACTGTCTGCCATGGCTGTCTCAGCATTTTAATCAACCCGCAGCCTCTTCACCATTTGTCATTTACACTAGCATACAGTAAGAAAATACATTTTCAAACATGCCTTAGCATGTTGGGGATGGAATCAACTCTCATGCCTGCATGTGCTTCAGATGAAAATGTGCAAAATACATCGCTTAACCTATTTGTGCAAGAAGACACACACAAAGCTTAATCTGAAATGTCCTGAACACTCCATGTGGGCATTTCTGTCCTTCAGGAACATAACATCAGTGATTGAGAATTTCAGAGGGTTTGGGTCATATTTATTTATTTATTCTAAACCCTCATGTCTCTCACTTTCCATGCAGGAAGCGGTGACTCTAGTATAGCATAGTAGCTGTGACCCCACATTGGAAGGAGGTATGATCAAAGGCAGCCTGGCCAGACTTGGGAAAACATTTCCACCAAGAGTGGACATACTGCCTGTCAAAAGGTTAGTCCCACTGCGTTGGGGCAGCAGATCACATTACTCCAGAGTAACAACATGAAAGGGCAAAATCTGGCTAGAGTCACCCACATACATGTTTTTCTTTCCAACAAGGGCAAATGGGAGACACCAACCTGAACAGAACATCCTTCTTATCACTTGTGGGGGTGGGGGTTGGGATGGGGGTGGGGACGGTGCCTTTCCCTAATCAATACAGCCCCTAAGCCGCAGCCACTATTTAATTCCTTTTATATTTTTCTTTTCATTCAGAAACAGCTCACATTCAGCAAGACTTTTCTCTTAAACTTTTTTTTTTTCTTTAAATCTGAGCAATCACAAGCTATATTCTGTGGAAGACAAAATAACTTTGGAGGCGTAAATCTTAATGTCAATGACAGGAAGGCTTTGGTGAACCATTACCATAAATCTGACAAACGCTAATTTGATGGGTGGCTGTATCTGTCTGCTGCACGGCCAGTCTAGACAGTCTATTGAGAAATCCTAAAACACAACTGTTTGTTCCCTGTAACACCATCTGGATATGGCAATAAGCGCCGACCCAGCGCCATTCACACATGGATCAAAGCACATGCTAATGCTATCATGAAGTCATACACATAAAAAATTCAATCTGAGAACTCGAAGCAATTTTCCTAAGTCTTCAGTGAAGAAACCCCAGACTTAGTGAGACTCAAGCTAAGTGCATGGAGGGGGGAGAGGGGGGAAAAAAGGAACCGAATATTTAATGAGCTTGGGCGTCCAGAGGAATGTTAGGCCACCCATTGTATTGGAAAAGGCTCATGTCACACTTCAGTCATGGTACCCGTCAGGGTGCCCCTTTACAAAAATTGATCTGAGGACCTTTGTAATTACCTGTTTCAGCCGGGGAGGGGGGGCGGGCATGGCAGATTCAGGACAAGAAATAAAAGAAGGGATCCAAGGTGGAAATCTAACATTATATTATATTGGTCTGAGCTGGCAGAAAATTTCAATATCACACACAATATTAAAAATCTTTCTCATTAAACAGCACTGTGGCATTAGATCAAAGAATCAAGGGCCTCCTATTGAATTCCTTTAAATGTTACAAACATAAGAGCAAGTCTGGCTGTGCATAAAATAGAAACAAAGCCAATTTTTTTTGTCCACTCTCATCCTATAGCTGGCTGGAGAGAAACACTGCTTGAGAAATCTCTATTGCAAGTAAAATGGGAAGAATCCTGACTTCTCTTGAGATATTTAACAAGGCAGAAATGAACTGGTCTGATCTTCAAGAATTCAAGAATTCTCTCCAACAGGAAATTTTCAGTCAATATGTTACTCCTTCAAAACTTTAAGCTACTCTTTCAAAATGTATCACTCAACAGCACCACTTCAATTGCAAACCATCCAGGCACTGTTTAATCCCTGCCACCCCCTGAGCCAAACTTCCCAGGGAGATAAGAAATTCTGCCTCACCCGGAGTTTTATTCCACTGTGTACTCCTATGAGAAACTGATTTATTTGCTTCTTGGCTGTCTTGTATCTGAGGGAAGAACGTGACTAAATCTATCTTAACGAATTTGTTATTACTACATTCATCTGTTTGCTGGGAGACACTAAATATGTCTCCAATTTTCACATACTTTAGCATAAGCTACACACAAATTCCGACCAACATATTTTATTTTACAGCAGTTATAATAGTTGTTTCTACATCATGTGGGTATGTATGTGTACATATGTACACACACGCACACACACACACCCCATAACTGAACCTTTAAAATGTATTGACTGTGTCATGGAGTTAAGAAGATAATAACAAAACCTGTCAGGAATTACAAGCTATCACAGGTTGTGGTTCATGTGGCAAACTTCAAGTTTATATAGTAGTTAAGATCACTGTTGTATCTACACAAGCTAAGCATAAAACAATAACTGAAACACAACACTTACACTCAGGAGCACAGAGATGTTTTCTCTTTCTATTCTACCTCCTAAAGCCTTTAAAGGTAATAGAAAATAAAACATTACATTTTTCACTTTTCAAAATGTCTAAGTTTTTTTTCTTTAAATAAAAAAAGCCAGATTAAGTCTATAATCATTCATTTTAAAATTCTAGAGACAAATTCAGTTTTTAAAAGAATAATAAAATGTAAAATAAACTGCAAAGCCATACTTTTCTTAAAATTCAGTTCAGTTTAAAACTGAAGACTTCTCCCAAAAGATTTCACAAAACAAAATACATTTTCTTCTCCAATGGACTATTAGTAACATAAAGCTTTTGTTTCTTAAAAAGAAAAACTACTAATTTCATCCTCCCATAGTTTATGAAATCTTCCCGGAAAGTCTCTTAAAATTTAAAAAAATTCAGGAAATACATTAACTGCCAATTGACTGTGCAAGTTTCCATTTATATGATGATCATATATTGTTATTTTCTATTCAACCTAAAAGAGAGAGTCAATTCTTACAACATAATCTGGATCACAAAGAAAAAGAGAACAGCTATTTCCCTGTAGTGCGTGTTTTGATAAGGGACTTATTAAAAAAAAAAAATCTAATATGAGAAGGTAATTTACCCTTCCCCCAAAACAGCCTCATTCCCTGAACTTCCAAATAAATTAAAAACTATAAAGACATTAGTTTTGGAGGGTCTAAAGTTGGTTAATATACACCAAGATGTCTTAATAGGATTAAAAAGTATTTCATTTGCGAGGCATATGTGTAGACCCAAGGAATAAAAAGAAATCACATGTACACACAAATGCACATCTCAGATGATCCACCATAATGATCAGATGTTACCCTAGATAAAATTAAGGAGAAAAAAAATCAAAACAAAATAAGTGAGAAATTATAGTCCTTCTGGTTAACCATTTTATACATCTATATAGACTGTTTCTACAAAAATAGTTAAAAACCCACATGCCATTCCCCATGCTGCACTGACTAAATTACAGCTGATCATCGTGTTGTCTACCAGTAATGGCTTTCTTTCAGGCTGTGGCTATAATTCTGTAAGTTTAAAGAGAAAAAAATTTTAAAAAACACCCAAACATTGCTTAATGTAGCTAATCAAGCATTTTCAAAGTTAGACTGGAGATGAAATGTTGGGCAGCATTTGCTGTGATTTTTAAATAGTGCAGTGGAACAGTACTGCCATCTACTGCCAACTGTGTTAACAGTGCCTGCCTGCTGAGCACCCATGTCCCCCAGAGTAGCCTCTGGTTATAGCTGACCGGAGGAAGCCTTCAAGAGACACTTTGTGCAGGGAACCAAAAAGGAAACTGGAGAAGTCAGATGGCTCACAGTTTTATCTACGACTTTAAAAAAATAACATCTTCTCTTTGCCCTTTCAATGTGTAAAGAGCTGTAATTTTTGGTTAATTCTTGAAACTTTAAAATATAGAGACTTACAGACTAACCCAAGAACTAATTAATACTCGGCCAGGAAGAGGCGTGTGCCTATACTTATGAAATGCTCATGCTCCAGGAGCTAGTTCTTTTCAATACCATAAAACATCATTTCCCTTATCCCTTATGCAGAAGTAAATAGAACAGACCTTCTAAAGAAAGCAAACTACAAACCAGCATAAGCAAGCCTGGATGTGATCATTCATATGTCAATCATAAAAGCATTTAAAAGCATTCCTTATTACTACCAAGGAATCAGTCACTTTATCTGGGGTTCACTATGGGTCCAGGTCTAGCTCTGGATTCCTCTGGGAGGGAGCACAGTGTATAAATCATGGTGCATGCTGAAATTCTAGATTTGACAACCTAAATTGAAACTCATGCATATCAGACAAGACTACAGTGGCATCAACATCATGGAAGAACTTTGGCATATCTTTTATAGGGCTCAGATAGATACCTACCTAGATGATTTATACAAAGCTCTACCAATTTTTTAGCAGTGTAAAAGTAAATGTCAAGTGGGGAAATATATGAGGATTCTTTAAAGCAACTTGGACCCATATGATGTAACAATCAAGAAGATGGCCAGTATTCTATCACTGTACAAGGAGACTGCATTCCATTAATGACTGCTAAAATATACACATTTCTGAGCTATAGATTTTAACATTCTAGAGAAAAACTGCTACTGCTGGCTTTCCCCCCTCCCTGCCCTTTTAAGACTGTAATCTGAAGACACAGATTACAGACACAAAACATGTAAATGACTGATTTTTAAAAGGATTTAGTCTCCACTAACATAGCCCTTTTAGGCCACATAATTGCAGAACTCCAAAGAACCACAAAATAAACTGAAAACCCCAGACATAAAGAGATCCACTTATTAATTAAAAGCAGCTCTCTTGCGCTATTAAAATAAGGTTGGCCATGCATACTTTATTGCTGTCACAGTCTCAGATGAGGCAGTATTCAAAACACATAAAAGTAAAGTTGAATAGTTCTCTATGTAGGGAACAGAGTTAAGTCATGTCTGCTTGCACAAAACTGTTTTGCAAAGAAGCCATATATAGAGGATCAGAGTGGAAGGGAGAAAAAGACTAAAATGCAGCAAATCTCAAATTCAATGCTCTTCTTTGGTAGGGACAGTGAGGTGTGCTGTGGACAATGTGAGCTGAACCAGGAAGGCCTAAAACTTTCCCTGTTTTAAAAACTGGAACCAGTAACCAAGACAATCACCACAAAAGAGAAGGAACTCTAAGTTTTGAAATTACCTGTTAATTAAATACACGTTATTCGGGGACCTTCCTTTTAAAGTCTTGGTTTTGTTTTTAAACCAATGCAGTCTATATCATACTAATTATCTATGGAAAAAAGGCAGTAGTCACAGGAAGGAAGAAAAGAAGGAAAGAAAAAACAGAAAGAGAGGGAAAGAGGGAGAAGGAAGAAGGAGAAAAGCAGGGAGAAAGAAGAGAAAAGGAAAGAGGAAAACAGGAAAAGAAAAAGAATGCTAATGGTAACAACTAATATTTTATAATGTAATCTTTAAGAATTTCCAAAAATTGCATTAGAAACATTATGACCAAAAATCCATTCCTCCATATCGACTGTGGTTTGTTTGTTTGTTTTCTTTCAGAACTATGTGTGACCGTCTAGCAAAATCAAGAACTTAATACAAAATTAATCTTTTCATATTTAACATTCCTTCATGAAGAGGATAACTTCCCAGACATCTTGGAGGAATAACCACCTTTTTTTGCAGTGCCTTCACTCAATGTTAGAACATACCAAAATTATTTATGAGCTTTCAAAGTATGGAAAGAAGAAATTCCTATATGGGATTATAAAAACAAAAACACTATCACCTTATTTTATGGGGTACTAATAACCATGTAACTACTTCAACTGTATGGTAACTGCCATATAATTACAAAGCCTAGTTATTTATGTCTTGCAGATTATATGGTACTAAAGCAAGTTACCTGTTAACCATATGTAGACATTTGTGGTCGGCAGATGTGGAAAACAGTTTACTATAAAGGTCAAAATTGGCTTAGAAACTGACCCAGCAAATAAATATGATTTCTTTATCTTCCCCTCTCCATTTTGTTTGCTTTTGCTAGGGATGGAAGGAAGAAAAATAGAGAGAAGTTTCCTTAGGAGATGTATAGCTTCCTAGAGTCAGCGGTTTATCTAAGTGGAATCTGCTACTGAACTTGATTCAGCTGGATGTTCCCCCTGGAGCGCGTCCTCACTGAACTTTCTGTTTGACATGTTTCATTACCTTGAAATTTTCTGGCATAGAATTCAGATATTAGTGGCCTCAAGTTAGAACTTTCTTCTTGCTTGATTTTTCAATACAATACTCAGCGCCTTCACCTCATTCTGCATTTTAAGGTACCCAAGGTCCCCAGAGCCTCACAGAGTAGCGGTTCACGAACTGCGAACGAGTTCCACTTTGCTACATGTTTGTTTACTAGTGTAATTAAATGGGGTTTACTCTGTAATTACACAAAAAAGTGAGCCCCATTTCATTTCACTCTGAAATGAGCAATGGCCTCCAGCAAGAGATAAGAAACAATGCACATCACATAATTTACTATTCTTTGTTTAGTTTGGGGAACGAACTAATGATGGTCAATAAACCGTGCAGCCTGCCTGAAATACCCGCCCTGCTTTGGTGAGATCCACAGTGCCGACTGTAGCCCCAGGACTAAAATTGATAAGTCCTAGGAGTGAAATCAGTAGACATGCGTCTTCTTTTCTCTTTAATTCTGAATAAAATTCTGCAATTCAGGGCAGTGAAATGCACTCTCCAACTGCCCCCCCCCCCAAATCTATCATTTTCTTCCTGCTGAAAGTCTAATTTCTTTACCCAAATTGCTTCACCATATGGAAGAATCTCTACCTTTTATCCTCACTTTATATCACCATTTGAGCATATAAGAGAATTTTGTATTCAAAGTTGTTTTCTTGTTTAGTAACGTTAAGACCCAAAATATGCACCTCAAGAGTTGTGGTACTTTTCACATAGATCAGAAGACAAGCATTATGGAAATGAAATGATTTTATGACGGCTTTGCTTTAATGGGGGTTTTACACAGGGGCTTTCCTGGGAAGATGTCCAGGCAAACTGTGTCCAAAGCCCAGAATGAAGGGAAAATTCACCTTGATGCAACAGTGCTGAAGAGGGATTTGCTGATTTGTCATTTTAAATGAAACACAAACTTTAATTCCAGCCCAGTTAAGAGTATCCCTTTGTCCTCTTCCTTACGGCATCTTTCCTTCCTTTTCTTTCTCTCTTCTTTTCTTTCTTTCAAATCTTACAACAGAAAAAGCACCCAAGTAAGAAACTGGTGTATGAATACACATACACCTCCCACAAACAAATGCAAATACACACACACACACAAACACACACAGTTTCAAACAAGACTTAGTAAGAGTCCAACTAGTTTAAGAAAAAATACATCTAAACAAACCCAGTCTTCTTAAGCTGAATTGCACACAAAGAACTAGATATAAACGAGCCACATTTAATAAGAATAAACTGTCAAAACAGGACCCCTCCCCCCCCAAAAAAGTCATGGGGATCCAGAGAAATGATTTTTATGCTGTTTGCCCAGAAACACACACATACACATACAAACACACACTCAAGACTCCCTAGTAAGGGTTTTCGTTTAGAAGTTTGGAACAGTTCTGAACAATGAAAAGACAAGAGAAATTCAAGTGACTTGGAAAACACTCCTCCTATGCCAAAATAAGCATAAACAAAATAAATTATAAAAGCAAACTTTAAAAACTATAGGATGGGAAGTAAAAATGGATCACGCTGAACTGAAAGATCAATCCTCAAAGTATAAGTAAGCAAGTTCCTCCTTAACCCCAGTGATTCTCACATTTCTAGAAGAAAGGCACAGTTCAGTTACTAGAGCTATCCTTTGAGCAAAAATTTAACTTAAATAGATAGCATAATTAAGTCAGCTCCATGGCATTTTATGTTAAAAAGTGATACGGATTATTTTTACCTAAAGGGTTGAGAAGTAGAGGATGACAAGAGAGTGGTACCACACTTCAGGGAAAAAAAAAAAAGCTCCCCCACGCCCTCACATCTGATGTTCAGCTTAGTAAACAGTTTGGCTAGGGCTCACCTCATCAAAAGCCAAACACAACCAGAACACCAAAAACACTTAAGTCCCCTATTTGGACACTAGGTGTTTGTCCTACAACAGTCATCACGGAGTTCTAGGAACTTCTCATCTAAGTTAACACTGACACTGCTGGACAGTAATAAATCGAATCTATGTATGTCTTACAAGCACATAAAATCATCTCCTTAGGTGGTATTAAAGTGTCTGCACAGGTTGAAAGTAAAGAATGGAGAGAGTAAGATGGGCAGGATATGTATTTCTTCTTTCTCATTCCACTCACTGCTTCCCTTTCTTATCTTCCCAAAGAGAAGGAGCTATAAGGAAACTTTTAGCCCACCCATTCATAGTGGGATAAAACTGGAGAGCACTAGTGAAAAATGGGGAAGTCCTTCCCCATTCTTTTATCTCAAACCTTAACCTACATTTACTTCATGAGAAGACATAGGTCATCTAAGAGTCAAGTGGGGCCTTGAAATGATCATGCATTATGTTATCAAATGCTTCCCTTGTGGCTCAGCTGCCTGCAATGCAGGAGACCTGGTTCGATCCCTGGGTTGGGAAGATCCCCTGGAGAAGGAAAAGGCTACCCACACCAGTATTTTGTCCTGGAGAATTCCATGGACTGTACAGTCAAAGGGGTAGCAAAGAGCCAGACACGACTGAGCAACTTTCACTTTCACTTTATATTATCAAAAGACAGTGACCATAGAAGGTAAAAAAGTCTGCTATCCTCTTCATATTAGGACAGTAAACCATCCTCCCACTATTAAAAAAAAAAAAAACTACCTAGTTTTAAAAATAAAATATAAACCATTAAACAATTTTATATTCAAAATGGTTTGATTAAAAGGACCCTGTAGGAGATGCTTATGTTAGGATTAAAATAGATTAAAGAATGAAAATTCTTAATAGAAATTTTCAATACTTTAATGGTAACATTCTTGAGGCATTTTAGAGTTCACACAGTAACAGGCCATTGTAGGCTGAATTTTAATGCAATTTCAAAGGTCACTTTAGAGATATAAAAAGGTGTATACTTTGATTGATAATTGATATGAACTTATTTAAACCACTAAACTCCATTTTATAGATTATCAGGGCTTTCAGATACATGTGCCAACAGTATTACTAAATATGAAAATAACAGACTCAATCCATTTTCAGGTCTTAAGTCAAAGTTTCAAGAAAAAAACTCCAAATACCATTCCTTGAGAACTTAATTATGTACAAATTAGAGAGCATAAAAATATCTGCAACACAGTCCTTTCAAAAAATGCATCATCTAATGAGGCAATAGACCTAAATTCCAAACTTAATACCAGGCAACATGGACCAAATGCTAACACTGAGAATAAACAGCAATTATAAAAGCACAGGAGGGAAGAGCTTCTCTGGACTTGAGAACTGGGGGCATCTCGGGAGAGGATTATAGGAATGCTGTAGCATTTGGGAGGTACCTTGGACGTCGGGTACATTCGGAATAAACACTAAAGCATAAATACACGGGAAAGAATAAAATTTCAGGGCAGCTCCAGAAACAGATGCAATCAGAACTCAAATTGCATTAGGATAAAAAGTGTGTTTGTGCAACACAATGAAGGGACACAATCACCTTTAGATTTTAGGAGACTAAATCTCAGCAGAGTGGAGTTAGAAGGAGAGCAAGATGATCGGGAGAAGGCCAAGGTAACTATCCAAGCAGTAAGAGATATGGGCTGAACTCCAAGTGAGGTGGTGGAGACCCTCCACAACTGAAAGGACATGGTATCTCATTGGAGAGAAACATGAAAAGGGTTGAGACAGGGATGACAAGGAGAGGGTATGGAAACTAAGCTCGATAATGCCCAGGAAATGGAGCTGAAGGAGGAAAGAAGGAAAAGGAGCCTGATTTTGAAGAATACGAATTCGAGGGCCCAGCAGGACAGATGTGTACATAGGGTCACTGGGTGGAATGAGAGATTAATTACTTGACTGATTGATTTCACATCTGTCACTCTCCAAAAGAATGTCAAATGACTTAAATACATGAATACAAACAATTATATGGAAAGACGTAAGTAGCTATAAATCAGCATCTGGGCTCAACAGTTAGAGATTAGGTTGTGAAACTCAAGAGGGATCTAGACTGAAATAGAAAACTTGGGACATCATTAGTGTAAAGATGATAGCTGTCCCCACCCCTTGAGAGTAGGAGTGGTGAGACAGAGAGGGAGGGGTTTATTTATTTATTTTACTTTTAGAACACAATTTCATTGTTTGAATTTTTATCAACAAGCACACAATACTTTCTGTGATTTTTAAGTCAATATTGTTTAAAGAGAAAAAAGAAAAAGATTGAAGTCATAAGAACAGAAAGTATCATGGAGATACTCAGATATCTAACAGGCACATATTATATACAAATAACAGGCTACACACTGTGAGAATACATCAGCCTAGGCACTGTGGGAGAAACATAGGTGTCAGAACAAAACAGGATTCAAACCCCTGCTCTTCCACGGACTAATATTTATGTGGGCAAATTCCTTAAATTCTCTTAAGTCTCTTCTCTAAATACAGAACTTAAATACATCACATGGTTTTCATAAAGATTAGAAAAGTCAATATTTTAAGCACATAAAGAACAGGATTTTGTGCAATTAAGACTCCCTTCAATTAATTATTCAGTTATGATTTGCTTCATTGTCATCATTCTGTCAAGTTGGGGAAACAAAATTTAAGAGCCAGATGGAAAAAAGAGACAGAAAAGAACTGGTTACAGAGATTACAAGTAAAAAAGATGGTACCACATCATGGAGACCAAGGGAGAAAAGCTAAATTCCTCTACACATCAATTCAACATAAAATGACTAACCATCAAGATATACTGGAGTGGAACTATGCCAAAGGTGGTGGAGTAGACTTCTTGGCAACCAGGAAATGGGTCCTTGTTGACTCTACACATGGACATCATCAGATAGTCAACACCAAAATCAGATTGATTATATTCTTTGCAGCCAAAGATGGAGAAGCTCTATACAGTCAGAAAAAAACAAGACCAGGAGCTAAACTGTGGCTCATATCATGAACTCCTTATTGCCAAATTCAGACTTAAATTTAAGAAAATAGGGAAAACCACTAGACCATTCAGGCATAACCTAAACCAAATCCCTTACAATTATCCAGTGGAAGTGACAAATAGATTTAAGGGTGTAAATCTGATAAGAGTGCCAGATGAACTATGAATGGAGGTTCGTGACATTCTACAGGAAACAGGGAGCAAGACCACCCCCAAGAAAAAGAAATGCAAAATAGCAAAATGGCTATAAGAAGAGGCCTTAGAAATAGTTGTGAAAAGAAGAAAGCAAAAAGCAAAGGAGAAAAGGAAAGATATACCCATTTGAATGCAGAGTTCCAAAGAATAGCAAAGAGAGATAAGAAAGTCTTCCTCAGTGATCAATGCAAAGAATTAGAGGAAAACAATAGAATTAGGGAAAGACAAGAGAACTCTTTAAGAAAATTAGAGATACCAAGGGAACATTTCATGCAAAGATGGGCTCAATAAAGGACAGAAATGGTATGGACCTAACAGAAGCAGAAGATATTAAGAAGAGGTGGCAAGAATACACAGAAGAACTGTACAAAAAAGATCTTCATGATAACCACAATGGCGTGATCACTCACCCAGAGCCAGACATCCTGGAATGCAAAGTCAAGTGGGCCTTAGGAAGCATCACTACAAACAAAGCTAGTGGAGGTGATGGAATTCCAGCTGAGCTATTTCAAATCCTAAAAGATGATGCTGTGAAAGTGCTGCACTCAATATGCCAGCAAATTTGAAAACTCAGCAGTGGCCACAGGACTGGAAAAGGTTGGTTTTCATTCCATTACCAAAGAAAAGCAATGCCAAAAAAGCTCAAACTACCACACAATTGCACTCATCTCACACGCTAGTAAAGTAATGCTCAAAATTCTTCAAGCCAGGCTTCAACAGTATGTGGACCATGAACTTCCAGATGTTCAAGCTGGATTTAGAAAAGGCAGAGGAACCAGAGATCAAATTGCCAACATCCAATGGATCATCAAAAAAGCAAGAGAGTTCCAGAAAAACATCTATTTCTGCTTTATTGACTATGCCAAAGCCTTTGATTGTGTGGAT
Source organism: Muntiacus reevesi (assembly GCF_963930625.1). NCBI lineage: Eukaryota > Metazoa > Chordata > Mammalia > Artiodactyla > Cervidae > Muntiacus > Muntiacus reevesi. Next base: position 44,008,986 of record NC_089262.1, read on the forward strand.
CACAATAAACTCTGAAAAATTCCTCAAGAGATGGGAATACCAGGCCACCTGACCTGCCTCTTGAGAAACCCGTATGCAGGTCAGGAAGCAACAGTTAGAACTGGACATGGGACAACAGACTTGTTCCAAATAGGAAAAGGAGCACGTCAAGGTTGTATATTGTCACTCTGCTTATTTAACTTATTGAAGAGTACATCATGCAAAATCCTGGGCTGGATGAAGCACAAGCTGGAATCAAGATTGCCAGGAGAAATATCAATAATCTCAGATATGCAAATGACACCATCCTTATGGCAGAAAATGAAGAGGAACTGAAGAGCCTCTTGATGAAAGTGAAAGAGGAGAGTTAAAAAACTGGCTTAAAACTCAACATTCAAAACAACTAAGATCATGGTACCTGGTCCCATCATTTCATGGCAAATAGATGGGGAAACAATGGAAAAAGTGACAGACTTTTTTTTTTTTTTTTTGGCTCTAAAATCACTGCAGATGGTGACTGCAGCCATGAAATTAAAAGACACTAGCTTCTTGGAAGAAAAGCCTTGACCAACCTAAACAGCATATTGAAAAGCAGAAACATTACTTTGCCAACAAAAGTCCGTCAAGTCAAAGCTATGGTTTTTCCAGTAGTCATGTACGGATGTGAGAGCTGGACCACAAAGAAGGTTGAGCACTGAAGAATTGATGCTTTTGAACTATGGCGTTGGAGAAGACTCTTGAGAGTTTCTCAGACTACAAGGATATCAAACCTGTCACTCCTAAAGGAAATCAGTCTTGAACATTCATTGGAAGAACTGATGCTGAAACTGAAGGTCCAATACTATGGCCACCTGATGAAAAGAACTGACCCACTGGAAAAGACCCTGATGCTGGGAAAGACTGAAGGCAGGAGGAGAAGTGGACAACAGAGAGGGAGATGGTAGAACGGCATCACCAACTCTATGAACTTGAGTTTTAGCAAGCTCCAGGAGTTGTCATGGACAGGGAGGCCTGGTATGCTGCAGTCCATGGGGTCACAAAGAGTAAAACATGACTGAGTGACTGAACTGTGATAATGTCACAAGACCAAGTAGGGTGAAAGTAGGAACCCTGGAACAAATTCAAAGGAGGAGGAAATAGGGGAAACAGAAATAAAATTTTCTGAATGGATTATTTCAAAAGACTATTAAAAATGTTTCACCACATAATACCTGTTTAGCAGGTTTAAAGAAATTAACATGAATAAAATCTTTCTAATTTAAATCAAAGTTATATAAGGGAAAGTCATTCCACATTCATATGCTTTCAACTGAAGCAAACATCAAGGATCTTTTTCTTCTTCACCTCTACTTGTCTCAAACAACACGTCAGGATCACTACAATAACTGAGGAAAAGACCACTGGTTCTGCAGCACCGAGGCCAAGCCGTCAAGCTCATCTCCCTTCGGGCACCAGGGAAGAAAGAGAATGCTGACAACAGGGTCCTCAGCAGTCTGCTGGAGCAAAGTGTACTTCTACACATCCTCCTATACTGCGCAAGGCCATGTGACTGAGACTAAGCCAAGCTTCACTGTGTTCTCTAAGCCCTTTCAAAACTACTGACTCTCTTAATCCTCACATGCACTCTTGGAGGTCAGGAACACTATGAGCACCCTTTGAAAATGATAAAAAGAAGGCAACTTGCCCAAAGTCATTGAGTCTTAGAGAGTTCAGCATGTGTGTGTGCTCACATGTAAAGAGTCGTGTCTGACTCTTTACAACCACATAGCCTGCCAGGCTCCTCTGTCCATGGAATTTTTCACGCAAGAATAATGGAGGGGGTTGCCATTTCCTCCTCTAGGGATCTTCCTGACCCAGGGATCGAACCCACATTTCTTGCATCTCATGCACTGGCAGGTGGATTCTTTACCACTGTGCCACCTAGGAATCACACTGCCTCAAGTCACTTCGGGGCCCAAAAGGGGGGTTTGGGGGAGGGGGTCAGAGGAACACACAGATGAGTAGGCCCCTCTACACAGAGGGCTCTGCCTTTCAAGCCCATATCAGTAGGGGTTGGGCAGAAGTTGGCTGTGCCCTATACATCTTGGGTGCCAGGTGTCATCTTCTGCCCCAGAAGCAAGAGAGGTCTGGGTGGCCTGGGATCACTCTCAAGGTCACCAGGGCAGCTATTTCCAGGCACCGTCAACAAGCAGATATGTCACTTCAGAGAGCTACACTTTGGAGCACATAAACAGTTGTAAATGTGCTCCCAATAAGTGACAAGACAAGAAAACCCAGAGTCAGCACAGAAACCTAGAACAGAATCGCCACTTCTGAGCTATAGGTACAGAACAATAGCTGATCCCTGAGTATGTAGAAGGAGGTAAAATTTTCTTCCAAATAACTTATTTTCTGAGAAGGAACATGAATCAGCAGAAGCAGGAGATAATAGGCCACAAAAAGTAAATCACAACATCTTCTCAAACCAACCCAGAGATCAGACAGAGATTGAAACTTGGGACCAACATGTCAGCAGCAAAAGAGAACCCTAAGCACCTTATGGGGGAATTAGAAGAAAGAAAATTACCAGAGAGCTCATTTCTAAGAGCATCTGGTTCAAAACATATTCTGCTTCCAGTCCCTGCCTCACATAATCTGAACCCTATAAAAGAAGGAAGAGGGAAAAATATCCATCAAAAGCATGCCAGTATTGGCTAGCCCTGACAAACCATTCTGTGGCATACCACACTGTATCCCAGAACACAGAAATCTGACAAAGCTTCCTGAGACACACGTTGCTATAGCATCGACTGGAAGCGTTGATCCAAAATGGTGATTACATCACTAAATTCTGCATGAAGCACAGGGCAGAATGGGTCCAATATTCAGAGTTAGCTCAAATAGATTAATGCAGTCAGAAAACTGGGCAAATCTCATCTTTCGTGATTATCCATAGGGTGAACAGCCATATTAAGGCACTGCATATGCAAAAGTGTCTCACTCCATGGAGATTACACAACTCTGTGAGGAGAGCAGACACCAGTGAACTGTGCGCTTTACACGAGTGAACTGTATGAAGACAACAAGAAAGAGACTCTCCAGAGACTTCAGTTCAAACAATCTTTTCTAGCAGGATTTCTGGTTCATTTCAATTTTCCAGAAAAAAAAAAAAAGCCACTCTTCCATTTTTTCCTCTGTCCACCTTTAGAATACATCTTTCTTTCTTTTTGGGGGAAGGGGGGAATGTTTGGATTTCTTCCGCATGCTAATAACACTCTGGTGTTTCTATTCTGCATGCTCTTGCATACAAATATCTGGAAAACTTATACGTACCCCCTGTTATAAGTATTTACGAACTTAGAATCGCACAGTTTGAGGAAACTAATCCAGTTAAATTCTTTTTCCAATATTCAGAGTGTGAGTTACAGAAGTTAAGTAAGCATCTTAGCTCATGTCCAGCAGATTATTAGACTGTAATTGGTCTTTTTGACAGATAGAGCCTTTCTGCTCTCTGGTAATAATTCTAGCTTTGGTTCAATGGATGAAAGGGACCAGAGAGAAAATGTCTAATTAGAAAGTGATTACATAGAGCTACTTTGAGAAGACCTTGAAATCAAAATAAATACAGAATTAGGACCAATTAAAACTTGAACCCGTTGAAAATGTTCTGTCAGAAAAACAGAAACTACACTCATTTTGACAGAGAATGTCACTTGAAGAATGAGTTAAGCACGGATGAGAGAACTGAGAAAGCCCAGAGGAGGACATTTGGGCCACAGATGACATAGTCACAGGAAGCAGGGCACCACTCTGAGAAGCGTGTGTTCCCTGGTGCTGCTGCCTCACAGCCTGGGGGAGGGACTCCTCAGAGCTGGAAGTCAGACCTCTGAGGAAGGAGCCCTGCCCAGCTCTTGGGGGCACAAAAAGACTAGTTCTGGGAGCACATGGAGCTGGATGTAAGCCAACCACTGCTGCTAAGGCAAAGGGCCACTGCTAAGGTGACTCTTAAGTGAAACAGCTGAAAACAAAAGGGACCAGTCCCTCCTCCAGGCGTGCCGTCCCCCTCTAGCTCCAAGAGACGAGCTGCAGGAGCAGAAGGTACCAGGGAACATCTGGCAGAGACAAGCACAGTCCAACAGAAGGACAGGAAGGGGCTGAGAGGTAAGAGCTTAGCGACAGACCCAGGAGATGCACTGCTGATATCCAGGGATGCTCCTCACATTCAGCATCCCAAACACCAAGGGGACGCTAGCCCAAGACAACAACAAAAGAGAAAATCAATGAATAAAGCATATAAAGTGTCCCCCACTACGGTCTCTTAAGGTTTTCTCAGGTTTTACAATAAAAACTTATAAGCCAATTTAAGAGTTCTAATCTCTTCCCCAAGTCACTTATTTGTTCATCCTCTTCCTCGAGGCCATATAAATACCAGTACACCTTCTCTTTAAAGAAAAATATTCTCCTTAATGAATTTCTGACTTCAAGAAGACAGCTTCACTAGTATCATGGATCCCATTTTAAGGATTCTAAGAACTCTTCAGTCAACGGGTTTTTGTTGCTGTTATTGTTGTTGTTGCTGTTTATTCCTCAATCTCGTTTCAGTGAGCTATGCACTTTAGAAAGGGCATGTCGAAGTATTACTTTACAAGCAGTAAATGTACCATCTCTAAAAATAACTTGTGTACTGTTTGGAGAAGCAGTTCAAGACGTTTTTCAGAGGCTTAGTTCCATCCATGTTTGAGGGTAGGGGGGCATATGTAACACTCTTGGAACGCAAAGGCCCCTCCTGTCACCTTGGTTGTCAGTGGTCACACACAGATTTTCTTACTCTTCACTGTCCTACAAGGTCGTCTCAATTCACTGAACACCCCTCGAGCTTGGGCAAGATTTCAGCTACACTGATGCATCTCTTAGACTGGATGACCCAACTATAATCTTCCTAGGAAAACACCCTTGGGCAGCAGCAAAAACTGGTCATGGCAGCTAAGGATCTTGAGTCATAATAGGGTCTCTTTCCTATTAATACATTTGTCTTTCCTTTCTTTTTTAAATACACATATTTTTCTCTGCCAGCTCTAGGTACACCAAGAGAACATGATATCCCAAGTATTTGACTGAGTGTGCCTGCCCCCTGGTGGGTGGCAGGGTGAAGGACACACTATAGGAAATCCTATGGGCATGTATTAATACAAGACAACCTGAGACAATGAATTAAGAGGGATGAAGGAAGAGAGCTCACACATCAAAACTCCCTCTATCAGAGACATATGAAGAGCTGGTAAAAAAAAGAAAAAAAAAAAGAAAAGAAAAGAAAGAAAGAAAAAAATGTAATGAAATATAATAAAAAAGAAAAAATTACTGAGACAGTGTTAGAAACAAGACACCGAGATGTTAGTTTGAGAGAAACTGACCAGGATCCCTCATGCTGAATGATGGTGTGGGTAGGTGTCTATGTGTACTTATTGTCATCCTAAATAAGTTACAGTCATAAGGATAAGGCAAGGCACTGATACTTTAATGCTCCCAAGTGATGCCTGGGTACAACCAGGGTTCAGAATCACTGACCAAGAATGTGTCCATCAGAATCAGACTCTCTATCCTAGACCTATTAAATCAAAATCTCTGAAGGTGGGCCCTATACCCTATATTTTCCAAAGCATCCCAGCAAGTTCTTAAGCATACTACTCTGTACAAATTACCTTTTACACAAAAAAGGTTAGGAATAGGTAACTCCTAGTGCTAGAGGTGAAAGTTACCTCAAGGCAAATTGAGCGTGGAAACTGAAACAGGCTTCCTCTAAGGTCCAGAACTCAACAAAGGTCTGATGGAAAGACTAGGCTTCAGAAAAAGTGAGATAAACTCAACTTACAACACTACTGACAATAAAGGCCCACAGTGCCTACATGGCTTTTGGAAGAGATTTTTAGTGAGGAATCTTCTTAATCTACCCTCATTCAGCCTTCTCCACTCCTACCCCTTCTCCCATTCACTCTACTAGAATCCTAATAGAACTAGCACCTGGGAAGAGGCACCAAGCAGCTATTTCACTGAATCACCCTGGGGAAATAATTATTTGGCAAACAGACACTCCTTGAGGCATTGTGGGTTAGTCAAAATCTGCCTAGACGCTCCCCTTCTCCCACTAGGCATATACACATGCAAAGCAAAGTAGGTATCAAAGCCTTCCTCCTTGGTAGAGGAGTTTTTGAAAAGAACTCCCTAGGAAAAGTTGTGGGTGGGCTGAAAGTATAAGTCCAGACAAGTGAATTTAACCGATTAATAAAAGACCCAAGGGGGCTGAATGATGCTCATAAATCATTTACATTGTCAAGAAGAGTTCTAGGACCTTGTCCGAGCTTTCTCTTTTGCAATATCCTAGCAGTATTTGGTCAATATTGATGAAAGCTTGGGTTAAGTATTATTAAGTATATGCCACATATATTTATGGCATATATTAAGTTTATGCCACCTTCCAAATGGAATTTCACTTAGGACAGCTGAATAAATACAAAGTTTGCATTAAAAACAAAACATAAAAACGAAGGAGCCTGCCTAATTCACGGAAGTCCTGCAGAAATTCTTGGATTATTGTTAATTCTCAACTCCAGATTCCCATCAGAACCAACCAAAGAGATGTGTCCCCATTTGCGGAGAGTGTACCTACCACACACAGTGCTAAAATGCTGTTTCACTTCGACAGCAACCTTGAAGGAGGTGAAACTTACTGGCGAGGAACTGGGTGTCCCGTGCGTGAGGCAACTTGCCCCAAATCCTGCAACTCTCAACGAAGAGAGAGAAAACTTAAGTCCATTCTTATCTGACCCCATGGATCATTCCTGTCCTGCTCAGAGGCTTCCTCTGTGACATAGTCTGAATTGACTCTAACCTCCATCCTCACTCCTACCTCACCATTCTCCCTCTTAGGTCAATTGCCCAGCGCAACAGTAAACCTGGGTTCATGAACTCCAATACCTTTAGGGCTGGCCAAGATAACTCCATGTGTGAAGCAGCAGTAAGAGAGAGTAAGGGTTAAGAGGGACCCATGAGAACTGGGGGGAACAGGAGCATGTGCGACCTCCTGAAGGCATTCAGACTCCATTTCCCACACTGTGCTGGCCAGTATACATTGTGGAGTTGGTGCTGTGTTTAAATCTTACAGAAAACAAAAGGAAAGGTGAGCCACAAAGGCATGAAGCAGCAAGGAGGAGACAGCCTGAATGGCATTTCCCAGCCATCTACTGGATACATGCACCCAGATGTCTCAATATCATCTCAAATGCAATGTGACTGTTTCTTTAAAAGTTACTTTTTAACAAGTCAGTTCTTTCTCTTGATGTTCCCTTTTCTCTCAAAAAAATGATCATGTCCCCAGTCACCTGGACTTGGAAAAGGCATCATCTGAACCCTGTCCTTCTCTCTGTGGTATCACCAAGTTCTCCCTATGACCCTGTCCTCTCCTTCTGTCCCTAGGCTGGGAACTTACTGCCTCTCACCTGTTTTTACATGTCCAGCATTTTCCCTTTTAATCACAGTGAAATAAACACTCAAATGTGTACTGTCCTTTGCAGTTACAAATGTGCTTTTGTACACTGTTTCATTTCAGTTTTATTTTGTGCAAAACAACAGCTTGGTAAAGTAGTCAAGGAAAATACTATTCATACTTTACAAGAGATAAAGTAACACTCAAAGGGTTCAAGTGACTTGGTGACTGCCTCCAGAACAATGTTACCTTGGAAGGTTACCTTCCTGAGGTTATTTACCTCAGTAGTTCCTTCCTCTCTTTCTTTTCTCTCTCTCTCTCTCTCTGCCTCCCTCCCTCCTCTCTCCCCTGGTCTCCAGAGCTGTGTAAGCCAACTGCTTGGGAAACACTTCCACCTTGATACCCCAGATACTTGAAACACCATTTCCAAAACTACATACATCCTTCCCTCTTCTGAACTTGCTACTCTCCTGAATCCCCCAGTTCATGAACAAGTATCACCCACGATCCACCTGCTGCCCACCGTAGAAACTCAAAGTCCCTGACTCCTCCTCCTCCACCACTCAGCCAGTCACCAGTTCTGTCTCTATGGCGATGAAACTGTTTCTTGAAACCAAGAGTTTCTCTCAGTACCACTGCTCACTACTGATACAATGACCAACCCATTCTGTCCATCTCTCTGAGGACACTTACCTGAACACCCCCTGTGCATTTCATTCTGCATCTGATCACATTTCCATGTCGACTCACAACTCCCCAAAATAAAAAACAACTTCTGAACAAGACTGACAGAGTCCTTCCAGTTTTCTGGCCACTGTCTCCCTGACTTAGCCAGCTCAGGCTCCGCTTATAAAATACCAAAGACTGGGCAGCTTAAACAACAGATATTTTCTGTCTCACAACTTAAAAGGTTGGAAAGTCCAAAATTATCAATAAAGTAGGGTGTGGTTTCTGGTGAGAACTCTCTTCCTGGCCTGAAGACACTCACTTTATCTCCATGTAGCCATTTGTTTGGGGGGTGAAGAATGGAGCACAAGAGAGCTAGCTAGCTCTCTCTGCCCTCTGACATCTCTTCTTATAAGGGCACTGATTGTATCAGATCAGGACCTCATCCTAATGACCACACTTAACCTCAATTACCTCCTTATAGGCCCAGTCTCCAAATACAGTCACATTCTGAGCTATCGGGGTTTAGAACGCCAACATAGGAATTGAAGGAGGCATATAACTCAGCCCATAACACCCCCCTCTAATCTCAAAAGAAGACTTGGCCCCTTGGCAGTCTACACTCCAACCACATGGACTACTTACTGTGATCTTATTTCCGTGCCTGTGCCCAATTTACTCCCTCTCTGGGACCCTCTCATCTTCCTCCTTCTGTTTCTTACGCCCATCTCATCCTTTAACCTTCAACCTACATAAGTTTGTCTAGAAAGTCTACCCTGACCTGCAACCCCATTCCCCTTCTGGAATTAGGGATTCCCCCTATGTGTTCTCAGAACACTAATGACATGTGCCTATATCCCTTACTTATCCATGAAGGCAGGTACTGTGTCTCATTCATTGTTGGATCTGTAACATACACCAGAAAGTACACTTTCAAAAGGTATCACTGTCCAGTACCATTCTCAGGAAGGGAGCGAAGGAGGGAAGAAAGGAGGGACCAGAGTGAGGGAGACTCGTCATTGTCCACAGAAGTCCACTCTTCAGCTTGGCATGTGAAGTCACCCTCTGCTGGGCCTCAAGGCCCTAATGTTAACAAACTTATGATTACCCAAAGGGAAAGTGGGGGGTGGGGTGGGGGGAATAAATTCAGAGGTTGGGATTAACATATACACACTACTACACACAAAACAGATAGTCAACAAGGACCTACTGTATAGCACAAGGAATGAGACTCAATACTCTGTAATAACCTGCATGAGAAAAGAATCTGAAAAAGAAAGGATGTAAGTATACATATAACCGAATCACTTTGCTGGGCACCTGAAACTAACACAACATTGTAAACCAACTATACTCCAATATAAAATAAAACCTTTTTTTAAAAAAAGACCCTAATGTTTATATTTTAAAGTCTACATAGAAAAAAGCAAGGCCCTATGCTTCCTTTTGGGGACAAAAATAGAAGGACCAATGAGCAGAAGTGAGAAACAGGGTTGTAGTGGGAAGAGAGAGAGAGAGAGAGAGAGAGAGTGTGTGTGTGTGTGTGTGTGTGTGCACATGTGTGTGCACGTGAGGCACTCAGTCATGTTTGACTCTTTGCGACCCCACGGACATGAACCGCCAGCTTCCTCTGTCCATGGAATTCTTCAGGCAAGAATGCTGGAATGTGTAGCCATTCCGTTCTCTAGGGGATCTTCCCAATCCAGAGATCAAACCCAGGTCTCAAGCACTGCAGGTGGATTCTTTACCATCTGAGCCACTGGGACTCTCTGGGAGAGGGAAGAGGGGGTTGAATGAAAAGAAGAGGCTTGGAATTAGTCTTAAAGTACCTCAAAGTTCCATTCCATGTTCAAGACACATTCTCTTCTACACTGACACCCTTCTGCTCCCACCAGGACCAAAGCTACAGTCTACTCTCAGATCCCTTTCAGCGCCCTGTCCTGGTCCGCAACGGCCTCCAAAATCCACAACGTCCAGTCCTCCCCTTTTACTGGCACAGCTGTTTTCAATGTCCCTGGACTCCTAGGTTCCCAAGACCCTTTCAGAGGACTTGCAAGGTCATAGTTATTTTCCTAATAATACTATAATGAAACATGATTTTCATAATACGTTATTTACTTTTTGCCCTGTGTTAGCATTTGCACTGATGGCGCAAAATCAAGTGTGAGTAAAACTGTTGGCTTCTTAGCACAACTCATGGCAGTGGCACCAAACTCTACAGCAGCCATTGTATTTTTCTCTGCTATGCACTGAAAAAAGTAACGTCAGTTTGACCTAGGAATAGCCTTGCTGAAGCTGTAAACATTATTAGTTTTACTAAATTCATTGGTCTTAGAATCGCTCACATGCGATTTTTAAAATTACGTTTATATTACCTTTTTTAAAAAAAATTTAATTGGAGGATAATTGCTTTACAATATTGCGTTGGTTTCTGTCATACATCAACATGAATCACCAGAGGTATACATAAGTCCCCTCCCTCTTGAACTTCTCTCCCACCTTCCACCCCTCTGGGTTGTCACAGAGCACCTGATTCCCTGCATCATACAGCAAATTTCCACTGGCTATTTTACATAGAGTAATTTACACATTTCCATGCTACTCTCTCAATTCATCCCACCCTCTCCTTCTCCCACTGTGTCCACAAGTTCTCTGTGTCTCCACTGCTAGCTTGCAAATAAGCTCATCAGTACCATCTTTCTAGATTGCATATATAGGTATTCAGTTCAGTTCAGTTCAGTCCCTCAGTTGTGTCTGACTTTTTGCGACCCGATGGACTGCAGCACGTCAGGTCTTCCTGTCCATCACCATCTCCCGGAGTTTACTCAAACTCATGTCCATTGTGTCAATGATGCCATCCAACCATTTCATCCTCTGTCATCCCCTTCTCTTCCCGCCTTCAATCTTTCCCAGCATAGGGTCTTTTCAAATGAGTCAGTTCTTAGCATCAGGTAGCCAAAGTACTAGAGCTTTAACTCCAGCATCAGTCCTTCCAATGAATATTCAGGACTGATTTCCTTTAGGATGGACTGGTTGGATCTCCTTGCAGTCCAAGGGATTCTCAAGAGTCTTCTCCAACACCACAGTTCAAAAGCATCAATTCTTTGGCACTCAGTTTTCGGTATAGTCCCACTCTCACATCCATACATGACTACTGGAAAAACCATAGCTTTGACTAGACAGACCTCTGCTGGCAAAAAGTAATGTCTCTGGCTTTTTAATATGCTGTCTAGGTTGGTCATAACCTTCCTTCCAAGAAGCAAGCGTCTTTTAATTTCACGGCTGCAGTCACCATCTGCAGTGATTCTGGAGCCTCAAAAAATAAAGTCTGTCACTTTTTCCATTGTCTCCCCATCTATTTGCCATGAAGTGATGGGATCAGATGTCATGATCTTAGTTTTCTGAATGTTAAGTTTTAAGCCAACTTTTTCACTCTCCTTTTTCACTTTCATCAAGAGGCTCTTTAGATCTTCTTTGCTTTCTGTCATAAGGGTGGTGTCATCTGCATTATCTGAGGTTATTGATATTTTTCCTGGCAATCTTGATTCCAGCTTGTGCTTCATCCAGTCCAGCATTTCATATGATGTACTCTGCATATAAGTTAAATAAGCAAGGTGACAATATAAGCCTTGATGTACTCCTTTCCCAATTTGGAACCAATCACCTGTTGTCCCATGTCTAGTTCTAACTGTTTCTTCTTGACCTGCATACAAATTTCTTAGGAGGCAGGTCAGGTGGTCTGGTATTCCCATCTCTTGAGGAATTTCCTACAGTTTGTTGTGATCCATAGTCAAAGGCTTTGGCATAGTCAATAGAGCAGAAATAGATGTTTTTCTGGAATTCTCTTGCTTTTTTGATGATCCAACGGATGTTGGCAATTTGATCTCTGGTTCCTCTGTCTTTTCTAAAACCAGCTTGAACATCTGGAAGTTCATGGTCCACGTACTGTTGAAGCCTGGCTTGGAGAATTTTGAGTGTTACTTTGCTAGCGTGTGAGATGAGTGCAATTGTGCGGTAGTTTGAGCATTCTTTGGCATTGCCTTTCTTTGGGACAGGAATGAAAACCGACCTTTTCCAGTCCCATGGCCACTGCTGAGTTTTCCTAATATGCTGGCATATTGAGTGCAGCACTTTCACAGCACCATCTTTTAGGATTTGAAATAGCTCAGCTGGAATTCCATCACCTCCACTAGCTTTGTTTGTAGTGATGCTTCCTAAGGCCCACTTGACTTTGCATTCCAGGATGTCTGGTTCTAGGTGAGTGATCATTCCATCATGATTATCTGGGTTGTGAAGATCTTTTTTGTATATATAGTTCTTCTGTGTATTCTTGCCACTTCTTAATATCTTCTGTCTGTTAGGTCCACACCATTTCTGTCCTTTATTGTGCCCATCTCTGCATGAAATGTTCCCTTGGGATCTCTAATTTTCTTGAAGAGATCTCTAGACTTTCCTGTTCTATTGTTTTCCTCTATTTCTTTGCATTGATCACTGAGGAAGGCTTTTTTATCTCTCCTTGCTATTCTCTGGAACTCTGCATTCAAATGGGTAGATCTTTCCTTTTCTCCTTTGCCTTTCGCTTCTCTTCTTTTCACAGTTATTTTTAAGGCCTTCTCAGACAACCATTTTGCCTTTTGGCATTTCTTTTTCTTGGAGATGGTCTTGATCACTGCCCCCTGTACAATGTCACGAACCTCAGTCCATAGTTCTTCAGGCACTCTGCCTATCAGATCTAATCCCTGTCACTTCCACTGCATAATCGTAAGGGGTTTGATTTAGGTCATACCTGAATGGTCTAGTTGTTTTCCCTACTTTCTTCAATTTCAGTCTGAATTTGGAAATAAGGAGTTCATGATCTGATCCACAGTCAGCTCCTGGTCTTGTTTTTACTGACTGTATAGAGCTTCTCCATCTTTGGCTGCAAAGAATATAATCAATCTGATTTCAGTATTGATCATCTGATGATGTCCATGTGTAGAGTCTTTTCTTGTGCTGTTGGAAGAGGGTATTTGCTATGACCAATGCGTTCTCTTGGCAAAACTCTACTGCCTATTATACAGGTGTTAATATATCTGTTTTTCTCTTTCTGACTTGTTTCACTCTGCATAACAGGCTCTAGCTTCATCTACCTTATTAGGACTGACTCAAATATGCTCTTTTTTACAGCCAAGCAATAATCCACTGTACATGTGTACCACAACTTCTTTATGCATTCATCTGTTGATCAACATCTAGGTTGCTTCCATATCCTAGCTACTGTAAACAGTGCTGCAACAAACATTGGGGTGTATGCATCCTAATTATTATGTTTTATCTTTATTATTACCTTTCTTTTTATCATTTTATGATGAAATGGAAGATATGCATAGAGCATTTTTGTTACATAACAAAGTACAAGGGTTGTAGCAAGAAAAGTTACTTAATGAACTGAACTGGCTTTTCTCTTTGCATGGAACTCCCTTTTTATTGAAAAAAATCACTAACAAAATATAATTTCCCAAATTTGCATATTTCACAAACATTTTCTGAAAAACAAATGAAGTAAGACTGTCAATTCAAGGAAAACAACTGTTAGTATTTTGCCAATGATAAATTTAAGCTTTCAAATGAAAATTAAATTTTTGGAATTTAATTTCCAATTAAATTGGAAAACCTGTATCTGCCACCACGAACTTGACAAAATCCCAATACTGAAATCCTTTTCTAATGAGATCACTGGTGATATTAACAAATGTGACTTTTTTATACATTGTGTCAATTTTGGAATCTTGTAACTCAATGAACCAAAATCATGCATGGGTAAGATATCCTTCTAAAACAGACCAGTGGATTTTCAAGAAAATAGGCTAGAATAAGTTCACTGATTGGTTTCAGGTTCAGCATTGCAGCTAATCTTTAAGAAACTACCATTTGAGAATGGGCTCAGAATCACAGAATACTCATGATTATTAGAAATGATATCAAAATTTTCCTCCTGTTTGCAACTTTATGTCTGCATGAAGTTAATTTTTTTTAATGTACTTCAACCAAAGAAACCTACTGCAACAGATTAGATGCAGAAGCATACATGAGAATCTAACTATCTTCTATTAAGCCAGTCATTAAAAGATCTGTAAAAATCGGAAACAACACCACTTGCCTTGTTAATTTTTTTCATTTTGGAAAACAGCTATTTTTACTGAAAAATGTCATTCTTATTAATAGGTAATAGTTTATTACTGCTACTTTTAAATAAATTAGTAAATAAATATTTCCAGAGTGTTTCACTTGCTATTTAATAAATGAAAGCTATGTTTAATAAACATAAACAAAGCTCTTTATAGGCCTTAATGATTTTCAGTGATGTACAGAGGTCCTGAGACCAAAAAGTTTGAGAACAATGATATTATTGTATTTGACTTCGGCTGATCTTTCCATGCCACATGCTAGTGCTCAGTCGTTTCAGTAATGTCCTGACTCTTTTTGACCCTATAGACTGTAGCCCACCAGGTTCCTCTGTCCACGGGATTCTCCAGGCAAGAATATTGGTGTGGGTTGCCATGCCCTCCTTCAGGGATCTTCCTGACCCAGAGATCAAACCCATGTCTCCTGCGGTTCCTGAATTGCAGGCAGGTTCTTGACCACTGAGCCGCCGGAGAAGCCCTTCCATGCCACATCAGGTTCTATATACTGTCCATGAAGCTTCCCTACCCAACAGTGCTTCCTCCTGGGGCCCTACTAGCTTCAATGCCACTATTTTAATCCAGTCATATTAATGAGTTAAGACTTTTAAATGACAGTCTTCTAGTGTCCATGTTTAAGAATTTTAGGGAATCTGTTTTCTGATAATTTTTAACACAGCTAGCCCTTGAAACTGAGAACACAATGCAGTAGACTTTATTCAGAAAAGAGTAAAATGCACCCTCTAGTGGACATGTAAGCTCACAGAACATGAAGTTTATTTGGAAGAGTTCTGGCCTCACTCCAGAAGATTCACAATAATAAAATAGTAATATATGAGTATAGGAAAGTTATCAACTTTAATTTTTTGAGGACACATTTTAAAAAGAACTATGAAAATATGAAGCCAAATCTGGATCACACTTAATAACTAAATGCAAATGTAAATTTGGATTCACATTGCTACATGCTTAGTGAAAAAAAAAAGTAACCTCTCTTGAATTCTTATGAGTTGATTATACATAAGCTATCCAAAATAATCTGCTTAAGTTATGCATTTTCTATTAAGTAATAATATCTTAAAATATTTAGGAACATTTAATACTGATGTATAAAGCTCACTTATTATTATTAGTGAAACCTCCAGATATTAAAACTACTCTCAACACACAACCTCAGCATTCCAATGACCTGCCAAAACTCTGAAAAGGGTTCTTTGAAAAATGAGAATCAGTACTTGGGGCATATCTTTATTTAACTTAGTATGTTAATGTTAATAAAAGAACTTAATTCTTTGCATCTTTCTCAGAAAATAAGAGTGAAAATATGCACAACTTCATACTTTTTACAGTTAAAAATATGTAACAACATAGAATGATGTCTAAAATATATAGTTTAAAAATATGGTTATAGAATGAGTGGCATGATCTAATTTATGTTCTTAAAAATGTACACATGTACACACATATTTAAGTACAGATATATGTTAAGAGGAAATTAACCCTAAATATTCATTGGAAGGACTGCTGCTGAAGCTGAAGCTCCAATATTTTAGCCACCTGATGCCAAGAGCCAACTCATTGAAAAAGACCCTGATGCTAGAAAAATTTGAGGGCAAGAGGTGAAAGAAGAGGGAGACAGAGGATGAGATGGTTGGATGGCTTCAAATTTGAGCAAACTCTGGGAGATAGTGAAGGACAAGGAAGCCTAGCATGCTACAGTTCATGGGGTCACAAGGAGTCAGACATGACTTAGTGACTGAACAAATATGTTAATAGCTTGTTGTTTTTAGTTGATGTGTCATGTCCGACTCTTTTGTGTCCCCATGAACTGTAGCCTGCCAGGCTCCTCTGCCCATGGAATTTCCCAGGCAAGAATACTGGAGTGGGTTGCCGGGCCCTCCTACAGGGGATCTTCCCGACCGAGGGATCGAACCCAAGTCTCCTGCATTGGCAGGCAGATTATTTACCACTGAGCCACCACAGAAGCCCATGTTAATAGTTTACCAAACTACTTCTGAGCAGAAATGTACATTACTGGAAAAAGTAATAAAGGAGTTATTTTTTTTTTTTACTATACATCTATACTGTTTAAAAGTTATGCATTTTTTTAATTCAAAATAATCAAACAGGGAGCTTTTAGTAAGGTACACAGATTAACAATTGATTCAAAGCATCTCATGGAATGGAAATAACTAGTTATTTCATCAACTAGGTATTAGAAGGTTTAAGTAGTAATGAGAAAGTTGATCTCGCTGTTTTTTAAATCATGAGACCAGTATTTGGAAAAGATTTTTTTTAATCCCTTTATCAATAAAACATCTGATGTCTTGATCCATGGATAATGATAAGCTGTGGTGGTACAAAAACAATCCGCTCTGCCACTTTTCAAAACTTTGGCAAGGACAGTTACTCCTTTCCAACAGGGATCATCTGACCAGATGATCATGATAGTCCTTTTTTGAGTCTCAAATTCTATGACCCACGAAGTGCTGAGATACAATGCTATCACAGTCATGAAATTATTCTCTAGCTTTAAGTTTTTATAGAGCTAGCCTCAGCCACAACAGCCTACTGAGTACAATCCTTTAAGTAAATAATTAATTGGCATCCTTAATCTCAACTGACATTAGTAGGGTTGACTGATCTCTAAAGAAAATCAGTGGTATCACCAAATCACAGGCACTAAAGAATATACTCTACCCATTACAATTGGAGCATTAGGTAGAAAAAGACCAATGATGTTCTAGTTTCAACAGCCTTTATTTTTTTAAATCTGAACACACAATATCTCTAAGCCAACAACTTAGGAGGAGGAGGCTGGCCAAGAATAAATTTCTATTGTTGTCACTTATATGAAATTCTATGGGCCTTTATACTATGCCAGTGTTTCATAATGTAATCATATATTGCCCATTGCATATATACATTTAAACAACACCCCCCTTTTCATACTAATTAAAGCTCTCTTACTTGTACTCCAATTATTATTTATGTTGAGACATTTGTCTCATTTTACTAAAACCCTTTGTCTATGCTTAAAGAAACATAACCCTATTAATCAACTAAATTGCCTCAAACACATTTGAAATTTGTAGGATTTTGATCACCGGCAGAGTAAGTTTAAAAACTAGTGAGGATAAGAGTGGGCAATATGTGGAACCAGGATTCAGTGATCAATCATGTCCAAATTGTATATTCAAGTTTTACATGGGGAATTGCTCATTTATAAGGCTCCCTTATCACTGGCCCGCATCACAACGATACAAATATGTGTTGGGCTCTGAGGTAAAAGAAAATAACCATTCAGTATACATTTTCAAATCACCATAAGACCAAAAGAAACATTTTTTATTACTTTTAATACTGCCTCTCAATCTAAGATTGAAAGAATCTCTAAGAGTTTTGCCATGACGGCAGGGCTTTTTAAAAAGATGGTTATTAACTTTGTATTATAAATTGCAAAGTTGCTAAGAGAGTAGATCTTACATGTTTTTACCTTTCACCATTGTAATAATGTGAGGTGATGGATGTGTAAATTTATCTTATTGTGGTAATCATTTCACAAACTAAACATACCAAATATCACACTGTACACTTCAAACTTATAATGTTATATGCCAATTATATCTCAATAAGGCTGGAAAAATATGTGTAAGAACATAGAAATAAATTATCTGAAATTTAACTAAAATAAGAATAAAGGCCTACAATAAAATGGCAAAGTAAAAACAGGCTTAAAAATGTGTTCTAAAGAAAATGACCAAAAGAACCCAAAAAGTAGCAAAAAGGGTAAGGTAAAGTGTGTGAGAAAACACATACTTCATCAGAACTAAATCTAAGGGCAGAAGATCAACCAAAAGACTCTGGGGGTTGACAGAGATTACCTTTCAAGAGTGAAATTTGTGAGAAGTACAAGGAATTTCATCACTGCCCACTCTACCCCCCATACAAATTTAATAGAACTGTAGCAGTCTCCTCCACCTGAACTCCTTTCCTAATAATCAAAGAGCAATAGGTTCCTATTGAAATAGCACGACTGGAGTCAAAAAAAGCAGGGCCATCACTAACCTGTTTTGTTGAAGACATTTAAAATAAGACTATTCAGACATGCACAAGGAAACCTCTATCCTGGTTAAGTGTGATCTTTTATTACAGCAAGTAGCATCTCATATTTTTTGAGGACACAAGTAGGCAAGTTACACTTCACCTTAATTTTTCAGAAATTCTCCAAGCTGAAAAGTGCTCCCCCAGAGCATGTTGAGCCCAAGAATCTTCCTTACAAAACAAACAAACAAACTTTAACCAGACACATGGCCACTTTAACTGGAGAAGGCAGCTTGCAGCCATATGTGGTCATGTGGCACCAATGGAATGGAAGTGGAAGGGATGCGTACAACTGCCAGGGCATTTGGATATTGAGAAGGGAATTCACTGTCTGTCTCCATTCCCATTCTCCCTACTCTCCCCATCAGTAGAGACCAGAACTCAACCAGTGTGCTGATGGCATGTGATTAGACAGGTAGATCAATATAAATGAGTCAGGTGCCCAGGACCCAACTGACCCTCAGGCTCCTCAGCTCGGCCCAATGGAAGGAGCCAGGTCCCGCAGATGGCGTCCAGGTAGATAGCCACTGCTACTACGTCTAGGTCACTGAGGCAGGGATGGGGGGAAAGGGTCACTGTGGCCTCAAGACCTGGGCCTGGCCAGAGCGTGGCCCTGGCAAGGGCTCTGGAGTCCTTCAGGACACAGCCCCAAGCCTGTTCTGTTCCCTGGGCCGTCCAGATCACCCACTAGCCTGAGGCGGGGTGAGCTGGAGGGCCCTGGGAGAAGACCAGGATCCGCCTCTTACCTCTCTCTCCGTCTGACGGCCATCACTCCTTCATTGACAGTCGCTTGCTTGGGGGAGGGGCCCACTGCAGTGCTGACCAATGGGTGAGCAGGACCATCAACAGTCGCTCACTGACCACTGATTGCTTGGGGGAGGGGCCCACTGTAGTGCTGACCAATGGGTGAGCAGGACCATTAACGGTCGCTCACTGACAGCTGCTCGCTCCGGGGAGGGGCCCACTGCAGTGCTGACCAATGGGTGAGCAGGACCATCAACGGTCGCTCACTGACCACTGATTGCTTGGGGGAGGGGCCCACTGTAGTGCTGACCAATGGGTGAGCAGGACCATTAACGGTCGCTCACTGACAGCTGCTTGCTTGGGGGAGGGGCCCACTGCAGTGCTGACCAGTGGCTAGGCAACACCATTAATGGACCAACAGTAACTGTTGCCTGGTAACAGGGCAGGCACCAACCTCCATGTGCTAACGTCTGTGCACAGCAGTGCTCTATTACATTATGTACATTTACAATAGCATAACAGGATTATTAATAAAGTTTCTTTGCATACGCAAAGCATTAAATAACACAATTCTCAAAAATAAAAATTCATTACGAATACTACAATTGGAAACCTGGCACACCAACTATAAACTATAAGACCGTTGCCATCTGAGAGTACTGTGTTAGTTAATTAAGATAAATGGAGGTGATCTTTAGTAGGGTTTGTCTTGACTGTGCCAAGTCTTCAAAATATATTTTTAATCAAAAATTTCTCCATCTATGGAAAATAAACAGTAGGAAACAGATGGATAATTCATCTGTTTAATATATAATGGGATTGAGCAATTGACTGATCATGAGGGAAAAAAGCAAAGTTGCCTCACACCTTATTCTGAACTAAATTCCAACTGGATTCCAATTTTAAATAAAAAAAATAAAACAACAAGAGTACCTAGAGGGGGAGGAGGAGATCATCTATATAGTTGCAGGGGTGTGGAAAAGCATCCAGCCCTTCTTTCCATATTACCAACTCCCAACATCCTTCCTGTTAGTAAAAGTTAACAAAATTGCAAACCAAAATGAGAAAGCAAGAAGAAGGAACGACCAGGCCACTGAATCTTTCACGTCCAAAGATAAGCCCAGATTTGGGGAGGAGTGGCCCTTTCTGCCCTGGAAGCACTATATGTGACCACTTTTCCAGTGCTCAGCACCAGCTCCAAATTCTGAGCCTGAAATACTTTCAACCCAAACCCTAGCTCTAAAACAAACAACAAAAAAACAAGCAAACAAAAACAAAACAATAAAAAGAGCCAAGAACCCAGGAACTATTAGAACACTGAGGATGCTGACAGTAAATGTCCCCTTCCTAGCCAGCCTGCAACACAAGATGGAAGACTCAACTGTGGCCCAAAGGATGCTCCATGCTTCCCACGTTACCCTACCAGAGTATTTTTCAAGAACATGGGGCATGAGAATAAGCAGTTATCTCTAAAGTGATCTTAAGTTCATATTCTTCAGCAGTTCTGACTCAAGAATTTGACCTTGACATAAAGTCAACTTCACAAGACCAATTGTCTCTTCAAAGAACAAGAAAAACCTTGAGTAAAGGTTAAATAAAAAAAGCTTTCCAAATCACCCTCAAGGGAAACAGATCAAGTTGCTATAATAAAGAATATGGCAATCAACACATTTCAACAGCCAAAAAAGTATTCTTAGAGATATGAAAGCTTAACTCTAAAGAGACTTACTGTAACTGTCTAAGATTTGGGGCCAGATACTTATGACTGGCAAATGAAAGAGATAAAATTAACTAATTTTAAAATGCAAGTGTTATAGCTGTCCAATCTAATCCACAGCAATAATCCCGAGGTAAAAGACTAGTGCTACTTTTATAGATGTTGAACTAGGACAATGATTCTTCTAAGATGATGAAAGGAGTAAATGTAGAATCAAGATTGAAATCCAGGTCTTCTAACCCCAAGATCAAAGATTCTGCACCTTCTCCCTGGTAGGAAACAACATTTAGGTCAATTTGTAACATTTGAAGGAATCACTAACACTAGCATTTGGTAAAAAACTGAATTATCTTGGGGCAGTAGCAAAGGAAAAGTCTTTCATTCCTATCATTGTTTTTCATATTCTATAATCCAGAAGCAACTAACACTATTATCCAAGACACTAATTTCTGTAATTAAAAAATGTTATATGCAAATTAAAGGTCAAATACCCTTCTACAGTAAAATACTGGCATGTATCAATGAGTATTTCTTTTTTAACCCCAATATTAGTGCAGATAAGATGATATACTTAACATCTATATGGGTAAAAAAGTCATCTGGGAAAAAAATGCTTTCAAAGTCCTTGGTTTCTCTGGGGAGTCTGAGTCCCTGTGGCAAAGACTGTCAGAGGTTCCACAATATTTATTTTCCTCTCCTTCCTTGGTAAGAGAACATGGTCCTGTGAGGAAAATGCTGTACTTTTCAACCTTATCTGTGGTTGTGTGACCATACATTCTGAAATATGGGAATTAAGCAAAACTAGGATGAAATTCCATGATGTTTCCTTTAAAAAAGGGGAAATACTATTCTTTGCCTTTCTTCCCACTGTCTGAAATGTGGGCATGATGGCTTGAGCTCAAGCAGCCATTTGGGACAATGAAGTATAAGCCATGCTTTGGCAGATAAAGCAACAAAATAAAAAGAGACTGGATTCTGAAAGATCAGGGGGCCACCATATTAGCCCTAGACTATTTACCTCCAAATATGTTTATAGAAATAACTTTCTAGCTAGGTTGTTTAAGCTCCTGTACACTGGAGAGTAGAACTAATTCTAACTGATCTAGCACTCATGATTTTTACTGCTTTGCAATGATTTCAAGTATCTCAATTACCTCAGGTCATTAAATTCTCATCTTTAGTTTACTTTATAGCCAAAAATAAACTTCCCAAAAGCACACATATGACCATACCCATGTATAGAGTAGGGGACTCTGCTGCAATAATAAATAGCATCAAAAAGCCCCACTCTGGGATACACTATGTATTCTTTGTGCGTGCTAAGTCACTTCACTTGTGTCTGACTCTGTGTGACCCTATGGACTGCAGCCTGCCAGGCTCCTCTGTCCATGGGGTTCTCCAGGCAAGAATACTGGAGTGGGTTGCCATGTCATCCTCCAAGGTATTCTTCAGTCACACCCAATGACCTCCATTTATATTCTTTCTACAACACCTAACATACTGCACTATTTGCCAACACTACCCCTCTTCTCCCTGTCAACTAGATTAAGAATTCTCTAGCTCACAAGAAATGCCTAGCACAGTGCAGACACTTAGGAAGTGTTTGTGATCTGATTGAATAACTCAAAAACCGGGCCTTTACAATGGGGTTCCTTGTCATAACTGGAAATCCTCTCAAGGTGTAGTTAGATGTGGTACTGAGTTGTGAATTTATCCAGTGGTTTCCAACCGGGAAATGTTTAAAAATGGCAAATCTCTGGATCCCGCTTGCCCAAGATCACTGAATCAGAACCACTGAGGTTGGAGTTTAGGCATTTGCAGTGTATACAAATTAGACCTACACTGTTTATACAACAACTCACTTCCAAGGAAAGAAGGAAAGGAGAACAGTAGAGTAACTTGAAAATCCTTTGTGTTTCAATGTTAGCATATAAAATAGAGTGAAAAACTGCCTATTGCCTTTTATTGCTTTATGTTCTACTTTCCCTAGTGTTGGTTTTCCTGCCTCTATAAAATGCTATTGCCATTTTATGAATTCCTTTGAAATAGTTCAAACTATGAAGATAATATTGCTAAAATTCATTTTCTCTAACTCAGTATTTTTTCCTTAAAATTCAAAATGTCATCAATTATTAGCTACCACTCTCAAAGCCCCCACATTGAAAAATAAAAGTCAGCATTTAAGTACTTTTTTAATAAGCACATTCTGTATTTTATTTTACATATCTAAATAAAAGTCACTTCTTCAGTGTTATCTATAGTCATCCAATATTTTACTGACTTGTAAGGACGTAGAAAGCTTTTATGGACCTTTTTTCTCCACCACAAACTATCTGAGTAGCATCTGAAAGATCTTCTAGGAAGTTAATGTTTCTCTTAAAGTATTCATCTGACAGAAAACTCAACATATTACGATAACACAATTACGAACTATCAATATGAACAATTAGAAGTTGGCCTTTTGGAATGAGTTTTCTTCCTTTCAGGCCAGCAATTCTAGTTAAATACCATCCAGTCCCATCAGTAGTCCAATAATAAATAAGCCACATTAACAAAGTCTTCAAACTTCTGAATTGCTGGTGATACCTAATACCATTCAAAGTCCCAATCTTTGATTAATCTATTAAAAATAAGCCTGCAAAGCTAATAGTAATTATGGGTGGCCATCTAAATACAATTAACCCAATGGTTGTGTTAGTAAAAATATCATCCTACATTACTATTCAGAATTGTAAGGAAATGAAACACTATAGATATTTACATATTCTTCAAAAAGCAATTTACTTGGCTTTATTGTCTTTTATTTCCTCATCTATGGAATGGAGATAATTATGCCTACCTCATAGGATGGTGTTTTCCTTAAGATCACATGATTTTTAATATGCTTCTCAAATAATAATCTCAATAAACAGCAGAATAATAATAGTATTATTATGTAATTTGCTGCTTTCTTTTTATAATGCCTCAAATTTATTAGTTTGGATCATCTTAAAATAACTAATTATAAACTTTATGTTCCATCAGATTCCTTATGTAATACCAGCATGTGTAGACAAGCTATATCGCAAGCAACAAGGTTAAGAAAATGTGAGCACTGGAAAAAAAAAAAAAGTACTGAATTATCTCCTCAGCAGACTGAATTGGTCATCAAGATCTCCCACACCTCAGGACCAGACGGCTTCACTGGTGAATTTTGCTGAACATTTAAAGAAGAACTAACACCAATCTTTCTCAAAGTCACCCCCCAACCCCTGCAAAAAAAAAAAGAAAATCAGAGAAGGGAATACTCCCAAACTCATTTTATAAGAAAGACCAATATTATCTGGATACCAAAACACAGAAAAGGACACTACCAGAAAATTATAGGCCGATATCCCTGAAGAATATAGGTACAAAATTCTCAATAAGATACTAGCAAACCAAATTTAGCAGCACATGAAAACAATCACTTATCATTATCAAGTGAGATTTATACCTGAGATGCAATGATGGTTCAACCAACACAAAATTAGTGTGACATATCACATTAACAGAACCACATGATCATCTTAATAGATACAGAAAAAGCATCTGACAAAAGTCAACATCCATTCATAATAAAAACTTTTAAATTTGGCATAGAAAGAACACATCAACATGATAAAGGCCATATATGACAACTTCATAGCTACACAAAACTCAGTGATGAAAAGTCAGAAACTTCTCTAAGATTAAGAACAAGACAAACATTCCAACTAACCACTCCTATTCAACACAGTACTAAAGTACTAGCTAGAACAAGCAGGCAAGAAAGAGAAAAACAAAAGAATATCAGAATTGCAAAGGAAAAAGTATAATCTATTTTTGGATGACATGATTTTAATATATAGAAAATCCTAATGACTCAACCCATTAGATACTGTAATTAATGAATCAGTTAATTTGCAGGGTACAAAATTAATCTGTAACAATCAGTAGCATTTCTATCCACCTACAGCGAATTTTCTGATAAAGAAATAAATCAATCCATTTAAAGTAGCATCAAAAACAATAAAATACTTAGGAATAAATTTAACAAAGGAGGTAAAAGATCTCTTTTCTAGAAATAAGAAGATGTTGATAAAAGAAACTGAAGACACAAATAAACAGAAAGGGTGTTATTTGGATGGTCCACCATTTCTTAAAACCAGATAGGCCCAGAGTCAAATATATTCTCCTTGAAGATCATTTTCTAGTTCCCAGTTATTACATTTCTCTATCAGTCCTATCACCAATCTCCAATGAGAAAAAGCCCTCCAAGTCTCAGATTCATGGCATCCATCACAGTGGCTGGGCCTAACTTCCCTCTCCCTGTTTTACTAAACATGACACATGGTCATTTTTCAGATGACCCAGCCGCACTCACCTAATTGGGCTGCAGTCCTTACAGGTGTGTGAAGGGGTGTGTCAGGCCACAACGCCCCCACCTGAAGCCACTTGTGGTTTCAGAGCACAGGGACAGCGCTCAAGGTCAGAGACCGGTGTGCGTCTTTCCTCTCATGACGCCACTACCACATCAGGACACAGTCGCACGCAATCAGCCATGCAGGGGGCACAGTAAACATCCTCTAAACCTCCCTGAGAGCCTGGTTAGCTACCAGCTCCCATTCGATCCCCTGAGAGCATTTCTCAGATTCTTCCTTGCTTCTCCATTCACACAGACCCTCCTCTGGTCATGTTCAGACAATGGCACTCAACTCACCTTCTATCATATGGGTCTCATCCTTCCTTTCTAACCTTTTCACCAACTGATTTGCTGAGTTTCATACTACGATAAAATACGCTTCTACAATTCCAAAACAATTTGAGGAGTTTTGGATTGTTTTTGTTTTTGTTTTTACTGTTACTGATTTGCTACCAAAGGCTTCTTTGACCTTAGAAAGAAATCCACTATTTGGTTGAATCAATCCATGAACCAGGCTTTAGTTCTGTTGTCACAAAAACTAGGAGAACTGGGTTTGAATTCCAACACCTGCGTTAGTGAGTCCCATGCCTTAAACAAGTCACAAAGCCTTTCAATGAGCTGTCATCCTCATCTATAAACTGAAGCTATTAGGCTAGAAATAATATTTGAAAGGGAAATGGCTGAGAGATTCCAGTTCTAAAATTCTATGAGTTTAAGTACTTACTGAATCCAACTCTGTGTTAGGATGGCAGAATGGGGCAAGATACAAAAGAGCTGATCTCAATGAACACACAATCTAACCGAGGAACTATGGTATTACTGACTTTTAAATTACATGTTAAACCCAGAAGGATTAAAGGGCGAGGGAATACATAAGGAAATATTTTTAAAATCCTGCACTGGGAAAGGCCTTCTATACCCTTCTCTGGCAATAATCTAATCTGCCTTAATCTATCATAGAAAACCACTTCTCCCACCCAGTCTATATAGTTTGGGTGAGACTGAGCCCATCTCCAGCTCCAAAGATAGGCATGGATGCAGGCTTGGCCAATCACAGCCTCCTGACCATAGGCCTGGTTCATAGATGGACACAAAACCTCAGCCAGGACAATGAGAGGAAATGAGAGTCTAGAACGGGACCTTTATTGGAATTATTAGAAATAAGCATCTTCTTAGAAGGTGCTGCTGACTGTAGAATTTCTGGCAATCATCTAGCCACCAGGAGGGGATGGATCCAACAGGGAGTAAAACAGAACTGAAATGGGGGTATGCAAGTAATCTCTGACAACCTTCCTATACCTCTGAATCCAGATAGCCTGAAGCTACAGTTATCCCTTCATCCTAGACCAGCTTGCAATTTCTGGCTGCAACCAAAAATTTCTCACTAATAAACTCCCCTCAGAGCTTTCCAATGAAAGTAAAGCTATAACCATTCCAACACTTGAAAATCTATTTGCCCATACGTCACAATCTATTAGTTATACAAATGAAGCTCTGGATCCAAATCTCTAAAGGCACACAATCTTACAAACTTAAAAATAAGTGCCCTTCACAGTATGAAAAAATATCAACTTGCAAACATGGCTACAAGGAAATGTTTAATCATTTAGCTATTTTAAGAACGTTTTTCCAAGTACTAACAATAGTAGAATATTATTACCTGCTGATAGATTCAGATTTAAATAGGTGGCAGGCCATTACAGACCATATGACAACTCGTTTCTATAAAACTATTATTAGTATCATTAAATTGCCCCACTCATGTCTTTTGAGAAAATATGCATCATAGAATATTTCTGAAAATGTGCCACCTAGAAAATCCTAGATTTAGACTGTCATGAATACAAGTAATCTAGGATAACTCAATTGTTACCTGTATCAAATACAAATACAGCATATTCAAATCAACAACCTGAAATTATCCACCCTCTTTTATTCTCTTCATAGAGACTGTTTTATAAATAAATCCTTGCAGTTAAGATTCATAAAAAATAGGGGATATTGAAAAGGTGTGACAATAAGTGCGTAGTATAAACAGAAAAACACGTATATGATAACTGAGAGTAAAGTGTTTGAGTTTTCTTATAACACTAAGATTTCCATGGCAGGGGTCACTGAATCACAGCCCCTCAGCCAAATCTGGTCTGCTGTCTGTTTTTATTTATAAAGTTTCATTAGACTACACACAGCCATGTTCATTTGTTTGGTTTTGTCTTGGATGCCTTCACAGTACAACAACAGAGTTGAACAACTGCAGGAGAGTCCACAAAAACTAACACAATTACTATCTGACTCATTATAGAAAAACGTGAGGTCCTCTGCTCTATAGTTCTATTAGATTGGTGCAAAAGTAATTGTGGTTTTGCATTGTTGAACTTGGCCGTTTGATATTAGAATAAGTTTCTAAATAAATGTGGTCATGTTATACATCATTTTAATGCACATTTCTCGCTTTTTTTTTTTGCTAATGACTTACTATTTGTTGTGTATTTTATATTTATTTGCGGCTATAGAAATGATGTTAGACAAAATGCAAATTCAAGCAATTTTTTAAAATTCAAGTTCAAAACTGGTTGTAAAGCATCAGAGACAACTTGCAACATCAACAACGCATTTGGCCCCGGAACTGCTAATGGATACACAGTGCAGTGGTGGTTCAAGAAGTTTTGCGAAGGAGATGAGAGCCCTGAAGATGAAAAGTGCAGTGGCCAGCCACTGGAAGGTGACCATGACCAACTGAGAGGATGGAGAAGACGCTCCAAAAGCACTTCCTAAAGCCAAACCTGCGCCAAAAAAAAGTAATGGTCACTGGAGGTCTGCTGCCCGTGTGACCCACTACAGCTTTCTGAATCCCTGGCAAAACCAATGTATCAGAGAAGTATGTTCAGCAAATTGATGAGATCCACCGAAAACTGCAGGGCCTGCAGCTGGCAGTGGTCAACAGAAAGGGCTCAGTTCTTCTCCACAACAATGTCCAACCACACGTTGCACAACCAACGCTTCAAAAGTTGAACAAATAGGGCTATAAAGTTTTGCCTCATCCACCATATTCACCTGACCTCTCCCTAACCGACTACTACTTCTTTAAGCATCTCCAACTTTTTGCAGGAAAAAACATTTCCACGACCCCCAGGAGGCAGAAAATGCCTTCCAAGAGTTTGTCAAATCCTGAAGCATGGATTTTTACACTACAGGAATAAACAAATATTTCTTGCTAGCAAAATGTGTTGATTGCAACGGTTACTATTTTGATTAATAAAGATGTGTTTGAAAAAAAAAAAGATGTGTTTGAGCCTAGTTACGCTGATTTAAAATTCATGGTTCAGAACCGCAATTACCTTTGTACCAACTTAATAAGTCTTTATTGATCGTTTACTATGCTCTAGGCCATCAGAACAGAGCTGGTGGGCCACTATGGCAACAGAAAGATATATGAAAATAAGAGACAGCCTCTACCTACAGGCAAGAAGTTAAAAGAAGATGTAACACACATCAAAGCCCATCTCAGGTGGGACATAACTAGGAACTAAATCTCATTAGGATAAAGGAAGGTTCCAAACTCAAATACTTACTAAGGCAATGAGGAGCACAAAAGAAATGGTGATTGATTCCCATGATGAACCTGAAGGTCTGAGTTCCATCCAAAGGGGGCAGCAGTCACTCACAAATGCGGACTCAACCTTAATCAGCCTAATAATCTTTCTACTGTTTTCTAAAAGCAGCCAGAGCTGAAATTGTGTGTGGAAATTTTTTAGTTTTAACATTGACAACATTTTAAGAAATTTTAAGAAACCGTAAACAGTACGAAGGCCTAGCAAAACACATTAGAGGCCAGTAGGCCACATGTCTGACACAAAGGCTAAGAACTAATGGCGGTCAGAGGAAGAATGGACAAATATGGGGTAGAATTTAACCAATGGTCAAAAAGCAGGTATCTGAGAAGAGAAGTTAGGTTCAAATCTCTCACTCTTAGATCTTATATGAGTCATCTTCCCTCTCTAGGCCTTAGTTTCCACAAAAAGACAACAGAATTAAGCGACTGGAAGTTCCCTTTATCCATACACATTTATCCTTCAATAGAGACTTCCTATTATCCTTAGAAGGGAAAAGCTCTAGGTTTCACCCATATCCAGTAATTTACAGAAGACTTTACAAAATAAAAACGCCACCTAACTATACCGTGAATGTTGGGAAATAAGACTGGTCTGCATAAAAATAACTGACAAATTCATGTACTTCATGGTCCTGTGTCATGAGTAGTTTCATGAATTTTTACCAACTTTCTCATGTCAAGTATCATTAAAGCAAGGCACACACAAACAACATCACAACCACACAGAAAGAAAGGGTCTTTATCTGTAAGGAACTATTAAATAGAACTACTGAATGAAATAAATGTAGTTTAATACCACTCCCTAAAATATGGGAGAGAATTCTCTCCTGTCTACACCCGAGTTTTTTTTTTAAGTTGGGATCACAAAATCAAACACAATAAAGGTCAATCTGAGAAATAATCTAGACTAGCAGCAATATCACCACTTCCTGTTATAAAAAGAGCAAAGAGCTTCTGAATCACAGAGGCAATTTAGTAGAAAAACTCTCCTATCAGGCTTTGGAAACTGAGTTCAGGGTGGCCATTATCTGCCTCTGCCCAGCCCTGTCCCTCCCCATCATTTTCCTCTCTTCACGATTTCCCTAATTCCACACATCATTTCAACAAAGAAAAAGGCAGCCATAAAAATGTCATCAGAAGGTGAACCATCAGAATTAAAAATTAGAGCACTGCTGGTGTTTTTAGTATTTTTACAATTTAAAATTTTGAAATGAAAAATATAATTTCAACTATTGCTACTACTAATCTCAATGTTAATTTTCAATGCATTCTACTTCTAAAATGAATAAGAAAAATTTTCTTTATGGATTCAAATTTAATTTGGGAGTAGCAGAATTTTCTTCTGCCTACTTGTAATTATGTTTGAGGTTGCCTTTCATTAACTTCAATCTCCCCCCTGCTATCTTTTTATAAATATAACTTTCAGATAGCATCCCATCCCTTTACTCAATCCCTCTCAAATAAACTCTCAAAGAAATCTTTAAGTATCTCATATGATCTTCAAAAGAAATGAGTAATTCAGGACACACAACAAGTAGTCACTGAATCTGAGGAGGAATTATGCAAAAAACTCTCTGGAAGAGTCCCTGGTCAAAAAAATAGTCATATCTCTCTTGTCTTTTTGAATTAGGCAAATGTTACACTAAATAACAAGTTTTAAATTCTTTCTTCAGATTAAATGAGTAAAGAAACTCTTTGAATAAACAATATCTTAAATTTTAAAATCTTCTCAAAGAGACAAGGTAATGCAGTAACAGAATGGAACAGAAGCCAGGAGATCTGGGCCCAGGTGATGAAGCTGCTGACTGGCTATGCCGCAAGTTCTAAAAAGCCTTCTGGGTCCTGAGCAGCCATCTGTGGGAAAAGAGGGTCTGGATTTATGAAGTTCTTCCATGACTGTTGTATTAACTCTACAATGAAGCCCTTTCTGCTACTACTGCATCAACTCACATGGAACCCTAAAAATAGGTCAGATGGATTGTCAACACTGCACTCCTTGGCTCTTCATTTTTATGGAGGAGCATTAAAATTGATAAATTGGTAACTGATCAATTTGTAACTGATTACTGTAATTGGCTCAGTAATTGATAGATTTCTAACTTAACCCCTTAAGTCATAACAATTTCCCAGAAACAGTACGCATGTCCTAGACAGTTCAGGGATTCTTTGAGGGACCATTTCCTGAGCCAAGTCTTCTTATTGTACACTCATCCAAAGTTAACGGATAAACAAGATCTACAAAGATGTTCCCTCACTGTTTTAAAACTAATAAAACTGCCTTCATTTACTCCTATTTTATTCTCCATCAGATGAAAATATTTCTCTCCAGGTAAACTCCACAAACCCTTCTGCTTCCCCTTATTTACTTTTTATTCTCTAATCTGAAACTAGCTTCTTTAAGATCATTCAGTTCAGTTCAGTCACTCAGTCGTGTCCGACTCTTTGCGACCCCATGAACTGCAGCACGCCAGGCCTCCCTGTCCATCACTAATTCCGAGTCCACCCAAACCCATGTCCATTGAGTCGGTGATGCCATCCAACCATCTCATCCTCTGTCATCATTATGATCTGCAAATTCTCAAATTCAAGTCTTTCTCTCTATCTTCACTTTCTTGGATTCATCTGACTCTAATCACTCATTCATACAACAAACAAATTTTTCTTGAGTGTGAACAAGGCAGATATCATGCTAGGGCGGCACTGCTTATGCAAGCTGCATAGGACAAGAAACCAGTCCTTCAGATCTTACAACCCAGTCATCCAAAAATGTCTAAAGAAATGAACAGACACCTCTCCTTCCTTGAAATTCTAGAAATCACTGGGCTGGCCAATAAGATATAAAATTCCAAATGCTGACTGTATGTTAAACAAAGTAACCTAGCCCATTATAACAGTTACAAGTTAATAGCTAATACTGACATAATTTATCCAATTACCTAATTCTAAAACTTCAACCTTTGCTTTCCATATCCAATTAGAATTAAGATCCAGGCTGTTCTTTCAACCCTACTTCCCCACCCACTCAATCATTACTGGTTCCAGCATCTCCCTTTTGCCCAATGTTTTTCTCATATACACACTCCCTCCAGGGAGCAGATCCAGTTTCAACACTTAACCACTTTTAAGCTGCCACTCCCAGATCTCTTGCCATAGCTCCAACTTCTCCTCCAAGCTTCAGGCTATCAGAGCAAATACTGCACATATACAGAGCCTTCCCATGGAGGCCTTAAACTGAACATGTCCAAACTAACCTCCTCAAGCTCCTCCTGTAAACAAATAAGACTGGTCACATTTATCTCCTATTTTTTTTTTTTTTTAATCTCCCCCCTTTTCTCTATCCCTGCCACCACTGTCAAATTCAGGTAACTTTTCTCTCATCCCCAATGTCAGCACCCAGTTCAGGCACTCGTCACATCCCACTTGGCAACTGTTTTCTCTGTGAACCCCTGGCTTCTGTCTCTTGCCACTCCTGAACACTATGGCCTGAAAAATCTTCCCAAAATATCAGGTGCCCCATTGAATACAGCCTAATGCTCAAATTCTTTTGCCTGAATCCTTGGATTCAGAGTGACCACAAAGTACTCTGTGCACTAAAACCAGCTGGGGACCTAAAAAGAGTTCTCAGGACCATGTGAAAAACTTCTAGCTGTCTTCATGGAAGAAGATATTCAGATGATATGGGGAAAATTAAACTTTGCAGATAATGGGGGTAGTCACATAGAAAACCTTGTGGTGAATTTCTCCCTATCAAGTCTTTGCATCCATATCCCCCACACTCCTGTCGGACACACACCCATCAGAACAATCAAGCTGGCTTCCTCTCATTTGGCCTGCCTGCCCTATTTTTGGCTCACCCTGGTGCCTTCTCCTAATCATATGATTCCATTCAATAGCCTTCCAGCCCCAGCTCTCTTCCTGTGTAATATCTTCATGGACCACTCTAGTCTAGATATCTCACCTTTCTCTAGCCAGGCACAGAATTTACCTCTTATACTAATTCTCATTTGGCAATGTATTATATACCATCTACTTTACTGGGTCCCCCTCTACTATTTCAATCCTGTGATAATTAAACTATAATACTTTTTTCCTTGTCTGTATTCATTTTGTCCAACAAGGTTATAAGGTCTTTGCAGTCAGGGAGCATGTCTTAAGTACTTACTTGTCTGGGATCTCTGCTATCAAGCCAAGAAGAGCGGCTTATATACAGAATATGTCTGATAGAAACCAGTCAACAGTTGAAAGAATCAACAGATGAACTCTAAAACAACCTCCTATGTTCACAGATTACTCATGTCATCCTAAAATAAATTATCAGAGTTAAAAGAGAGATATTCCTATCATCTATTAGTAGTGCCACACTCTGATCCTTCTGGAAGCCAGGGGAAATCTGTGCGCCTGGAAAAAAAGATAATCCATGAAAGAAAGCTTTTCATTTTCCCCATGTCATCCGAGTATCTTCTTCCATGAGGACAGTTAAAAGTAATATTAGTCTTATAAATGTATTGAAGCAAATTACACCTGGTTTAGATTATAACTGAGTTTTATAAGTATTTAAACATATTTTCTCTGTCCTATTAAATCATGTATGTTCAATAGGGTAACACTGCCTCCCAACGGAGTGTCAGAGGTTCTCTCGCGTGCGTGTGTGCTAAGTAACTTCAGTCATGTCTGACTCTTTGCGACCCTATGAACCATAGCCTGGCAGGTTCCTGTGTCCATAGGATTCTCCAGGAAAGAATACTGGAGTGGGTTGCCATTTCCTTCTCCAGGGGGTCTTCCTGACACAGGAATTAAACTTGCATCTCTTACATCTCCTGCTTTAGCAAGCAAGTTCTTTACCACTAGTGCCACCTGGAAAGGTTCTTGGGTGGGGGAAAAAATATCTCTTTTTACCTACAAAGCGAAGATATACATACAGCACATAAACTCATACACAATATCTGTGGTATTAAGGGGAAAAAAGTATAAAACGGCTTTTGGAAAGGGGAAAATAATGAAGAAACTGTTAAGAAATTCTGTTTTTATGAGACTGACGCGCTACCTACTACGCTAATGAGGCACCTAGAAATTATTTTTAAACCAAATAGATTGTCTACTAACTTTGCTAAAACTTCACAGTTCTTTGCCAGCATTCAAAGATTATACAAATGCCCATGAACAAAATCTAGAAGACAATTAGATGAAAAGTATTTCTGGTGTTTACACGGTCTCCAAAATTTCTTTTTTATCTTTGATGCTGTTAAATGTCAAGTTTTTCCCCTGCTAATGGGAGGATATCATTGGATTGACATAAAGGTGAAAATAGTTTCCTACTAAAAGTGATCTGGAAATTAAGGAATTAAAGCATTCTTTTTTTTTTTTCTTTTTTTTTTTTAAGAAAAATGCTTTAAGAAATACATTATCAGGTATGTGTGAGAAAGTTAGCTAAGACTGAATTAAAATTGAATAGTTATTTATATCGGCTTCCTGTTTAGCCTTTTGACAAAGTTCAGTCCTGTATTTTATAGCCAGCCCTGGATAAGGTTTCCCAGAATAACCCTGATGTGGGGTCTGCTGGTAGGGAGGACCCCAGAACTACATCCTGCAATTCACACCCTATGAACACACAGTCTGCTAAACTCAAAAACTTCAAAACAAAAAAATAAAACGTCACTGTCCCATTTCCTCTGCCAAACCCTGCTTTGAAACTCTAAAACACAAAGAGGAGGAGGAAAGGAGAAAAAAAATTAAACCTGTTTAGAAACAAAGGCAGGTTGTGAGAAACATTAAGAGTCCTTTAAAAAAAAAAAATTAAGCCATAAATTCCTCTGCACAATCTGGAAAATGGACTACTTGAGACTATGAGAGAAATAAATATCACAGTTTTTAACATATTTGGGGTGTGAATGCAACATTTTTATCCAATATCAATATATGATTCAAATGTTTGTCAGATTGGGCAGTCATGAAAATGAAGATCTCAAAACAGAGACAAAAAATAAAATGAAAACCTGACAATAGCAGAACTCCCATAATTGGGGCATGAGAGTTGGTGAATATGAAAGAAAAGAGAAAAAAGATGATGGGGCTTTCTTTACAGCATAGAAGACAAGATTCCTAGCTTTAGAAGTGGGCCCCTGATGCACTTGGGCATATTTGTTAAAAAAAAAAGGGGGGGGGGTGAATAACAAATGAAATAGAAAGCAGATGGTGAGAAAGTAATTTTCACCTCTATGGCTATGCCATCAAAGACAGGGGTTTTCTAGGAACACTAAAGGAAAAGATAATTTATTATCCATCTCTACATTGCCAACCCCAAGGGGCCTGAAAATTTTCACCCCTTTGCTTACTGAATGCTGTTCTGCATTTCCACAATGAAAACTACTCACTGTTTCTTAAAAAAAAATCATCTCTCATTCATCCCTTAATGTACTCCTGATATATAAAATACACTGAAAAATTGTTAAGACATGAACTCTGAATGACAACCACAACAGAATGAAACTAGAGAGTTTACACCATTAAGAATCATCTTAGGAAAAAAAATCCTTGGTGCCTCTGCTTTTCAGCATTTCATATTTTGCCAATCTACTCATTCAATATTTCCTAATAAACATACATACGCATTTCTCAGAAGTTTCACTTGTTCATTTGAAAACCCTACGGATGATATTCTACCTGATAATCAACAGCTTCTTATTACCAATGTTCAAGCAATGGCCCTAGGTAACAAATTAATAAAGAACTGCACAAGGGCATGCCCAGCCACTTTGGGACAATCAACATCACTGACTTGTTTGCCAAGAATGCACTCTATCATGAGAACTTAAATGTTTTCTAGTTATGAACTTCAGACTGTTAGCAGGAGGCCACACAGATCATTCAGATCTTCATTCTTCTGTTCATTGCACAAATAAGAAACTGCAGGCCAAAAAAAGTGGCCCTGAGTTCCATATGACTTGCTAGCCACAAAGGTCAGGTGAAAATCTTCCCTCCTTGACTTGTGGCCCAGATTCCAGCTGTATAATTATTTCTCAGGATCTTATGAATTACGAAAAATGAGATGTTCTAAGTAAGGCCTTCTCCAGGTCAAGAAAAAAATGGCCAAACTAAAGCTAGCTTTTCTTAGCAGGAAACCTGGAAGACAATGCACTTAAAAAAAAAAAAAAAAAAAAGGTTTTTAGCTGTGAAGTGTTTTCACCCTGTATGTGCTAAGTCACTTCAGTCATGTCCAACTGTTTGCGACCCTATAGACTGCAGCCCTCCAGGTTCCTGTTTCCATTGGATTCTCCAGGCAACAGTACCGGGAGAGAGAAAACACAGCCTTAATTCCATGAGAGAAATGTTGGAAATCTTGAAGAGGAGTAAATGGAAGCCACCCAAGAAAGCTTATGCTTCGTCTAATTGCCAGAAGTGCTTAAACCTTCCACTTAAGAAGAAAGATTAGCATGTATATTTCTTATATCCTAAACATTAGTCTCATTCATTTTTTGAATACATAACACAAGAAGATTACCAACCCTACTTCAAGAAAGATACTTAGGTGTTTCATTTCAGAAATGTTAAAAACATTCCTTTTAGAACACATCCAAAAAACTACTAATTCTGCCTTCAAATCAACTCCTATTATTATTTCTTATCCATTCTTAAAAATCAAATTTCTGGTCTACCTTTTTAGTCTTAATTGTTAAAAAATATTCATTGGCCCTCTGAAGTTTGAGAGGTGGAAGATATACAGATAAATATGTGTGTGTATGAGACGGACAGAGAGAGAGAGAGGGGACTTATTAGAGGGCAGATAATGAATGAAGTACTTCACATGTATAGTGTTACCTCTTCTAGTACTCAAGGGCGGTAGGTGTGCTATTTTCTCCATTTTACAGACAAGGAAACTGAAGCACAGATAACTAAGTTGCCTCCTCCATTGTTGCTTGGTTTACACCTGCATCTTCTTCCAGGTTCTTATAGTAGAATTTCTCTGACAATCCCCGCCCCATACACTCTTTTTGTTGCTGCTTTGTAATAATTAGTGCTCTTATTGCTATCTGATATTCCTGCATTTACTTGTCTGCTTGCTACCTGTGGGTTTCCCCCACTAGAATGTAAGTTCCATGAAGCCAGAAATTGTGTGTGACTCATTAGTAAAGCTCAGTGTTTGGCATATACCAGGTCCTCCGTGAACACTGGCTGGACTTTTCAAACGCACTGAGTGTGCCTTGCTCATTTCGGAGTACCTGGCACTGGTTGAGTATTTATTGAACTAATAAACTGTTCAAAGGAAATAAGTCATGTGATTAGACGAATCCATACCCAAGTCAAGATAACAAGTGAAAAAGGCCAAGCATGAAACACTGAAGGACCGGTTATACTTAGAGTGGTAGAAAAGCATCCAGTGAAGCAGACAAAGAAAAGGCAATCTAAGAATTAGGAAAAAAATGAGAACAGGTGTACCATGGAGGTCAAAGAAGAGATAGACAGTGTCAAATGCTGGTAAACAGGATGGGGGCTGAAAAGAAATGGATGCATGTAAGATTAGCTGGACAGAGGTGTGAAAGCCACAGTTCAGTTGCAATTGGTTAAAGGAGTAGAACCAGCAACAGACTAATCTTTCAGAGATGGGTCAGTAAAGGGCAGAGAGAGTTAAGTGAGCAGTGCATGGAAACAGTAGGGAAGGTGCTCTTTTAGAACAGAAGAGACTGAAGGCAATAGATAAGGAAAGATTCAAGAAAGATATGAGGCTATGAAAATAACAGAGAAAAAAGTCCGAGGTGGGACCAGAAGACAACAGCGAGCCAGTCAGGCAGGGAAGAGAATGGTGAAAGGTAGAAATAGGCAACAATATACAGGAACACATCGGGGAGAGAAAAATGGAAGGCTTCCTATCTCTAGTTTCTCTGTGAAGGAGTTTGTGAGGCTGCTCACTGCCCGAGCATAAAGTAGGAAGGAACGCATGTGATGTTCAGAGAGAGTAAGAAAAGATCTTGAACAGCTGCAGGCGAAAGGAGGCCAGCCCTGGCCATCTAAGGAGTGCAGAAGATTGCGCCAGAGCCACAGAGCATGCAGTAGAGCTTGCAAATCATCAGTCTGTATCAGAGTCAGCCTGTGGTTTCTGGGGAGCAGAACTTGGCAGTCTCTCAGGAGCAAAACAGACCAGGAGCAGAGCGGCAGGGATTGGGGACTGGACCTGTAGAGAATGTATCTGATGCCCATGGGGAGTCCTAGCTGATCAGGAAAATAAAAGCAGCAGGTGGGGGTGGGGCACTGAAAAAAACTGGACAACAGGGAAGAGACCACGTTTTTGAAATCAAAGGATGAGGAACACATGTGATTCAATTAAGTAGATACCTGATGGTGCATTCTCTGAAGTGGAAAGAACAAGGTCCAGTAACTTCCACGGAGACATGGAGGTCTCCAAGCAGAAGAGGGCCTGTGACTCTGGGGACCTCGGGGAGAGAAATGCAGGGACAAGGGTAGGAGGGAAAGGCCAGAGACACTTCAGATGGAGAGCTGGCTAGGGTGACAGAGGGACCCCTGGAGACAGAGCGGAGGCCAGAGGTAGTGGGGAGAGACACACACCGGCTGTGGAACCAACTGGACGTCCCTCCACTGCGCAGGTGCTCCCGGGCCAAACTGGCCCTGGAGGGCACTAGAATTACACACGGGCACACAAAAGGTTACTGGGGCCCAATTCTAGCCTATCTGAGACACAGGCCATTCTCTGAAAAGAAACAAATTATAAAACACAAGTGACCCCCAACAGTGACAAAGTTAGTTTTACTATACTTAGTAATCTAACTTCAAAGATGTTTTCAACCGAAGGCTATATTAAATTAAATCATTCTTTTTTCCAAATTATTGACCATGGGTTGAAAAAGCAAAAGAAACCTAACACTGCCAATTTGCAGAGAAGCCTAGGAAGTGATTCACTTAAAACCCCCTCCCAATTTAGGCAAGAGAAGAAAAGCAAACAATGATGTAAGGCTTTAATTAGTGCCTCGCACTTTTTATTACAGAACACATACTTCAAAAGTTCTAAGGTGGCCAGAAAGACTCTTAAGCATGCTCTGAACTGAAGTAAAAAAGATAAATATCTACAGGCTTCTGACAGATTAAGTATTTTCACTTAATTATCCCACACTTTACTGAGGATGTTTTTTCACATGCATAATCACACTTAAGAAAGCCAAACTCCAAAGTAATGGACTATTAACACTGGTCAATACAAAAGTCTGTGATGCTTTCACTGCAGCACCTATAGGTGGTAAAACAAAACCAAGACATCTGATGCAACAGAAATTTCGACAGTAAAGCTTATCTGCACCCTAATGTTTCGAAGTTTTAATGTTTTATACAATACTTCAAACTTTTTCTGGTGTAGAATATTTATTTATTCCATGAAACACTCAAAAGTTAGGTCAGTGGGAAATTATTCTAATCAAAGAATTACATTTCTTGTTTTGTACTTATGACTGTGTCTCTTAAAGCAATGTTATCAGGATCACTTGAGAAGTTTTTCCTAAATACCTTAGACCTACAGACTCAGAAGCTCCAAGGATAAGAATTCCAACCAGTAGATTTTTATTTTAAGCTCCTTGGTGTTGTATGTTTCACTGTGTCCAACCCTGCTTTCCTGGTTAAGAACACACCTACAACAAATGAAGTAAACCCAGACTGTCCCCAATTAAGAATATAATCTACTCTAAAGCAGTGGTTCTCAAACTTGCCTGCACATTAGAATCACCTAGGGGAACATTTAACACCCAGTGTCTCACCCACACCATAAACTGATTATGGCAGAATTTCTTGGGGGTGAGTCTGTTCACCAGCCTTTTTTAAAGCTACTCAAGCACTTCTAACAGTCAGTCAACACCGACAAGCTCTGAGGCAGCAGAGGGTAATAACTTGACCCTCTGTCTAAGCGCACACTAATGCCTTGTAATTTTATGCAAAGAGCTGGCCCATGCAGCTATCTGATGAATAAGTGAAAAATAGTAACTTATAATTGTCTGAATATTTCCATATTGGAACAAAACAAATGGTACTCCACATCAAAATACAGGCTAATGTTGAGAAGCTATAGCCCTTGGAAGAACGGGAGCAACTGTCTGGATCCTTCAGCAGATCTCAGAAACCAAACTAAACCAGATGACAAAAGTGCTAAGAAACTCTTGAACACTCACAAAATCCAACAGAAGGGCTTCACCATGACGCCAGGCAAAAAAATGTAGTAGTTAAGAAAGATTTTCTTTATAGAAGACTCACCTCGGTTAAGTCACTTTGTGTAAAGAAACAGTTCATTTCTTCAGATTCTTTCAGTTGCAAAAGAGAGTGCATCAGGAAAGTTCTAAAGTTCAGGCATTTAGTTGCTTCATGTTGCTCTTTAGAAGGAATATATTTTGCTGCTCAGAAGCTCATCTATGCTCCCTGAACTTGCTGAGGTTCTAGTAAACAAGTCTTCAACAAAGACACCATCCATTTAACTAAGTTCAAGCCTTCTCTACCAGTTTGGCCCCTGACAGGCTCTGTGTCAGGATAAAGGTGAATCAGGATTGGTTAGAAGGACATAAAGGATCGGGGAGCTGGGTCACATGCACTCCCACGTGGCACCAAGAGCAGTGCCCAAGTGATCAACACACAACCGACATATTAACATCAGCAGGGGAGGTGGGTAGGATAGCTAAGAACTTATTAAAAATGAAGTCTCACCAAACGAAAATCTAAGTTCGTTCAACTCAACACAAGTAGGTATTTTTGCCAAGCCACAAGAGAAAACTGAAGTAGGTTAAATTATTGTTGATTATATAACTGAGATATGGGATCAGCTTCTACAATGTGTCCCACTTTTATACAAACTGATCCCATATCTCAGTTATATAATCAACTATAACTTAACCTACTTCAGTTTCTTCTTGCCTGGAGAACTCCATGGACAGAGGAGCCTGGTAGGCTCCAGTCCATGGGATCACAAAGAGCTGGACATGCCTGAGTGACTAACACAGACAGAGACAGTCAGGACACGTTAAAGTAACTGTATGAGGTTAAGCAAACAGTGAGATTATCAATATTTTTCTAAGATAAAAGAACTTCCCCAAATTCTGACAATCTTTAAGCTAAAAGAACTTCCCAAATTTTGGGAAGTCATAATCGTTTATGATTACCAACATCTGCATTCGTGTGTGCTAAGTCGCTTCGGTTGTGTCCAACTCTTTGTGACCATATGGACTGTAGCCCACCAGACTCCTCTGTCCACAGAATTCTCCAGGCAAGAATCCTGGAGTAAGTTGTCATGCCCTCCTCCAGGGGATCTTCCCAACCCAGGGATTGAACCCACATCCTTTCCATCTCCCTGCATTGGCAGGCGGGTTCTTTACCACTAGTGCCACCTGGGAAACACATTTCTTAAAAAACAGGTCAATCTAGTACTGGGAAATGGAGACCAAGGGGAAGGCAGAGGGTATAATATAGTCATAAAAACTAGACTATCATGCACAACTTTTCAACCAAAAAAATATTTGCTGTTGTCTCCTATGGATTAAACTAGGGATTGTCAAATTCTGTTCCCAGGGAACACTGATGCTCTGTGTCTTGAAGAGAAGTGTTCCACTACCCAAGATCAGATAATGAAGATCCCGTGCCAGTTAGCAGTAGGGAAAAGCTGACAAGAGTATTCTCAATTTCAAGACATGTTAACCTTGCTAGGTACTTGCTATATATGGGCTTCCCAGGTGGCTCAGTGATAAAGAATCTGCCTGTCAATGCAGGAAACACAAGTGACATGGATTCAGCCCCTGAATTGGGAAGTTCCTTTGGAGGAAGAAATGGCAACCCACTCCAGTACTCTTGCCTGGGAAATCATGGACAGAGAAGCCTGGCAAATCATGGACAGAGGAGCCTGGCGGGCTATAGTCCACGGGGTTGCAAAAGAGTTGGACACGACTTCAGCAACTAAATAACAACAACTTGCTATATATAGCATGTCTACACTAGTTTCTATTATATAAGGAATCTGATTTAACATAATTTGTTATTTGAAGCTTACTTTTCCCCAACATTCTGGAGTGTCATAGAAAGAATGGTCATAACCTCTAGGGGTTTTGTTACTACCAAATGATTTTGAGAACCAATTAGAACAATAGCTTGGAATTTGCATGTTCTTTTCTGACTAATCTTAACATGTACGCTACAAATGACTTGATAGGAGTAAGGAAACAGCATCTAAATCAAAGACCTTCACAATGGTTTTTGCATGAAAGATTCTTGCAAAATATTTCTGATCTACATTGCCCAGTTTGGTACTTAACACACAGTAGGTACTTACTAAAGTGGTTTACTCCTACCAATGGAGATATGTGAATATACACTTATGTCCTTAAGGTACTTGGCCTACACAGCCTTCCCTTCCTCATCTGGAAAAGATAAAGATGGTGGAGGGTGTGGATAGGATGGCAGGAGTTTATTGTTGTCACAAAACTGTTTCTTCAAAATGTAACAGAAACTTGTGATTTGCAAATCATACTAGTACAGGCTGCTTTTTGCATTAAAGCACATTGTGATCTTCTTTCTATTTTAGAAAAGCAACATCTAAGTTGCTTTCCAGTCTTCTATAGCTCTTTGCCTGCCTCTCAAAAGCCTCACCGCAGCTGTCATGATTTGCACATGTTTCTATCATGTCTGTTTAGGGACAGGATCTGCAAAGAAAAGTGAACTGTGATCTTAACTGAGCCAATTATAGACATGGCCTTATAACATTGTTTTCACTATTTCAATCTTCATTTTTAAGAATTTATATTCCCAGAAAAAGACTAGTTATTGACATAGACACATATATAATTACTTTAGATAATTTTCCAAACTCTAATCCAAATCATTTTTCTTATTCTTGCACTTACTCTTTGTTCTAATGACTGGAAAGGGAAGCGTTAAATTAATTAAACAAGAACGCCGTTAGACTGAGGTAGCTTAAAGGCCTTAGTAGCCTCCATGTGCTATGCTGTGCCTAGTCGTTCAGTCGTGTCTGACTCTTTGTGATTCCATGGGTGTAGCCTGCCGGGCACCACTGTCCATGGGAATCCTCCAGGCAAGAATACAGGAGTGGGTTGCCACGCCCTCCTCCAGAGGCGCTTCCATAAGCAAGCCCAAACCTAAGCCAGAAATGCTTAAAAAAAAAAATCCTAAGGTCAGCTGATCATAATCAGCCAACTAGGCTTTCCCCCAAAATACAATTACTTAAACTATAGGCAATCAAACAATTTCCTTGTTTAAATTTAGTTCTGCTGCTTCTCTAAAAAAGCCTTCCCCCTTGTCCCTGTTGCTCCTAACTACTTCCAGTTTGGTGCTGCCCAATTCAAATCAGTAATTTCTCAAATAAACTGCTAAAGTTTTTAATTTGCCTCAGTTTATCAGACGTTAAAAAGAAATGTGACAGAAATAAAAGGAAATGTAGAGAGTTTAAAATACACTAATCACCCTATAAATCCATGGAAAAATTCAATTCACTAGTAAAAGTGCAAATTAAAAATCACTTAGTTTGATAATTTTATCTTAAGTGGTAAAAATTTCATTTTGTTTCCCTTTAAATTATAATACGTAGAATTGAGATAAGGAGGTCTACCAGAGGGCAATAAGTGCATGCCTAGCAGATGGAAGTGTAAAGTGTATGTTTCTGGAAGGATACTAGTAAAATTTGGTGGTGGTTTAGTCGCTAAGTCGTGTCCGTCTCTTGTGACCCCATGGACTGTAGCCTGCCAGGCTCCTCTGTTCATGGGATTCTCTAGGCAAGAATACTGGAGTGAGCTGCCATTTCCTTCTCCAAGTAAAATATATTGGGGAAGGAAAAAAACTCTCATACGGTCCATACCTTTGGCTCAGTAATTTCACACCTAAGGGGCTTCGTTGGTGGTCCAGAGATTAAGATTCTGCCCCATCCACTGCAGGTGGTTTCCCTGGGAGCTCACACAGTGAGACTTGGTTTCAATGCCTGGGTCAGAAAAATACCCCCGAGAAGGGAATGGCTACCTACTCCAGTATCCTTGCCTGGAGAACTGCATGGACAGAGGAGCCTGGCAGGCTACAGTCCACGGGGATGCAAAGAGTTGGACATGACTGAGTGACTAACACTTTGACTTCCACTGCAGGGAGTGTAAGCTGGATCCCTGGTCAGGGAGCAAAGATCCCTCATACTGGGCGGTGTGGACAAAAAATTTAAAAATATTTTAAAAATAATAACTTCACACTTAGGAACTTGTATTATATAAGTATTCATAGATGTTTATATTAGAAATGAGTTAAGGCCTACCCTGTCCCTAAGCCCACTAGGTCAATCCCGCTCTAGACCAAGGCCCAGCAGACTGACCCAGAGCCAAGTTCTTCACCCAAGAGGGACTCAGCCAACACTCAACTTGCGACCTAAGCTAGAAAAAACTGAGCCAAATTCCTCACTATTAGGAATTGCTATTTGGACATTCAATGATTTTCATAGGCTTTGATCTAAGGAGCTATGAGCCAGGGTCAAGGCCAGTTATGGTGTGGAGCCAACTTCAACATAAATAATAAATAAGCAGCTAAACTGTTTGACTCATTTTTGTCATAATCATGTATCTAACTTCAAATTTTAAAAATGCCAAAATTCTTGGCAAGAAATAATCCAAGTATCTGGCTGCTTGGCAGTGAAGAGGCTACTGGTTTCCTGTTGGTAAAAACCGACCCCCTTTCTAAGCCCAC
This sequence comes from Muntiacus reevesi, assembly GCF_963930625.1. Taxonomy (NCBI): domain Eukaryota; kingdom Metazoa; phylum Chordata; class Mammalia; order Artiodactyla; family Cervidae; genus Muntiacus; species Muntiacus reevesi. The sequence goes on from NC_089262.1 coordinate 44,053,554, forward strand.
ACAAAGTTATGGCCTCCAGCAAAACAGGGATAGGTACTTGTTTTCAGACCACAATTGTTGGTTTCTTCTCTTCCACTGGTTTCTTTTCAGAGCTGTATATAAACACAGGAGTATTGACTTACATTATTTGCTGCCACAACAATAACACCTTGTATTTGCAAAACATACTTAAGTGGAGGTAGGGGAACTGTTTGTAGACATCACTAGGTCAGCCAGACTGTCAGAACCACAGGCTGCTGGTGCTCAGCACACTTCAGAAATCAACCCATCTTCCTACTGCAGATGGATACTCACAGAGAGACATCAAGTTTTCATTTTATTCATGTACTATATTTCTAGCTAGTCCCATTTAAAACAAACAAACAAAAAAAGGATCTGATCCACTTACAATTAAGGAGAAAATTGGGGTGCTATGAAAAGAACAATTACAAATAGGTATACTCTTAAAGAGGGCTTCCCTTGTGGCTCAGATGGTAAAGAATTTGCCTACAATGTGGGAGACTTGGGTTCGATTCCTGGGTTGGGAAGATCCCCTGGAGAAGGGAAAGGCTCCCACTCCAGTATTCTGGCCTGGAGAATTCCATAAACTATATAGTCCATGGAGTCGCTAAGAGTCAGACATGACTGAGCCACTTTCACTTCCCTTTCGTTCTCTAAGAACATCTACCTTCTCTTGGAAGTCCTGGATCACAAACTGAACCTATATCCAAATGCAATTCCCACTGTCTCTAGAATAGCTCCCGAATATACAAACTCCCAAGGCACTTGAACTCTGGCTTGGGCCAAAGTCACCAAGGGAGCTTAAGATTCTCTCAAACAATGGAAAGGCACTCAGATCAGAAGTGGGGTGGAGGGACAGGGGCTTTAGGTGGAAAGCCCAGGTTCTCTTTAAGAGTCAGGGATCAAGCCAGAGCTGCTGAGAAGCATCAGGACTGCAGCCCCAAAGTACCCACCTAAAGCGCCCATGAGCCAAGATAAGGTGGGGAGAGGGAGGCATCATAGTAGAAAAGGAAAGCCATGATGCCAGAAGTAGCTGTCATGGACTTTGCAAGGCATATAGCTTCTGAGACAATAAAAACCATATAGACCAGTCCCAAGGAGAATGACGACACTGAATTCAGTCCAGGCAGCGACTTTAGCCCCCAATTCCCAGCAAAGACAGTCCCCAACTCCTGCCAAGCTTTGCTCTCAGCTGTGAGTTCAGGATAGAGTGGTCTACAAGTGATGGGGTGATCATACAGAGGGAGCCTAAGAGTGCACCCAGGCTAGTTCAGAGCCAACCCCACACCCAGCAGGAATGTAAACAAGGAGCAGATAGCCCGGTATGACCAGGGAGTACTCACACATCTGAATAGGTAGGACCACACTCCCCCAACTCTCCACCTCCAACACACACACACACATACTCACACAAACACACTCTTAACCTTGGGGTTGGCTACTGGCAAACAGTTCTGTTATCAATCCCTGATTATTCATGCCAGAGGAATAGATATGTAAGTAAACTAAAAAACTACTGATCATCCTACATCATTTCTTTCCAGGATTAAAAATGTGACTTTGCAGCAACTCAATATTTCCGTTGACTCACTTACATCTCCTCCTTCCCAATACTGATAATAGTTGAAATTCTCTCAAATGGTCTGCAAGGGAAATCTAAATATAGGTTAGAGGTGAGTGAGAGAAAGAAAACAGCCCAGCATTTTAACAGGCTTTCATAGTTAAAAGGTTATACATAGGCAAACATTCAAAAATCAACAGTGTATCTTATGCACTGCCAGGGAGATAAACGACTACAATAAATTTTCTGTATCCCAGAGAGAAAACAAACATACAGAATGACCATGTAATCTGCTCTCTGACAAACTGGACAATCAATTATGAATAGGACCATAGTATGTTTTTACAACATCATAACATAATTATAACGGTGCCTTTAGTTAACAAAAAGCCTTCTCCAGGTCAGCAACCAGACTATAAAATAAGGGAGATACCAAATATTAACCAAAAAATCACAGAAAAGACTGTCTCCCCAGAACACCCTTAGAATTTCCACCCCCTTGACTGGTACAAGTGACTCAGTTAATATACAGGCAAAAACATGTGTCAAGTGATTTCACATTGCAGAATGAATTCTAGCATTTCCGCAAATGCATCAACATGTGTTAGCTTTCAAGTTTGACACAAACCTCTGCTCAAGGCCTGGAGGGGAGGAAAGGCCTAACGTGCTCTCAGCCATCCCATCTCGAGATCCCCAGTGTGGCCATGTTTAGTGTCACCCCTTCAGAATGGGTACCCTGCGTTCTGCACACTTCTTCCTGTAATCTTCCCACCTGACTCAGAGCTGCCCCGAGTTACAAGACAAACCACATTTCTCTGCACAGAAAGGAAAGAAGAACAAGTGTGGTTCCTCCAACCCCATGGTCCATCCTTACCTCAGGAGAGCTGGTGCTTTTGCACAACCCACAAAGATTTACTTTCACCGTGGTAATTACACAGATGCAAGCTACCACTCCCTCTTTCTCTGACATCAGATTCATTACAGTGAATTCCAGAACTTTGAATTGTTTTTTTCTAGATATATCTAAAAGTACCATCTTCTTTTGAGTCTGGTCTTTCACCTTTTGTGGCCCAGGAAATAATTAAAGACTTGAACAAGACTTAGAAGTTGCACCCATATTAATCCAATTCAAAGACTCTCAATGCTCAAAGTAGACACAAATGTCAAAAGAACACAGAGCTCTGGTCAAGCTGACTTACTACTTAATGAAGAAATAAAAATATTCTCTGATTTCAACCCATTTTTTAAAATTAATTAATTTAATTGGAGGCTAATTACTTTACAATATTGTGATGGTTTTTGCCGTACATGGACATGAATCAGCCACGGGTGTACATGTGTCCTGGATCCTGAACACTGCCCCCCACATCCCATCCCTCTGGGCTGTCCCAGTGCACCGGCTTTGAGTGCCCTGTTTCATGCATCAAACTTGGACTGCTGATCTATGTCATATATGGTAATATACATGTTTCAATGCTATTCTCTCAAATCATCCCACTCTCGCCTTCTTCCACAGAGTTCAAAAGTCTGTTCTTTATATCTGTGTCTCTTTTGCTCTGTCTCACATATAGGGTCGTCGTTACCATCTTTCTAAACTCCATATATATGTGTTAATATACTGTATTGGTGTTTTTCTTTCTGACTTACTTCACTCTGTATAATAGGCTCCAGTTTCATCCACCTCATTAGAACTGATTCAAATGCATTCTTTTTAATGGCTGAGTAATATTCCATCGTGTATATGTACCACAGCTTTCTTATCCATCTGTCTGTTGATGGACATCTAGGTTGCTTCCATGTCCTGGCTATTATAAACAGTGCTGCAATGAACAGTGCTGCAATGGAGTACACGTGTCTCTTTCAATTCTGGTTTCCTTGGTGTATATGCCCAGCAGTGAGATTGCTGGGTCATATGGCAGTTCTATTTTCAGTTTTTTAAGGAATCTCCACACTGTTCTCCATAGTGGCTGCACTAGTTTACATTCCCATCATGTGTAAGAGGGTTCCCTTTTCTCCACACCCTCTCCAGCATTTACTGTTTATAGGCTTTTCCATAGTAGCCATTCTGACCTGTGTGAAATGGCACCTCATTGTGGTTTTGATTTGCATTTCTCTGATACTGAGAGATGTGGAGCATTTTTTCATATGTTTGTTAGCCATCTGTATGTCTTCTTTTTTTTTTTGGTATGTCTTCTTTGGAGAAATGTCTGTTGAGTTCTTTGGCCCATTTTTTGATTGGGTCGTTTATTTTTCTGGTATTGAGCTACATGAGCTGTTTGTATATTTTTTAGATTAATTCTTTGTCAACTGCTTTATTTGATATTATTTTCTCCCACTCTGAAGGCTGTCTTTTCACCTTGCTTATAGTTTCCTTCATTGTGCAAAAACTTTTAAGTTTAATTAGGTCCCATTTGTTTATTTTTGCTTTTATTTCCATTTCTCCGGGAGGTGGGTCATAGAGGATCTCATTGTGATTTATGTCAGAGAGTGTTGCCTATGTTTTCCTCTAGGAGTTTTATAGTTTCTGGTCTTATCCTATCAGAAATTTAGAGAAGAGCTAACAAACTGTGGTGTTGGAGAAGACTCTCAAGAGTTCCTTGGACTGCAGGGAGATCCAACCAGTCCCTCAAAAAGGAGATCAGTCCTGGGTGTTCATTGGAAGGACTGATGTTGAAGCTGAAACTCCAATACTTTGGCCACCTGATGCAAAGAGCTGACTCATTTGAAAAGACTCTGATGCTGGGAAAGATTGAGGGCAGGAGGAGAAGGGGATGACAGAGGATGAGATGGTTGGATGGCATCACCGACTCAACGGATTTGGGTTTGGGTAGACTCCAGGAGTTGGTGATGGACAGGGAGGCCTGGTGTGCTGCGGTTCATGGGGTCGCAAAGAGTCGGACATGACTGAGCGACTGAACTGAACACCTGTCCTACTCAAACTCTTCCAGAAAACCGCAGAAGAAGGTAAACTCCCGAACTCATTCTATGAGGCCACCATCACCCTAACACCAAAACCAGACAAAGATGCTCCAAAAAAGAAAACTACAGGCCAATATCACTGATAAACAAAGATGCAAAAATCCTCAACAAAATTCTAGCAAAGAGAATCCAACAACATATTAAAAAGATCACACATCATGATTTCAACCCATTTTTGAGAAAATTCTTTATAAAATGCACAGAGTATTTTCCCTGTCTTAGAGGGTCAGGGTGTTCTAAACAGGATGAAACTCAGGTCATGGTCAAGCTCGAGATACTGACAATGACTCAAAGGTCATCCTTCTGGACAAAGAATCATAGAGTTGATGAAACTTTCTAATGCCATAGTCAAACTTCTTGTTTTAACAAATGGGGATGCCAAACTGAGAAGTGAAGAAATGTGCCCCGAAGCATATAATCATCACTTTTCCCTGTAGTTCCAATCTGAGTCATCAATTAAGAACATCTCCCTATTCTCCCAAGCTCAGCACCTGGAATAAAGTCCAGTTAATGAGTAAATCCCAGGATTTTCTGCATAGGCCTCGGCAATATAAGCAAAAGAAGAAAGTAAGTTTTGCTTGCTTCTGATCTCACCTCGTGAAGGGTGACAGGTCATAAGAAGCAAGACTTGCACACATTTGCTAGGAGCTAGGGCCTACAGAGGGAAAACAGTGTTTCCCAGGTCAGAAGATAACTCCAACATGACTGTTATGGTCTTTATAGACCAGGACCAGGGGACGAGCGTCAACGAAGAGAAAGCGACAAAAAGAAGGACTCAGGGGACCCAGTCTTGAGTGAAACAAGGGTGTTTTATTCATGGCAGCATATGCTTATATATTGTTATACAAGGAAGCTTTAGGCAAAAAATAAAATTGAGCAAAAACATGGAAACCAGACGCATAAGTACAGTAACTAAGCAAATAACAACCGTCATAGGGTCATAACAACAGTAACTAGGGGAAGAACAATCACGGGGCCAGAAGACAATTGATACCTTGAGAAATAGGAACACGACTAAGTAGTTTTACAGAAAAGTAAAAGGTTACTGGAAGGAATCCACGTATGCGTTCCGTCTCATGACCTCAGTACTGAGAACTGCTTGCAGCTCTGCTCGTTCCTGTTTTCCAGGAACTGATAAGGAACAGAGGGCCCTTGAGAAACAGAAAACAACATATAGGATTCCTTAAAATTAAACGTTCCCTGACATATGACTTCCCTACAGACCCAAGAGCGCATCACTCTTGGGAGCCATGGGGTCATTAACACCAAAGTATGGCCAACCACATCCATCCTACATGAGAAGCCTAGACCATGATGTACTGTAGAAGGTAACACTTTCATCCTTGCCACCCACATCCACTCATAGACCTCAGTGTTATTTTTAAATGCCTAATGTTTATGGTTCATAACCCAGTTTCCAAATCCAGTTGGACCACATGAATTAACAAGGTAGATTTGACAAGATGTCCTACCTTGTCAAATTTATCAAGCTAACTCAGAAGGACCTCCGAAAATAATCAGTTTTATGACTGTTAGCATAACTGACACCATCAAGGGCCTGTGCAGTTTCTACTGACCCTACCTAGGACTGTATTACGTGATTAGTCACTTCTCTGTTGTCAAGGGCTTTATAGTTAATAGATACTGTTTAAAAAATCATTAGAACCAGGTGGCCTGTTAGTCAGCATAAAACCTATGGTTATGGAACCACAGGTTAGCATAAAATCTATGTCTGTTAGTCTCCAAATAATGATAAAACCCTTCACTCGCATACTCGAAGCACCCACTCAACCATCTTAACTTAGGAATGCACTTCCAGTTTATATGCACGTACCCCCACATGCTGGGTTAACTATAATATCGTCCCAGTGGCCTCTTGGTAGTGCAGCATGCAGCTGGGAATGCCTCCAATCATTGTACACCTGATCCAGATCCCATCCTGTAAGTTACCCTATAAGAAACTGATCCATTGATTACATGGAGCTGCCTGCCTAGTTTTTCTGTCTCAGGCTACCTTCTCAGTTCAGTGGGCACTTTTCATTCCTTCCATCCTCCATCAGTAGATCCCACAGTGGTCAGGATACTGTCTAACCTCTAGAGTCTCGCACTTGACACACAGAGGACACTCAACAGATATTTGTCAAATTGAACTAGTCCTAAGTTAGGTATGGAAATATTGGGACTAAATATGCAAAAGCAAACCAGAATTTCAGTAGTCTAGGTTTTAATTTATTACATTTGTAATCATACAGCATATGTACTGAAAATATTCTTAGAGAATATCTAGTCTTTCATACAGCAGAAAACTGAGGCTCAGGACAGGTAAATGAATATCTCATATTTACCTATTTCACAGGTTACAAAGCTGGATCAATCTTTCTCACATGAGTGTGCACGCACACACACACACCCCATAACCACCACCTTTTTGAGGGGAACAGGAAGAGTCATTTTCTCTTATCATCTAGGAATGAATAAGCAAAAATTCCTTATATTCCTATATAAGACTAAAACTGAGGTTTCACATTAATGTGTCTCAGAGGATAATGTGCTATGTTTAAATTAATAGTGTAATAAATTAATACTTACTGTGCTACATTCATCTATGATAATGCACATTTTCAATACAAGGTCTTCCCAGAAACTCATTAAGTCAATAGAGGAATATACACTCTGAGATGAATGTTTCTATTCATTTTAAGGACCATTTATTTTCAGGATCTGTTATCTCAACCTCTCTCATTTAAGAAACTTTTTTCCCAACAAACCTTTCTATACACAAAACATCTGTCTCCCACACACAGTCCTAAATGTGGATCTTCCTGCCTCTCTTCAACAACCATTTTTTCCCCTAAGATTTAAGCCACCATCTAAGCTTCTGGTTGTAATGCTGCTTTATAAATGAGGCTAGAGTCATAAGAAGTAGGATTAAGGGTGATTTTTAGTGAGAATCATTCAAATTAATCATTTTCATAAGAGAACAACAAGGCCCAGATTATAAAGTATTTTGCCCAACATTATTCAAGTAAACAGTAGGGCTTAAATCAGAACATACCTTTGAATCCATAAAGCTGCCTGCTTTTATGGCACTGATTTTTAGACTCTCAAAGCACCAATACTGACAAACTGTCTCTTCCCTAAAACATAACCAAACCCCGATTACCTATTTTCATTCCTTTCTTAGTAACCATATTGCTAGTTCATATCCCATGTCTAGACTTCTGTGTTTTGTTCTTTCCTCCTATAACAGCAAACAATTTTCTCCTCTCTAATAAGTAAAATAACGATAAAGTATACTGATCTTTCCTCCTACCAACAAAGCTGAGACTCCTCCTGGTATTCTTCATGTGAGCTCATTAAAATGAACATTTCCTGGTTCTAAATCTGTTACAAGTTCCATCAAAGTTCTATCTTAGCTTACTTTCCCCACTTACATAAAATCCAGTTTGTTATCTTTTCAAATTAAAAGCTTAGACAGGAAATTAGATGATGAAATTCAGTGAAATGAACAGGCACTTTCATTTCTCTTGCTGGGTACCGGCAACAGAAAGCAGTATTTGGGAACATACTGGCCATAAAGGGAGTCACCGAGCAGTAAAACTTTTGGCTTATCTTTTCATCTTGGTTGAATTCATGTGATGGGGTGGGAAAACAGGATAACAATATAGCAAATTTTCCACACTGCTGCCTACAATTGTTGGGGAAACATTAAGGCAGAGATTACAGGGTCAGTGGCACAGCACTGTTATATGTTTTTCTTTTTTAAACATTAATCATAGGCTAAAGTGAATTATGTATTTGTAAAAAAAAAAAAGTAAAAGCACCCCCAAATCATAATATTAATGGTTTTGTGGTAAGCCAGCTATAATTAGTAATTTTCATTTTGAGCCTGCAACAGATAAAGCTGAAGAATAGTAGCTGAAATGTCCCAGTTAACCTATCCTTGTCACTGTTAACAAAACAAGATTAGAAAGCATTCAAATATAATGAAGCAAAGATTAAAATGTTTTCAACCCCCATAGCAATGGCAGGAAAATAATCTCAATTTTTAAAAGATAAAGACCAAAGGGAAAAGCAGTATTTTAATCATGGAGTATAAGATGAATGTATACTTCCTAGCCCATTGTCCAGAACCTGCCAGGCCCCACAGAGAAAGGAAACAGGAAGGTGAACCAAGACACATAATGAACCAATGGGGCAAAGGGTAAAACAGCAGTCCTCTATAGTTGGAGGCCTTCCAAAATTATATCCATCCATACATTCATTCATCTGACAAATAATTTCTAAAAGCTTACTCTGAGTCAGGCAGTATTCTGAGCAACAGGGATAAACAGTGCAGTGAACCAAGAGAGACAGAGGCCTCTGTCTCCTTTACAAATCTCCAATTCTGACACTGCCTTCAGGCTCTAAGAATGTACTTCCAACATGGTACCTCCAAATCGCACATCTAAAGTCAAGATAATCTTCTTTGCTCCCCAAATATTCTGTGTGTTCCGTGTATCAGGCAAAGATATCATCATCCACTCAGTATCTCTTGGCCACTAACTATTAAGTCATGTTTAAACTCCAACTTGTAATGATCACACGTTTATAAATAAAACTGTCAATCTCTTATATGGATAAAAAGCTCTCTAAATATCAGATTTTAGAAACATTACTCATTTTTTTAAATAAAACAAAGGTCCTCTTAATTCTTGCATAATTTTGCTTTTATCCTTTTCTTCTCTAATTATGTATCTATCCCCAAACTTAAGGTACCTTTATGCTTAAAAATCTTTTATTAACTATCACGCTTCCCTACAAATAAACCATGTAACTAACATCTTAAATTTCAAAGTGACCACAGGTTTTTGCTTTTTGTTGTTGCTGTTGTTGGTTTTGGCCACATCATACAGTTCATGGGATCTTAGTTCCTTGACCAGGGATTGAATTCAGGCCCTGGGCAATGAGAGCATGGAGTCTTAACTACTGAACCATAATGGAATTCGCATAAACAGAGCATAGGTTTTAAATGTTTAAAAATTTTTTTTTATGGATTGAGTTCATAAGATTATTATTGATCCACAATTGATCAAAACAAATATGTAATAAATGTTGATAAATCTATTGTAATATGAAAAGTAAAAATTTTTGGAAATACACATCTTTTAATGGAATGGGTAGGCTATATGTTTTACAGAATATAGAAGATTATTAGTTATTGACAGAATGAGAAATATAGCTCAATATCAATTCTACTTCTATTTTTCATATTTTTATATACAGATATAAGCTTTGAGGAGCTTATTCTTATAAACAGGTGGGCATAGAAGATTTCCTACAGTGATATCACTTGATTCTTTCAACTCCTCCTAGTCATAAGACAAAAATCATGCTTCAACTCACTGATGTTATTTTTAGCGACCCAGCTGACAATTTGAGTGTATTTGCCTTCAATTTTGTCAAAAGCAAAACACTGACAATGACTTAACTGGTCACCTTAGACTTATTCACTGTCTTAACACCAACACCATAGTTTGAATTTTCCCTTTGTTTTATGCCCTAGAGGTTTTCATACCTGAAAAAGACTCAGGAGCGAGATCAGTGGCTTTTCTCCTAACTGGAAGTAGTGCAGTTGTGAAAGGGTGGGGGGAGGTGTCGGAAGAATTTATACAGACGGACACCAATTTCTTCAACAATCATCTCAATGCCACAAACCTCCTGGAATGTCTTTGTGTATCCCAAGGGCAGGTATTACCAATTCCAACCCACTGATTGGAGCTCTGTTCATTTATTCATTCATTCATTCCACAGATATGCTCTGAGCACCTGCAACGTATCAGACACTTATCCAGATACTGGAGGTACAACAGTGAACAAGGCAAGAATCTCTCTGCCTTCATGGATCTTTCAGGTGGGAGTGCACACCTGTGAGATGTGTGATTGGTGCTATAGCCAAAGCTGCCTGAGCCTACTGGAGTCTGGGCAAAGCTCTCTGTGTTCTACCCAACCCAAAGTACTATACACCCATGTAGTCAGTGCATACTTATTGAGCACTTACTGCATGCCAGAGCCCTAGCTCAACTCAAAGGAATACAGAGGACACAGACTGATTCTCCAACATGCAATAAGCATAAAGCCTCCCATTCATATTCAGTTTGTATAATATTTTAAGTCAATGTTCAAATAAATTTGAGTTCTACATGGCAAAGACCAAATGATCCCCAGGGTCAAGTACATTCTCCTCTATAAACATAATATTAACCTATTGGCTCTGCTTAAAATCTAAAACACAATTGTGTTCCCAAGTCATGGATGTGAGTAAACCATACACTTGAGAGTGGCTGCATTCTAGAAAAAGTTTTAATAACTGACAAACTTCCTATCAAGAGAAAAGTACTAGTCCTAAGGACTAAACTAAACGTGTCAAAAAATCAAAGTCAATTGCCTTTAAAAAGAGACAACGTAGAAATACTCATTTCCAAGGGGGAACTTTTCCATCAACCAGATATACTCTTGTTAAAGACCATCATGTCATTTGCATCAGGAAATAGTAAGCATTTTAAGTTCCTAAGTTAAATGATTCTAAATGTCTGTCAAGAACAGAGCCTCTTCACCTAACCACACAGTTGATAATAACCAAATTAATAATAACCAAAAGAAACTCTCCAAAGGCCTTCATAAAGAATGATCCTCAAGTAACTAGTCAATTTTCTACTGTCTCTTTTTTGTTTTGCCTTTTAAATCAGGATATCTACAGTCAAGAAATGAGAAATGTTATATGTCATATATAAAGCTGAGTTAAGAGAGAAGACAGAATTTCTTCCCCACTTGTGAATAATAAACTTCTAGTTACAGCCACTATTTCAAACTGTTAAGCCTTGAAAGCAAAGGCAGCCAGCAGAGTGACGAGGAGAATCTACAGAGAAGAGACACAATCTGAAGGCTAACTCAACTCTGCCTTCAACTGCACAGCAGCCTAACCAAGAGAACAACCTGGGATACAGTGTACTGTTTATTAGCGCTGTAACTCAGATGAAGGAAAATGCTCTCCACGGTTCCATCTAGATCAAAATATTCCAAGTCAAAAATAAAAATCGAACTTCAGCAAGCCTTCCCTTGCCTGGCTGGAGGGTAATAAAGTGAGCTGGTTGAGGATTGAAAATTCAGCATAAATCCACTCAAATTCAAGCTCCAAATCCTGTCTCCACCATGTGGAAAAGACATTTAACCACATTATGCCAAGTTGTCTCTATGAAATCATCGTAATATTAATAACAGTGCTTTCTTCACAAGATTGTAGAGAGTTAAATAATTTACCTATAAAGGCCTTAGCACTTAGTAAGTGCTCAGTAAATGTCAGGAAGGATAATAATGATGGTGATAAAGAGCCATCAGATGCTGGGGATAAAGGGAGAAATAGAGTGACATGGTCACTGCCCTTGCTGAGCTTACAGTGACAGAAAAATTAACAACAAATTCTAAGGCTGTGCAACAGTTACTTTGGCTGGTCAAAGACTCTAAAGTGCAAAGAAAGGGAACACTTAGAAAAGAGCACTTAATCCAGGTGTTGGAGGCCATGGAGGGCTTCCCAGAAGAGAGGACAGCTCATCTTTCCACGATGAGAGGATAACATGTACAAAACACTGGAAGTAAAAAAAGAGGACAGACCTGGAGATGAAAACAGATGAGTATGATACACAATGCTGGAGGTAGAAGAAGAGGTATAGAGAAAAGGCTAAATGGATAAGCAGCCCAGTCCATGAGGGCACCTTATAAACTCTTTTAAAGATTCTGGGCTTTAAGAGCTAAGGGAGGCTGCTGAGAAGTTTACAGCATAAGCACATCTGCATTTCACAGACTATGCTGATTACAGAAGGGAGAAGTAGATTGAGAGGGGGCAAGACCAGAAAGAGATGACCAGCTAGGAGGAGGTTGCTAGGGTTTTCTAGGCCAAAAAAAAGAAAAGAAAAAAAAAAAATTGGCGGTGCTAGAACCTGGGTAACAGCAGCAAAGAGGAGAGATGACGAGGATGGGAGAGGTCCCAACCTAGGGAATGATAAGATGCGGAGGCAGGAGTCCAGTTCCTGGCGTGGTCGCTGGATTGGTTGTTGCTCCGGTCACCCAGAAAGGAAGCACAGGCTGTGAGCAGGTTGGGAGTAGAAAGAGAATGGGGCTGGCATAGGTCAGACGCGGTGTGAAGGGCCACCCAAGTGGAGCTGTGCTGGAATCACAGGTCTGCAGCAGACAAGTCTTGATGATGAGGGGAATGGAAACATTCCACATTCCCCAGAAGAATACACCTAAACCAAACAGATTTTACCTTGCTCTTATCCAGGCTCCAATTTCTAAAGGTGACTCAAAAAACATGGTAGTCCTGTCAATCTCACACATTTCATGGTGTAACTCTCTTACTGTATAAATAGAGAGTAGGATGAATATTTGCAGCTCTCAACAAGTTTGTTAAACCTCAAACTTTAAATCCCCCTGCCAGGGAAGTCGGCAACATTACCCAGATATTCTTGTACTTCTTGAGAATATTATTTTGTTTATTAAAGAAAGCAAACAATCATAAACTCTCACTTCCTAGATTATAACGCATATAACCCTCCACTTATACTCTCCAGAATAAAATTGTCAAAATACAAATGTACACTAAACACATGTGTGCATGTCTCTGTGGACAAAAGTATATACAATATGCTGATATTCATAAATAAAAAACTAGATTTGATCCTGCATCATAAAGCCTCAGTTATCCATCTAACTAGAAGCTGGACTTGTCACAATCACGAAATCACACTTGCTGCCCCACTATGCGCTCATTCAACACATGCTCTGGCAATGGCTACAGGCAAACTTCCTCAAAGTGTGTTGCCTTGTCTGAAGCTGAAGCGCAGATCAATCTGCCTCAGCTTATTTCCTTTTAAGACAGCAAACTGTCCCCCAATGTATTTCCTCGTGAGAGCACAAACTGTCCCCCAATATCCATTCTCTTCTCCCCTTCAGAAATAGAACCCCCAGAGTCTTAGCTCCTTACCAGAGCCCCCATTTCCAAGTCTCCTCTGCAGTGACGCACTCATGTGACTCAATTTCCGGGACTTAGGAGGTGAGGGGAAGTGTTGTGTAGTACTTCCAGGTCATGCCCATAAAGGACCTGCTTGACCTCCATTTCCTCTTTCCCAAAAAACTAACAGACATGGGAGTGGTGAGCTGTCTTCAACCTGCACAGGAACAGAATAATCTAGGCAATAGGAGAACATACTAGAAGGACCCTGAGCCATAAAGGACTCATGAAGCAAAGGGCTAGACTCCAAACTGACTACCAGCTTAGATTCTGATATGAAATAGATCCTTTTAAGCCCCTGTTAATCTTTATTAAAACAACCAAACAAATAATTCATTTTCATTCCACTGAAGTCTACAATCATGTTGAATTTCTTTAATTAAGGTGTGCCTCCTTTTGTGCCTCCTTTTGGAGCTCTTTATTTACCAGGACTGCAGATTTTTCAGGATCCCACACAATTAACAATAAATATTTAAGCTGGAGTCTTCAAGGAACACGAAAACCAAGTATAGTCATGGTCATATATTAAACCTGCTCATAGCCAGGATTTGCAGATCCCATGTGTGAGAATGCCAGTCTATCTGGCATGTATTTAACTTTGGTGTTTTACAGGACAATAATATCCTAAACCCAGCATCAGGACTTGCCTATCTTGATTTCCTTTCCCTCCAGGAATGACGACAGATATTCTACCAAGTTCTCTATACTTCCCTCTTTGGTGTCTGTGATACACAGAACTCTGCTTTCTGTCCCCTCCTCCACAAGATGTCCATGTCCTAATCCCCAAAACCTATGAGTTTGTTACCTTACATGGCAAAAAGGGGGGTGTCACAGGTTTGATTAAGGGTCTTGAGATGGGAAGGTTAGGCTGGATTATCCAGGTGCACCCAATTTAATCACTAGGGTCCTTATAAAAGAGAGACAGGGGAATTAGAGAAGATGTGATGACATAAACAGAGGGATGACAAATGAGGCAGAAGTTGAAGTGAAGCCATTGCTGGAAGGGGACCATGAGTCAAGGAACACAGGCAGCCCCTAGAAGCCCCAAAGGTAAGGATCAGACTGTCCTCTAGGGCCTCCAGAAAGGACACAGCCTTGCCAACACCTTGATTTTAGCCCAGTGAGACCCACTTCAGACTTCTCGCCTCCAGAACAAAAGAATAAATGTATGTTGTTTTAAACCACTAAATTTTGTGGTAATTTGTCTCAGCAGCAATAGGAAACAAACACAGTGTCCTTACATGTAGCACTATATGTTGCAAAAACTCAAAGTTTAGGACAGGATTTGTGCAGACTTAAAAAGCTAGTTTTAATAATATATAATATTACTAGTAGTATCATTAATATTTAATGTAAAATTACTTTGCCATTTATTGTATTAATAATGATAGCTCTTGCAGTCCTCTCCTTTAAAAAAAAAGAAGTCACAAAAGTTGAGTATGAGCATTGTGGCAGGTGCAAACATCATAGCTAGACAAAAGGAAAACCATTGCTGAGTAACTCTTTACCTCAGGAAGAATCTAGATTTCACAAGCTCTGTTATCCTTCTAAAGGATGAAGGTTTTGTCTGCTAGTAAAACAGCATTTGATACTTTGTGCAAAGTCAAAAGAATTCAAAGTGGTTTTAAAGTTATTATTAATCAAAATTTCTAACCATGCATGGTATTTACTGCTATTATTTAGTTCAAATCGCATTCATCACTAGATTGAACTTTAGTTCATGCAGGAGCTGCTTAAAGAAAGGTGCAACAATCAGCCCATGGGGTCCGTGTGCTTTAAACAGTACTATCCTGGATGGGGCATGATTAACTGACCCGGCTCCATTCATTTTGCCCTCTGAGATTGTGGTTTTGACCAAGGGGTTCACACTCCAACACCGAAGACGGTTAGATGCTCCAATGACCACTCCAATCCTCACCCTGCTTCTAGCCATCGCCAGCTGGTTGTCCACCACTGCGCTTCTGGCTCTGATAACAATTACAGTCCCCAACTCAGAGACGTCTGGGGGCGACTGCAGGTCCCTTTGTGGGTGTTATGCCTGACATTCCAAAAGGAAGTCCTCAGCTATGCCCTACCTAGCATGCCCTCTAGCCCAGAGTTAATCCACACCTGACTGGCAAAGCTTCATTTCAAGATCACATTCTCAAGTGTGGCCTGTTGCCATTGCTTGAATTTCATAAAATCATAGACCCACAATTGTAAAGCAAACTCTTGGCCTGAGCTTACTTCCCCTTCTTCCTCCTGACCAGAACCCAGTGAGTGTTGTTTAAAACTCAAAATAGTCTAGATCCATATAACAAGGCTTCTTTTGTTTCAAAAACTAAATTACCTCTTTGTAAGACATCACCATATCACATTTGTGAGAACACACACTCTGTCCGGTGCTACATGCACAAGAAAGAGAGTTATCTCCTGGGACCAGATGCTTGGTCTAAAGGCTTTTTTCTACTGCGCTCAGTTTCAGTTCGTTTCAGAATCTGGGAGCCCTTACAACTCCATCAGCAACAGTGTGTGAGTTTCCCCACCTTAAGGTCCCTGCCTAGAAAACTGAGTTAGGATTTTTCTTTCGCTTCCTAAATTAAGACACTCTAAATATGCATCATTTCCTTTCAATGTCTAGAGAAACCTTTATCCACTCCAAACACTGGAAAGAAGTGGATGGCATGCAGAGGATATCCTTTGTTGTTTCCAAGTAATGGTTTTTATTAAACTTTGTAATGTTTAAGGTTCAGGATGTCTTCACCTACATACAACACATTTACTTTGAGACCTTGGAAGTTTTCAGCGTGTCTGTCTTATACACATTCCATTTTGGTCTTGGAATATTTCAGATTATGAATCCCAAATAAGTAAGACACATGGCTTTCCTCGTCTTAGTTTTTGAAGAGCTTAATCAGCTGTTTGGGGGCAATGTTGGAGGCATATAGAAAAAAAAGGTCAACTGCCTGACACCATCTCTCATCTCAGACACTCACTTAGAATCTTTAGCTTCCTCCTCTACTTTGTTTTACTTAAAACTCAGCATTTGTTTTCAATGGGTACTAATAAGTTTTTCATGTGTAAACTTTATTTACAGTTCATAAGATTTGTTCCCCTACCTATTTCAGTCTGCTTGGGCTGCCATAACAAATTATCATAGAACGGTTGGCTTAAACAACAGGAGCTTCTTACGGTTCTAGAGGTTAGAGGAGATCGGAGTGCTGGAACAGTCGGGTTCTGGCAAGAGCACTTTCCCCTGCTTACAGAAGCATGGATGCCAGAGAGAGAACCTGAGAACACTGGGACTGTTGATGTCAGGAACTGGGGGTTAGTCCATCCTTGATTACCTAGCCTCTGGCCTGGGACCATGCAGGTGTTAAATCTCTGCTTATTTAATGAAATTCTTGCTGTAGACTAATGCTAAGGCAGATGAAAATTGTCCCGAAAGGAGAGTACTGTGGAGTGATTTGTGTTCTAACCCAGAATTCATATGTTGAAGCCCTAACACCAGTGTGATGGTGTTTGGAGATGAGGCCTCTGGGTAATTAGGTTTAGATGCAGTTGTGAGGGGATGGGAGTAGCTCTTAGAAGAGGCATCAGAGTTTGCTCTCTCCCTTTCTCTGTGCTGAGTCAGGAAGGCAGCCTCCTTCAGATCACTCGACTAGAGAAGCACAGCTGGCCAACAGCCTCCAGCTGCCACACCTATCGGTCCATCCATCATTCGTGCTGAGGCTGCACTTCTGCTGGGCTAATACCAGCCAGCACCTGGGCACACGAAGGTCTGGAGTCAGGCCTTTCCTGCCCATTGCGGGACTCCTCAACAGGCAGCTTTGCTCAAGAAGACCCAGACTTTCTCAGAAATAAGACTTTCTCAGAACCCTGGGCATGCGTGTTCAGTTGCATCCAACTCTTTGCAACCCCAGGGACTATAGCCCACCAGGTTTCTCTATCCATGGAATTCTCCAGGAAAGAATACTGGAGCAGGTAGCCATTCCCTTCTCCAGGGGATCTTCCCAACCCAGGGATCGAACCCTATCTCCTGTGTCTTCTATACTGGCAGGCAGATTCTTTACCACTGTGCCACCTGGAAAGCCCCAAGAGACCTGATGCAGCCAAATAAATAAATATTAAAAAAAAATAAACATCCCTCCATTTCCTGTTTATTCTCAAAATCCCTTCCCTAGGCCTTCAAAGGGAAAAAGTCAAGATACTTTGTCACTGAATCTTTACATTAGAAAAATTCTTTAATGGTCATCTAGCAATACATAGACACAACCCCGTATCTCTGAATTATGAAATGGGCTTACAACACTTGAGTCAAGTGACAGATTCATGAAAAAAAAAAAATCCAAACATACTAACATTTTCTGTATTTTTGCGTTGTCAAATACACATTCAAAAAAATGTATAAAGCAAATAATGTTCTTTAAAAAATAACTCTACAGCCAACCCCATGGGCCCACCATTCAAGTTAAGAAGCAGAATATTACTGAAATTTTCATTAAAGTCTTTTTCCTTGCCTCCACTCCCCTAGAGCAGAATTTCTTAACCTCAGCACTCCTAACATTTTGGACTAGGTAACTACTTAAAGTGCTGACCCAGTGGATGGTTAGATGTTGAGAAACACCCCTGGCCTCTGCCCAGCAGATGCCAGAATTATGCCACCACCGCCCTCAGTAATACCAAATGAAAATGTCTCCAGACATTCCCACACAGATCCTGGAGGGCAAAATCACCCCCTAGTGAGAACTGCTGCCCTAGAGACAATGACATCTGAATTTTTGCTTTTCTTTACAGTTTATCTATATGTTGTTGCTGTTCAGTCACTCAGTCGGGTCCAACTCTTCTCAATTCCATGGACTGCAGCATTCCAGGCCTCCAGGTCCCTCGCCATCTCATGGAGTCTGACCCTTATGTATGCACCCTTGAAACAAGGTATTGCTTAGTTTTGCTGTTTTCAGACTTTGTAGAATCAAATCACACTGCCTATATTTTCCTGTGACTTTTTAAAATCAACATTATATTTGTAAAATGTAACCACTGTGTATTATATACTGTCATTCATATACATTATTTTTAGTTAAATAATGTTTGCTGCTATATGGTATCCTAGGAAATTAGTGAAAATGCCACAATTTATTAATCTAATCTATTACTGACAGGCATGTGCATTATTTCTAGTATTTTCCGTTTATGGTTACTTCTACTAGGAACTTTCTCTGCACAGGTCTTCTTATAATTACACAACACTTTCTCTACAGTACATACCAAGGAGTGGATTTGCTTGGGTCACAGAATATCCTGGCACTCAACTTTATTATTTTCTACAGTAGTTGTATAAATCCACACTCTCACTAGCAGCAGAGTACAATTCCCAGAGTTCCATGCACTCTCTAGTATTCGGTTCTTGATTTATATTTTCATGACATTTGGTACCACAAAAATACACATTGCTTACCGTGTAAATGCCAGTTCTACAGACAGCAAATGAGATCTGGATACATTCAGACATTCTCTACAAGATTAAAATAAGAGATTACAACTAAATGTTTGTCCCATAGAACTGACTTCTCTTGTCTTGCTTCTGTCTCCCCTCATCATCTTCCCTCAAGAGAATCTTTCGTCTTTTGACAAGTGCTTTATGAACAAGTGGCTCAATTTCCTTCTCGCTGCTTTTTCTAGGCCAGCTCAAATAAAACAGAGATAATAAAGTGTGTGTAACATAGTGCTTTATCATGGGACCGTAAAGTAGATACTTCAATCTCCAATTCAGTAGCATAATTTAAGGAATGTAATTTATTGTACTGGTTTGATTTCATTTCCTTAAATCCTGCTCTAATATCTAATTTTCAATGATTAATTCTTTGACTGCCAGAAGTAGTTTTATAAGGACTTTTTTTTTTAGTTCAATTCTTACTAGGATCATAAATGTCTACAATGTTTATAGAAAAGTAATCTTTGTGGGAAATAAAGGAAAAGTTTGTGGTTATATACTAAAAGTTTTGAATGTGCTGGATTTATGAATTTAGCAAGACTGAGGTCTTTTGTTTCAGAGTATCAGTGACAGAACTCAATTGAGGGTTCACAACCCCACATTCCCTAATCAAGTTCAGACTCCTAAAACTCATCATGTACACTCACAACTCTATGAATACCAAACATGAGTGTTGATTTATTATCTTTTCTTTAACTGGAGGACTATTTTTCGCACATTAAATTGGTATGTAGACAAAGCAATCAACTTTATACAGTCTAACATTGTTCTTATGGTTTATCTCTGACAAGCAAAAGCTTCTGTCTGAAGCTTATAATGCCCTAAATCTGGCAATCATGGTTTTATCTGCTGCACCAAGGAAGCAGACACAAGATCCCCGATTCTCATGGTGGCCCAAAAGTCTTCCAGAGGTGTTCCTTCTGAAGACCAAAAAGTCAATCAAATAGATTCTGCAAAATGATCCAGCCTCTTCAGATGTCCCAAAGAAGGCGATGGCACCCCATTCCAGTACTCCTGCCTGGAAAATCTCATGGACGGAGGAGCCTGGTAGGCTGCAGTCCATGGGGTCGCAACGAGTTGGACACGACTGAACGACTTCACTTTCACGCACTGGAAAAGGAAATGGCAACCCCCTCCAGTGTTCTTGCCTGGAGAATCCCAGGGACAGGGGAGCCTGGTGGGCTGCCATCTATGGAGTCGCACAGAGTCGGACACGACTGAAGTGACTTAGCAGCAGCAGCAGCTTCAGATGTCCATAAGAAACTAATTCTGTATGACTAAAGGAACTGGTAAGGAAAATACTGAAAGCCAATACTATCTTGCATGGACATTCAAAATTAAAATTACAGCAATGTAAAAACCAAGCTCATGAGATAACTGGTTGTGTGAAGTTCTTAAGCTCTAAACTTCAAAAAGTTCCAAACATTCATGGGTGTTATTGTACAAATGAACGACTAATGACTTAGTATCAGGAATCATTTCTATTATTAGGATATCAGTGCCATCCTGGCCCTACTGGGTTTCTTTATTTTGAATAAAATACACTGTGAGAAACACCCCAGGGTAATGCCACTGGCCTTGTTAGAGCTGAACGAGTGAATGCTCCCTACCTCACACATTTATTCTCCCTTTAACCTTTGGCCAATTACCCCAATTTTTACTTTTCTACAAACTGAATTATTTAACAACTCTCCCAGTAAACTGGAAAGGTTATTTTCCCCAAGTAAAAGATAACTATCTTAGTTTACATCACCTGGAACAAAAGAGTCTATTTCCCCACCGTTGTTGGAGCTGGGCACTGTCTTGTGATTAATGTCTCTGTAAGACCCCTGGGTCAGGAAGACTGCCTGTAGTAGGAAAAGGCAACCCACTCTGGTATTCTTGCCTGGAGAATCTCCCATGGACAGAGGAGCCCGGTGGGCTACAGTCCCTAGGTAGGGTTTCTAGGGCCGCAGAGTCAGACATGACTGAGCATGCACACACGTCTGTATAAAGTGAAGGATGCATGAATTGAACTGACTCTAAGGACTTGTTTTCTCTTCTACATTTCCTGCTTCTCTTTCCAGTCTGCAGCTGAGACTTCATGTAGCCCCAGTAGCAAACCTGGATTGGGAGGCACCCTGAAAATGGTTGACATGAGAAGTAGAGCCTGGGGGTAAGTGAGCCTGGAGAGTCAAAGGACACTGGACCTGCCATGTCAGCCTCCTCTAGACTGTGTACCTGAAACAGAAAGAAACCTCTAACTTGTTTAAAAACCACTGTGCATCTCTCTCAACTGACTAAACTTGACTGGTACAGGGCAACACTCAGTTTCAACAAACAGGTGTCCCCAGTGACTTAAACAAAGAGCCCCAGCACTTATCCTTAGAGCGCTTTTTAAGAACTTCATCTTTCACAGGGGGAGACATATTTGTTCTTCAGCTACTAAAAACCTACTTTCCAATCCTTCTTTCTTTTCACACTCCCAAAATGTATAAGTACTGTTTCTGGGATTACCAACATTGTTACTCTTAAAAACCCTCAACCTATTTTGTGTTTTGTTTTTTTTTCTGACTAGCCTTACTGCCTCCTTCCTTCTCTCTCTCCCTCTCTCTCTCTCTCTCTCTCTCTCTCTCTTCCCCCTCTAATCCTTACAAATACCGCCTTATCCCCGAATATCTGACCTCAGATCAAGCAGCCCATCTAATCAAACTTCAAATTCATTCTAATAGTACTGTTCTTGAGAACAGACTTCTTCACTCTAATTAGAGGGAGTCAAATAAAACAGATATTTAAAAGCATAAACAAACTTTTTTGGGTCATGCTATAGGAAATGGTCATAAATTTTAAAATATTAGTTCGTATTCTTTCCCTATATGCATGCTCTGTTGTCAAGAACCCATCTTATTTTAACTATTAACCCACAGCTTGGAATGAAAGATGAGTATTCATCCACAAGGAAACAATGGATCTTCACCCACGATAAACTCTGACCCAGTAACCTCTATATCAGCATTCGCAAATCTCCATCTAGACTTGCCTGAGGAAGAACTAAAGAGTACTATTTCAAAAGCAATAACCTTCAGAATAATTTCATCTTCTTTTCTGCCTCATCTGATGAAAGTATGAAAAAGAAGTGCTGTCAAGAGCAAGCCACAGACTGGTTAAACTCCGTTAAGACAAGTCTACAAAAACAAAAAAAAAGGTCTAATCCAAAGAAAGAGAAAATGAATATTCAATTTGGAATTAATACAATTACTTACAGTTTACTGTTGTTTCCCCTAAGAAATTTCAAAAGGAAAGCATGAAAATAAAGGAGAAAAAAACATCTTCAACAAGATGGCAGAAAATACTATAGTCTGGAGAAAAACTGATTTCAAAGTAAAACAAATTTCTGTTCCATCAGGGGATGAAAAAAATACACCAATTTTCTTTTTCTAAAAGAGCTGTCTTTAAAATACCGTGATGTGCCATGCAATCCCTCATTTTGATACAGACCAAGGCAACAGTCATGTTTCTTTATTTTCTCCTCTACAAATCTGCACATGATGAAAATAAAAGGTTAATAGAGCCAAGTCAATGCTCTGAGTATCAGAAGTGTGTCAGAACTGGGGCAAGGAGAGCAGTAAACCACCTTTAAATGAGGCCCATGCCTGGATCACCTACTTCCAAGTAAAGCTAAGATCTAGCATTTTCTCTTGACAGCATCCCAAAACAAGTGGGCTGAAGGCAAAGGTGCGGGACTTGGGAAACTGGAGAGAAGCATGGTTCAGTGCGTTCCCAGGGGCTCGGTTCTCCCAAGTGCTGAGTGGGTGGAATCTTCCGAGTAAAGGCTACATCTGTCATTACGCTGTAGTCACTCCTCCAGACACAGAAAGAAACACTTGGGAACGCCACCGACTTCAGAACCAACATCTCCTTCTGTTAGAGTAGTCACTGAAAACATTAACAGTGAATTATTTAACAGCTCCCTTGGCACACACAAAAGGCTACTTTCCCCACTGGGAAATAAGTTAACTTTTTTCAAAAACTCAAACTTCTATTTACAAAATAAAATGAATTTTTGTTTATAAAATGTGGAGGAGTTTGCTCTTCAACCTCTGGTACAGTTTCCTTAGATTAGGGAAAAAGACAGTGATAATCAACCTGGAAAGAAACATTTACATCTAAAGCCAAACTAGCAAAACTGGTCTCTCAGCATTTTCCAAAATGTTTTCAACTGTAACAGTACTACCATCACCCAACAACATTTCTACTTCCCAAGCAATCTACAACTGTCCAGAGATGAACTATGTAAGGGTTTAACCAGTAATGCAAAGAGGAATCACTGCCCTCACCTGTTCAAAAATAATCATCTTCAGCACATGACATCTTTGTGAAATTCAATTGCAAAGATTTGAAAAAAACAATCTAGCAGAAATAATCTCAGGGATTTGAATAGTCATCTAGTAAAAACAATAAAATATAAACATAAATAGTCATATCAGAATCTATAGACTTCATGTCAGCAAAATTTTAGCCAATCTTCAGCAAAGCAGCACTAAAAGTCATGTGTAATATCTAAAGAAGAGCAGAATTTTGGCTCAATTTTGAATATAAGAATATTTCTCTTTCTAAAAATTCTGATTAAAGAGTATTAGGAGTAAGAAAAAATACCCTTCTAATTTACCACATTAAAATAATTAGTTCAGTTTACCTCAGTAGATTTCTTTTACTTTTTATCATGAACTGGGGATAAAGAAAAAAAACATTTAATCCAAGAAAAAAACAATTTGTTGAACATCACTAATGTTCAGGCATTACTAGGTGGGTAGATGTTAAATAAACAACGACAAATAAGACTCAGGAAAGAGCAGTCATTTAGCAGACCTGTGATATGATAACCGTGCCCAGTAAATTAAGTGGTATGCAATGCACAAAGAGTTTCAAAGAAATAGAGTAGGGGCACCATTACAGAGGTGTCAGAAAGACTTCGTGGAGAAGGACCACTGCCCCCAGTAGTCTCTAAGATTAGGAGTTAGGAGAAAGGGAGTTAACAGAAAAGGAAAAGATTATTCCAAATGAAACTGACAACAACATGAGTAAAAGCATAAACTATCACAGGATACACAAGCATTTGAGGGAGACTGGTGTATGCCATAAATATTCTCCTGTACCTTTAAAATTATCACTACTCAATCAGAAATCAGTTATTGATATTGTTGATTGTTGACACACTATATAAAATTCATTCATGTTAAGATGTTTAAATTTTATTATTTTAAGATTTATCTCTAACTCCCTGCCCCCCCCCCCAAAAAAAAGTTCCATTTGTCAGGGAGCAAGCATGATGGTCAAGTTATAAAGCCTACTCTGCCTCCACACCCTTACAGATAAAAAGGCCCATAAGCAAGATAACCACAGCTTATTAAATTAGCAGGATGTCCATCCTCAGCCTCGCCAACAGTCATGTTAGGGCCCAGCAGGAAGAGATAGGTTAGGCTAAACCAATCATTGTTACTCTCCAAAATATGAGTGGAAAAGTACTGCGAAAATAAAGCAGTTAGCAGTAGGAAGTGAAGCTGAGAGAACACAAAAAACAAAGGTATTAAGTAACTTCATGACCATGAAGAATGAAAGGAACCTAAATGAATGAGCAAGCCAAAAGTATGAATAAAGGAAACTATACAAAAAGATATACAAAGCAAAAGAAAAGAATACCCCTGCTAGTAAAGTCAAGAGAAGTGGACCCAAAGACAGACAGGTATGTGAGGAATGGCTGAATGTGGCTGCAGAGAAGTCTGTTTCTGAAGGAAAAAAATGATATATCCTCCAGGCTGCTTTGCAGACAGGTATAGCAATGTAACAAAGTTCTGGTCAATTAAATATAATCAGAAAGTTCCAAAAGTCTTTCGTGAGGGAGCTACACTCTACTGCCCTTTCACCATCCTGCTGCCTAGAATACAGTAGTGAGGGCAGGAGCTATGGCAGCAGTTTTGAACCGTGAGTCCAGACACAGTGGACAGAAGCATCTTGGGGACCTAATGACTTCTGGACTTACTAGCCTGAGAAAAAAATAATAATAAACATGTATCTTGTCAAAGCCACTATTTTCCATATGTGGGTTATTTTCAAATATCTTTTGATACTGATTTCTAACAATTCCACAGTGATAAAGAGAACAAATTGTGTATGATTTCAATACCTTTAGACCAGGAAATTTTTACACCTCGTTTTATATCCCTGGATATTTTCCAGTGTCTCCTGGTTTATAGTCTATGGGAAACTGAATAGAATTTGTATGCTGCTATTGTGTGAATATTGTATAAATCTGAATTATGTTGAATTGGTTCATAGTGCTTTTCAGGTCTACTATATCCTTCCACTTTTCTGTCTATTCTATTAATTTTTGAGAGTTTGATACTGAAACTCCAACTAAAAATCTTAATTTATCTACTTAAAAAATTATAATATATAGAACTATATGTAACTTCATTCTGTATTTTCCAAGTCTCCAAAAAATGTGTTATCATACTTTCATCATTTAAAAAAAAGCCACTATTTTCCAAACAAATCAATCCTAATTTATCCAGTGGCTGAGACAATGTCATTTTAACAAGAGGAATAGTCCCTTAAAACAGTTAAATGGAAGTGTGATGTGTTCTGATTTACAGTGGTATTATTATCCCCAGTTTAGAGATGGGGAAACAGATACCAGCTAGTAATGTGACAGAACCTGGATTTGAACCCAAATCTTTTGTACTTTTAATCATACTTTTTAATCATTAAGAACAAATGAATGAAAATGAAGTCAAGCAAGTTGTAAAGCAGGTGCACAAGTATTTTGTGGTTCAACAAATATTCTGACTGCCAGTAAAAATCCATGCTGCAGCCACCAGGCTCCCCCGTCCCTGGGATTCTCCAGGCAGGAACACTGGGGTGGGTGCCATTCCCTTCTCCAGGGGATCTTCCCGACCCAGGGATCGAACCCGGGTCTCCCACATTGCAGGCAGATGCTTTACCATCTGAGCCACCAGGGAAGTCCATGCAACGTCTGTAACCTACCACAAATAATATTTCTGTCGAGTTCCTGGGACTTTCTAGCCTATCTAGGCAGAAAAAGTTTTTCCCAGCACACATGTTCTTTCTTTTGGGATAAGGATATATATTTTAATTAATTTGTTTATTTTAATTAGAGGATAATTACTTGACAATATTGTGGTGTCTTTTTGCCAAACATCAACACGAATCAGCCACGGGTGCACGTGTCCCCCCATCCTGACTCCCCTCTCACTTCCCTCCCCACCCCACCCCCTGGGTTGGCCCAGAGCACCTGCTTTGAGTGCTCCGCTTCATGCACTGAACTTGTACTGGTCATCTACTTTACATATGGTAATAGACAAGTGTCAGTGCTATTCTCTCAAATCATCCCACCCTCACCTTCTCCCACACAGTCCAAAAGTCTGTTAATTACACCCGTGCCTCTTTTGCTGCCTTACATATAGGATCACTGTTACCGTCTTTCTAAATTCCATATATATGCGTTAATATACAGTACGAGAGTCGGGAACTTCCAGATGTTTGAGCTGGATTTAGAAAAGGCAAAGGACCCAGAGATCAAACTGTTGATCATCTGTTGGATCATAGAAAAAGCAAGAGGTCCAGAAAAACATCTACTTCTGCTTTACTGACTACACCAAAGCTTTTGACTGTGTGGATCACAACAAATTGTGTTGTAGAAAATTCTTTAAGAGATGGGAAGACCAGACAACTGCCTCCTGAGAAACTGGTATGCAGGTCAAGAAGTAACAGTTAGAACTGGACATGGAACAATGGACTAGCTCCAAATCGGTAGAGGAGTGTGTGTATACATACATATACATATATATGTATATATATATATATATATGGCTGTGTATTGTCACCGTGCTATTTAACATCTATGCAGAGTATATCATGTAAAATGCCAGGCTGGACGAAACACTAGCTGAAATCAAGACTGTCAGGAGAAATGTCAGTAACCTCAGATATGCAGATTACACCACCCTTATGGCAGAAAGCAAAGAAGAACTAAAGAGCCTCTTGATGAAAGTTAAAGAGGAGAGTGAAAGAGTTGGCTTAAAACTCAATATTCAAAAACCTAAGGTAGATCATGGCATTCGGTCCCATCACTTGATGGCAAATAGATGGGGAAACAATGGAAACAATGAGACTTTATTTTCTTAGGCTCCAAAATCACTGCAGATGGTGACTACAGCTATCAAATTAAAAGACACTTGCTCCTTGGAAGAAGAGTTATGACCAACCTAGACAGCATATTAAAAAGCAGAGATATTGGTTTGCTGACAAAGGTCCATCTAGTCAAAGCTATGATTTTTCCAGTCATATATGGATATGAGAGTTGGGCCATAGAGAAAGCTGAGTGCCAAAGAATTGATGCTTTTGAACTGTGGTGTTGCGGAAGACTCTGGAAAGTCCCTTGGACTTCTAAGAGATCCAACCAGTCCATCCTAAAGGAAATCAGTTCTGAATATTCATTGAAAGGATGCTGCTGAAACTGAAGCTCCAATACTTTGGTCACCTGATGTGAAGAAATGACTCATTGGGAAAGACCCTGATGCTGGGAAAAATTGAAGGCAGAAGGAGAAGGGGATGACAGAGGATGAAATGGTTGGATAGCATCATTGACTCAATGGACATGAGTTTGAGCACGCTCTCGGAGTTGGTGATGGACAGGGAAGTCTGGTGTGCTAAGGTCCATGGGGTCACAAAGAGTCAGACATGACTGAGTGACTGAACTGACACTGTATTGGTGTTTCTCTTTCTGACTTCATAAAGTCTGTATAATAGACTCCAGTTTCATCCACCTCATTACAACTGATCAAATGCATTCTTTTTTATAGTTGAGTAATATGCCATTGTGAACATGTAACACAACTTCCTTATCCATCCGTCTACCAATGGACATCTAGGTTCCAGCACAAGTATTCCACTCTAAGGGCCTAAAAAAGGGGATCTGGGCACCAGAAACTGAACACAGGCACCAGCATGCATGGCAGAAGTCTGCCAAAATTCTGATTGGTAAGGAGAGAGACAGACCTCTAAGAGTACAGAGGATTCTGGGAGACCAACAGTGTATTTTTTAAGGTGGTAAGAGGTCTTTCTCACTAACTTTAAGCAGAAGAATGTTCCATACACGTGACAACTAAGAGCTCAGCCTTAGCATTGCAACTTCCAGGCTCCTGATGCTACTAGGATGTTTCACTGCTCTCTGTGGTAAGGGTAGGAGGCTTCTGAAAGGCTCAGGGACTTCAGATGGTCAAGATGACAGCATCAGTGTACCAGACATTAATCTCCCTCATTAAGTAAATGTGTATCTGTACTGGGCATCTCCTTGGTGCCAGGCAGGGACCTCCTTGCTGAAAACTAAGCAATATACAAGGCTCAGGAGGCTGTACTCTAGTCAGGGGTGGCAGGTAAAAGCAAAAATAAATCAAGGTAGATGATGACAGGTATTATGGAAAAAAAAGAATAGAATGTGCAGGGGACAGGGAATTGGGGGTATTACTAACTTTGAAACCAGATGTGGTAATTCTAACAACAAAATAAGGAATCTAAGAAAAACTTTCAGCAACTTAGCTTAGAAAATCCCTGGTATAAGCAAATGCAGAATTCTATCTTGAAAAGTCAGAGCACCTGATACTCAATTCAATAGTCTACGGGTATTAAGAAGCAACCAGGGAGTCATGAAGAGCACAGCTTTGGGTGTCAGACTTTCTCAAATCAAATCCCAGGCACACAACTTACTATTTGTGGGGCCCTGGGCAAGGTACTTAACTTCTATGCATCTTAATTTGTCATTGGTAAAGTGAGGATAACCGTAATACCTATTGAACAGGGTTGTATGAGGATTAAATGAGTTATAAGAAGAAACACAGTAAGCTTCAAATTGGTGTTTATATTTTTTAACTGAGTGTCTACTGGGTTCCAGGCACACAAATTCCTCTGAGCTTCTGCATTAGGGGGCCAAGGGCACTGGGGCCCCCCAGGGATGCATTCTCCCATCAGCTTATCTGCACACTCTGGATTCAGGCCTTATTTCATACCCCTGGTGTCTCTTCCTGTTGCTTCCACATTCCAGAACTGTGACTTCTCATTCCAGAACTGTGACTTCTCACTGCAAACACTGAAAACCAGGACTCCAATCCTGAAACTCCCCAAAGAAAGAAATGTTCCAAAAGCAGAGGGCTCAGCTCCCAGCAAACAAACCCACACAAACCTGGCACCAGAGGCAAAAAGGAAACCTATTTATTTAGCTAGATCTCATATTACTGTCCAGCAAGGCAACTGCCATCTAAGTTTAAATCAAAGAGATTTTAGTCTACCTTATGCAAAAGTTTATTATTCAATTATCACATTTTAATATTCAATATTATTAATATTTCATGATATTGTTTTATAATGATAGGTATCCAGTTTTCAATGTATTGCCCACTAGACACTTAGGAGCACCACTGTACAATTATGTAATTCTGTAATTACACTGCAATAATATAGAATTATTAGGGAAATTATATATACATATATTTTTAGGGAAATTATATTTTTTAATTCCTTCAAAACATGGACTTTTCCCTCTCTCTCACTGCCTCCTTTACCCTCTCTCTCATTGCCTTCTGGATATAATCAAATACAACTTTTCAGCACTGCCCTTCTGGTTAGAAAACCTTAGAAATTATCATTTCAATTCTGTCTTTGAACATTTTAAGCTTCTACCTTGAGCATGATGCCATATATTGTCAAATCTATATATATAATCCTCAAAATGTTTAAAAACGGTCAAGCCCTTTCACTAGGTCAATAGCTCCATATAACTTGTAAAAATTGTACTGCCGTAAAGAAACACTGGTTATAGGAGAGTGTGTGGCCAAACTGTTTAAAGGATCAAAAAACCTTCTACTGGTTTATGAATCAGACAATCTAAACTTGTCCTCTGGTTTTTCTGACTAGAAAGGGAAGTGAGAGCTCCGAGTTTAGACCAACCTGGGTTCAAATCATTCAGGGCGTAACCTTATAGAACTTACTAAGCCACCCTGAACTGCAACAGCTGATCCTCAGGCAAGAAAAGAAAGACTACCACCAATACCACTAACCTTACTGGATTATGTAAGCAAGCTTCAAGGGCTTGGCAAAGACAAAGCACTGTCTCAAACTCACTGACCCAGCCCAAGCCGCCCACGTCTACTGCGGGGACACGGACGAGTTTCACCAACAGGTCCTCCTCCTGCCCTGTATACTCCAGGCTCCTTGCAGCAGCCAGAGCAAGATTTCAAAACAGAAATCAGGTCCTTTAACCTCCTGCTTAACCACTGGTTAGTTAAAGAGTAATTTTAAATGGAACTCAACTTTGCTACCACAACCTCCCAGCCCCACAGAATCCTGTCCAGCTCCCCTCTGGGTCCTGGCCTCAGGATCAATTTCTTCGAGCTGCTCAGCATCTGACACCCATAAACCTGATACTCACATGAACTGCCATACCATTTTCACTTGCTGAAGACAAACGACCCCGTTTGAGATGGTCAGGGAACCTCTCAGGGTCTTAGTGAAATCTCAAGGCCACCTGTGCCCAGCTTGGGCTTGCTGGGGTCCCACTACTTTTGGTCCCTAAGGCCCAGTCTACTCCTCTTTTCTTTTTCAGGGGACACTACTCTTCCTACGTCCTATAGATTTTCTCCTTATCTCTAGAGTCTGGCTGTTAAGTGGCACAAGCCCTCCTTCCTTTCCTTGTTCACATCCTTGCTTCTCCAAAGGGGTGCACACGGGCCCTTCTGATGCATCTTTTACTGCAATTTCTAAAGAGAGCAGACATGCTGAATTTATAGTCAGTTTAGACAGCAGGCTGTCTCACCAATGTTAAGTCCACAACTCCATAAACATGAACTGACTCAATTTATAGACATTCTTTATCTTCTCTCAGCAATATTTTGTAGCTTTCACCAGACAAGTTTATTCTCAAGTGTTTTCTTTTTTGGTGATGTTGTTAATGGAATTATTTTCTTAATTTTTGGATTGTCTGTCTTAGTATATAGAGATACAATTTAATTTAAAACTATTGATCTTGTATTTTGCAGCCCTGTTAAAAGTGTTTACTAGTTCTGATAATTGTTATGAATTCCTTAGTATTTTCTACTAAGGAGCATGTCATCTGTGAATAAAGTTTCACTTCTTAAAAAAATAAAAATAGATTTAAAAATAAGGAGAATAGACACAGCTGGGGCAGTTAGCATAAAAGTCTAATAAGGCAAGTCTGCACACTCAGAGCCCTTATTTCTCTGATTGTATGAACAAGCAAGCCTCTTAAATTCCTACCCTCCACCTCGGAGGGTAGATTGATCCAAACTTCTCTTCACTCTCAGGCCAGAAGCTAGAATCACAAACAGGGTGAGGAGCCCACCCAAACCCACTCCTTTTGAGAAAATAATCTGCATTTCTGCAGGTAATGATCCTAGTCAGTCAAGTGTTCCTTCAAGATGGTGAATAATTTCTAGTAAAAGCAAATGAAACCATACCTCTTGAAATGAAATGCAGCCAAATATAATGTGATTTAGAAGAACAGCTATGATTATGTTTTAAGTCACAGAAAGGGGAAAAAAAGACATTTATTAGGATGCTGGGTGTTTTACATCCTTATCTCATTCATTCCTCACAACTAGAGCAAAGCAGGTATTTCTAGATCTATCTATCAGATGGAAAACTGAGGACTTACCAGTATGTGGCAAGTAAGTAGCTGAACTCAGATTTCCACCCACATCTGATTCTAAACCTGTGGTTTTCAAGTCTGCTCCCCAGGGAGGATTCCAAAGAGGCAGCTGAATATTCGAGAAATTTTTTTTTAATTAATTTTTGTTAGAGACTGAAATGAAAAAACACAAACTCAAATGTACTATACATGAAATTTTAACACACCAGAAAACATCCCACACATTAACTAGTGCTGCAAGAGTGATCTTTTGGCCTGGGCAGTGAGGGTTGGGAGAGAGGGTTAAAATAAAACCTATATTCTGCCTTCTGGTTGAAGAATAATTTAGAATTGAGCTCCAGTACTTTGGCCACCTGATACGAAGAGCTGATTCATTAGAAAAGACCCTGATGCTGGGAAAGACTGGAGGCAGGAGAAAGGGATGACAAAGGATGGGATGGTTGGATGACACCACTGACTCAATCAATGGACATGAGTTTGAGCAAGCTCCAGGAGATAGAGAAGGATAGGGAAGCCTGGCATGCTGCAGTCCATGGGGTTGCAAACCATTAGACATGACTGAGTGACTGAACAACAACAAAATTTTAAAATCTGAAACAATTACAACTATGATTCTATTAGAATCTTGCTTTTCCTTAATATCACACAAAAAAACCCAAAATGCATAACTGAATGAACTAGAAGATGAACCTTCAGTTCTCATCCATCTAAATGGATCAAAACAAAATTGATCTGAATCTAAATTCAGTTCTATCAAAACAACATCATTGTCCTCACTGATAATATATAATATATATATTAAACATGTAAGTAAATGTCAGAAAATAAATTTGTAAAATTCAAGTATAAAATATCACATCTGTCCTGTATATCTGCATTCTGCATAAAATTGGTTGGGAAAAAAAGAATTCCCACAATTAAATGAAAAGACATTTGAAATCCACCTCTACACATCACAATAATTTCAAATAGCTCATGGTAAAGTGAGGAGAGATTGCTTGATATACTAGGTCCAACTGATAAGCAGGCAGAGTTAAAAGGAACTCTGCCTCTACTTCATTTTTTATAACATAATATTCCTGACAGGTGGGGAACAACTTCTACCTTGACACTTCTGATTCAAGGCAGATAAATAAATCTTTTAAGAAAGTTTCTCCTTACCCTGAACCAATACCTGCCTTCCTATAATTTTGACCCTCTCATTGTAGTCTGCCTGGAGATTCAATACAGGATACTACCCTATATCCTTGCTATAACTGGAGCCACTGATCACACTGTCTCCTTCTTTAGAGGTATCCCACAGGTACAAAAATCAAAACTCTGATATCAGTGAAAAATAAAATGAAATACTGTCTCTCTTCAAGGAGACAAATCCTACTTTACCAGTCCAGAGGCTGGCAAACTGCAATCCATGGGTCAAATCTAGCCCACTGCCCATTTTCGCTAATATAGCTCTCTTGTAACACAGTCATGTCCATCTATGTGTTATCTATGGCTGCTTTTGTGCAACAATGGCAGAGGTGAGTAGCTGAGCCAGAGACCTTATGGCCCGCAGAATCTAAAATATATCCTAGCTAGCCCTTTACAGAAAAAGTTTGTCCACTGTGATCTAACCCATCCATCATCCAGTGTTTTCTCATAAGCAAAGAACTGTGTTACATTCAATGTTACAGGCTATAGTGCAATCACTGAAAGATTTATCCCTGCAGTATATACAATGCCCAAGTACCTACCAAATTAAGCATTTCTCAGTAAGTATTTGTGGAACAACTTCTGGGCTGCCTATGCTATGGTTTTTCTAGTAATCGTGTATGGATGTGAGAGTTGGACTATAAAGAAAGCTGAATGCCGAAGAATTGATGCCTTTGAACTGTGGTGTTGGAGAAGACTCCTGAGAGTCCCTTGGACTGCAAGGAGATCCAACCAGTCCATCCTAAAGGAAATCAGTCCTGAATATTCATTGGAAGGACTGAGGCTGAAACTGAAACTCCAATACTTTGGCCACCTGATGTGAAGAATTGACTCATTGGAAAAGACCCTGATGCCGGGAAAGATTGAAGATAGGAGGAGAAGGGGACTACAGAGGATGAGATGGTTGGATGGCATCACTGACTCTATGGACATGAGTTTGAGTAAGCTCTGGGAGTTGGTGATGGACAGGGAGGCCTGGCAAGTTGCAGGCCACAGAGTCGGACATGACTGAGCGACTGAACTGAACTATGCGGGGCAGATCTAGCCCAGGGTTTGGGCTGCAGCACCAACCTCAGATAACTGTGCCTCCTATCCCCCCTGCTGCCCTGTATGTGGCTCATCAGGGCCTGCCTCCTCCCTGGAGCTGGCCTAGAGGTTCCTGCTAGATGGATTCACTGCCTACCTGGGCTTCTGTGCTGCTGAAGATGGTGGGCTCACCTTCTGGGCGCTACATGTTGCCACACTCTGCTTTTTGGCTGTTGGCTGCAGAATAGCCCTGAATGGTCTCTGAATGGGCTTCCCTCCTAGCTCAGTTAGTAAAGAATTCGCCTGCAATGTAGCAGACCCAGGAACCTCTGCTGGAGTCCATTATGCAATCTTATCTGGCTCATTAAAAATCAGATCTGATTCCTAAAACATGTTTTTCTCCTGTCATTATTCTGCTTAAACCTTCAGGGGCTTCCATGGTTCTCGAGAAAAAGTCTAAATCCCTGGAATCCAAAGGTCTCCTTAATCTCAGTTTAATTCAGTTGCTCAGTTGTGTCTGACTGTTTGCAACCCCAGGGACTGCAGCACACCAGGCTTTCCTAGAGTTTACTCAAATTCATGTCCATAGAGTTGGTGATGCCATCCAACCATCTCATCCTGTCGTCCCCTTCCCCTCCTGCCTGCAATCTTTCCCAGCATAAAGGTCT
Organism: Muntiacus reevesi; assembly: GCF_963930625.1. NCBI lineage: Eukaryota > Metazoa > Chordata > Mammalia > Artiodactyla > Cervidae > Muntiacus > Muntiacus reevesi. The sequence goes on from NC_089262.1 coordinate 44,088,216, forward strand.
CTTCCAATGAGTCAGCTCTTCGTATCAGGTGGCCAAATTATTGGTGCTTCAGTTTCAGCCTCTGTCCTTCCAATGAATATTCAGGACTGATTTCCTTTAGGATGGACTGGCTGGATCTCCTAGAAGTCCAAGGGACTCTCAAGAGTCTTCCCCAACACCACATTTCAAAAGCATCAACTCTTTGGCGCTCAGCTTTCTCTGCGATCCAACTCTCACATCCATACACGACTACTGGAAAAACCACAGCTTTGACTAGACAGACCTTTGTCGGCAAAGTAATGTCTCTGCTTTTTAATATGCTGTCTAGGTTGGTCATAACTTTTCTTCCAAGGAGCAAGTGTCTTTTAATTTCATGGCAGCAGTCACCATCTGCAATGATTTTGGTGATCCAAAAAATAAAGTCTGTCACTGCTTCCATTGTTTCCCCATCTATTTGCCATGAAGTGATGGAACTGGATGCCATGATCTTAGTTTTCTGAATGTTGAGTTTTAAGTCAACTTTTTCACTCTCCTCTTTCACTTTCATCAAAAGGCTCTTTAGTTCTTCTTTGCTTTCTGCCATAAGGATGGTGTCATCTGCATATCTGAAGTTATTGATTTTTCTCCCAGCAATCTTGATTCCAGCCTGTGCTTCATCCAGCCCAGCATTTCTCATAATGTACTCTGCATATAAGTTAAACATGCAGGGTGACAATATACAAGATTGAGGTACTCCTTTCCCGACTTGGAACCAGTCTATTGTTCCATGTTTTAACTGTTCTAACTGTTGCCTCTTGACGTGCATACAGATTTCTCAGAAGACAGGTCAGGTGATCTCTTGAAGAATTTTCCACAGTTTGCTGTGATCCACACAGGTAAAGACTTTAGCGTAGTCAATGAATCAGATGTTTTTCTGGAACTTTCTTGCTTTTTTGATGATCCAACAGATGTTGGCAATTTAATCTCTGGTTCCTCTGCCTTTTCTAAATCCAGCTTGAACATCTGGAAGTTCACAGTTCACATACTGTTAGAGGCTGTTAATTTGCTTGCGTGTGAGATGAGTGCAATTGTGCGGTAGTTTGAACATTCTTTGGCATTGCCTTTCTTTGGGACTGGACTGAAAACTGACCTTTTCCAGTCCTGTGGCCACTTTTCCCTTAATCTAGCCCTCACTACTATCTGTCCCATTATCTCTACCACACCCAACAGAATCCTCCCTTCTGGCCAGGCCAGCACCCCCTGGTCCGGGGACCAGCAGAACTCTATCCAGTTGCTTTGTCCACGTTGCTCTCCATATGGAGAGCCCCACACAATCTGCCCCTTTCTCTGTATCTGTCTAAATATCGCCTTTCTAAGCTCAGCCCAAGTACTTTCTTCTCCTGCTCACATTTGTCACCTTTTACCTGTATCAAGAACGGCAAACAGGTTTCACTATATATACCAGGCCCAGACAATGGAAAATACATTGCATGGAGAATTCTGAGCCTTCATCCCTGCTCAGACGGAAAGGGTTCTGTGATCAACAGTGGTTTCTGCCAAAGGCACAAGGGGGAGAAGTGACAAGATATCTGTTACGTATCTTTTCCACCTTTCAGCTGCCAGCTGGAGCTGCCTAGGCTGTATGGGAGCTGCCCTCGCTGGCCCCGTTGCTCCTCACAGGCATTGTCAAGCGTCTCAACCGCTGGCCCAATTGCATCCTCCTGGCCATTTTTCTCGTCCACTATGTGCAATGGGCCTTGACTTTCCTGTTTCTGAACTAAGGAGGAAAGTCCGCGCCTTTTTACGCCTTTCTATTGGCATTTGTGTTCTGCATCTGTAACGGCTACTTGCAGAGTACATACCTGAGCCAGTAGGTGGATGACTGGTTTTGTCTTCTGGTTGATGTGCTCAGTTACTCAGTTGTGTCCGACTCTTTGCGATCCCACGAACTGTAGCCCGCCAGGCTCCTCTGTCCACAGGGATTCTCCAGGCAAGAACACTGGAGTGGGTTGCCATGCCCTCCTCCAGGGGATCTTCCCAACCCAGAGATCAAACCCAGGTCTCCCTTTTGCATGTAGGTACATTCTTTATTGTCTGAGCCACCAGGGAAGCCCAGAGGCTTCTGGTTGACAGACATACTGATAAACACCCATTCAGATCATGTTCTAAGGAACTTCTGAAAACCAGGAGACTGGATATAAAACACTGAGGCGGGGCTTGTTTGAATACATCACTGCAATCAACTCTGGACTTGCTGACAGTTGCTGCTACCCCCTCGCCAGCTGGTCCATCCAAGGCTGGGCTTTGGCTCTGTTCACTTTCTGTGTCCTATTCACCAGGGCTCAGCAGCATCACCAGTGGTATCATGAGAAATCTGAAGATTATCCAAAATACAGAAAAACTATGATTCTGTTTTTAAGTTTGTTGTCAATGGAATTATCTTCAACATGAAGATTTTCGATGATGCCTCTTTTGGCATTATATAAATAAATGTATATCTCTGTAACTTTTCTGCTCCTTCATCCTCTTCAAGATTTTCTCTAAGAGTTCTTTCCCCCTAGCAAATTTGTAAGCTGCCTAATAACAGTCTAATCAAATTGAAATTGCAGGTTACAGTATGATGCTGCATACCAGGTCAGGAATCAGGAACTCTGTAATTGTGGCTGACCCTCCGCTGATTTGGGGTTTGCCTCTGTAGACCAAAACATCTCTCTACGCCTTACAAATCCCCCAACAGTAATGGGTTTGAGGTCAAAGGTGATGTCACCCTTCCCCAGCCCATGAACATGTGTTCCGTCTTTTGGCCTCTCCTCCCACTAGATGAGAGAGGCCTGGGTTCCCATAGCTTCTCACTGTTGGGTCCGAGGCAGGCAGAAAAGTTGGGTGTAGAGAAAGGAGGGGCCCAGCAGAGCCTGGTGCAAAAGACCTTTAGCACCTTCTGCAGCTGGCCCACCAGGTGACTTCACTGGCAAGGCAGGGCACTGGGAGTGTACCTGAGGAGCAAGCGGCTGTGTCCCCCACAAGAGTGACTTGTTGGAGGCCCCCAGCTGGGAGCTTAAAGGTGCCACAGGGCAGCCCTCCCATCTTGGATCACTTGCCATGAGCCATCATGAATCCCTGGCCTGGGATGGTTTCTCTTCCTCCTTCTAGGTAGAGTTAGAAAAAATTTTGAAAGCACTTTTCAAGTTCCTCTCAATATTGCAAAGCTGTAACTTGAAGCAGAATTTCTTATTTTAAATGCACTCAAGGCCCTTGGCTAAGAGGAGACTCTGCCTTGGACCCGCTGGTGTAATAAACTGCACTCCACTATCTGTATTGTCCTTCTGAGTGAGTTTGTTTCCCGGAAAGCGTGGCTATAACATTTGGTGCATTGGCCAGGAAACTCCTCGCTTTGAGGAGACAGGTCTCATTTGAGGCCACCCCGAAGCTTTGTAGCTTGAATCTCCTAGAGGGGGGGAAGGCGCCTTGCCCCTCTGGAAGGATTCTGCTTTTCAACGCCCGGACCTTTCACGTCAGCAGGTAGTGGACGGCAGCAGGGGAACTGAGCGCTCAGTTAAAGTTGCAGGTATTGTCCCTTGATCCATCACACCAGAGCGAAGAAGGCATACCACGCTGACCCAGAAGACGCCGAGTAGACCACCCAGAAGGACCCCACCGACCCACAGGAAACCAAGATCATTCTGAGGAGGAAGAAGAAAACGAGGTCCCGGACAAGCCCTCTACAGGATGGAGCTGGGTAAACGACTCCTGCTGCTCGGCCTCACCAATGCAATTCTGAACTTGGGTGTGTGGGGCTATGCCCCTGTCAGTAATAGACAGACTCCCCTGGTGGGTATCGTCACTCCGTTATGGGGACTTTAACAACAGAAAGGAACTTTCCTCTCTCTCATCAACCATAACCTTTCTTTGCCCTCTGGTGTTGGAAAAAGCCATCAGTGGGCCAGGGACATAGAGTTACATTTAACATGAACACCAGCCTTACGGAGATAACAGAGGCTTATACCTCATATATGAAAATTAAAGAGGAAAAGGGCTCCCTTACAAAAGGGGGACAGGCCTCCCGGTGCCTTGAGCTACCAGGTCTGGGATGAATATTTCTAGATGACTCCTGAGAAAAGACAGTTGATTGCCCCTGCTACTATTTGCTGGGAACAAAAAGAACAGAAAGTTGGATTTGGAGACCATCCCCTAGACCCAAAAGAATTGTTATTTGTCCTCTGAACAAAGTAAACAAATCTTGGAAGTTACCTATCACCCCAGTCAGTCTGCTCAGTGGCCCGGTTCCGACTGGCCTGGAATCCGCTGGGTAGCCCCCAGTGGGACCCAGTGGCTCTGTGGGCTTAACTTATGGCCATGGTACCAGTTGGCTGGGTGGGGCGTTGCACATTAGGATTTGCTTTCGCCCATGGCAGAACTAAGCCTAGCCTACACCAGCCTCCAGTAAACCTGCCTTATCTGCATGCAAGATGGACACGATCCGTGTTCCAATGGTATGACTATCTTGTTGCCTTGTTTGTACCCTCTGTAGAGACAACGGATATCATGGTTAAGGTAGAGGCCTTAACTAATTTCACTAAACAGGCCCTCTTAGACAGTACTAAAGCCATTCAAACTTTAAAAAAAGAACAGATTCAGATGAGGAAGGAAATAATTCAAAATAGGATGGCATTAGACATATTCACAGCAGCCCAAGGAGGGACTTGCACCATAATTAAAGTTGAATGTTGTGTGTACATCCCTGACCTGTCTAAAAATGTATCTACTGCCTTGGAGGATATGCAAAATCAAATGAAAGCCATGTCTAATGAACTGTTGTTATAGTAATCTTGATCATACTGCTTTGTGGGCCCTGCTTCCTACAATGCCTTGTGAATTTTGGAACCCAGAAGTTGATTGCATTCTCTCATGTGGGTGGCAGGAGGGCTAAGGTACAATATATCTCAATAAATGTTGCTCGTTATGGAAACTAAGAGCATCAAGAGGGGGGAATGAAGAAGAAATTCATAAGGCCTGGACTCCATCTCAGGCCTGTCCGTGCTGATTGTGCGCGGTCACCTCTCCAGTGGACTCTGATCTCTGTGCTTAGCGCCTGTGGGAATGACAATGAAAGGATAAGACCCCGCTCTGGGCAGGGGAATCTTGAAGAAGAAAAAACAGACACTAATCACCCCTGCCTCCGGACAGTATCTATCGAAATGTAATCACAGGCTTATCGGTTATTAACTAGTTGGAATGTAACCGTGGGCTTATTGATTATTAACTGTTTGAACACATAACACGTGAATGATGGGGTTATTGTGATTGTATTTATCCTTCCTTTGTAAGCCTCAAGGGATTTGGGGTGGTGGGTTTGGACACATACACATGGGGTATAAAAGATTTTCACAAATGCTGGTTGGGGCCCTTGGCTAAGAGGAGACTCTGCCTTGGACCCGCCGGTGTAATAAACTGCACTCCACTATCAAAAAAATAAATAAATAAATGCACTCAAAAACTCCGTGGAGACAAATGGCAGTAATAAAATGTACTTCTTGTTACCAGATATGTAAAAAAAAAAATCTGCTCACTAGAAGGCTGCTGAATCTCCTGGCCCCTCTATGGAAATCTAACACACACATGGTAGAACCGCCTCCTCTCCTGGACAGCACTGCCTCCATTGCTGCCACATTTACTGAGGTGGGAACTGAAAGAGCAAGTGGAGAGAGTCCATGTTTGCTAACATGCTTGGTGGCAGAGGCCTTCAGGACATCGTGTCCTGGACATTCTCCTGCTGCCACCTTTGTACAGGAAGCAGGTTCTCCTGCCCCCCTATACCTTAGGCCCCTCATCAGTTCCCTCCATCCTTCTCCTGGCTCACTTTCTTTTTTTTTTTTTTTTCTGGCTCACTTTCCTAAACAAGGGTTCCTTCCCCATGAGTTTCCATGAAGAAATTGTATTCTCCGTGTTACAGTTCTTAGAGTCTCTTGAGGTTTCAATTACACAGAAAACCTTCCCTGATGTTTAACAAAAAATGGAATACTTTGGGGGAAAACTTTATGAGCAAATTAAACTTTGGCACTTTTTCTGACTGAGTAATTACTTGAAACCAAAAAACAATAAATATTTAGGATCTCCTCCAAAAAACTAAAAAATCTGAGGAAGTCCTGACTGATTTGGGCCACTGGGTTCTAGAAGGCATATCTGGCCAGAAAGATACCTGTCTGTGAGTCAGAGATGTTCACTGTGAGTTTTACTTCTGTTAGTGCTTTATTTTTGAGTGACCAAAAGTCTGGGTTAATTTAGGATTTGAAGCACAGTTACTACTTCATGGAATGCACTGGATGGCTGACATAGGAAGAGATCTTGATCTATCTTGTCTGCCAGTTTTCTATTTGCTAAAAACTGTAACATAGCAAATTATGACCAATTTGTTATTGTGTTAATTGTAATAATCAAGGAGATTAATAAAATTGCGTTAAAAGAATAAGCATTTGTGGCATGAGGAAAGTTAGACAGGAAGAGGAAAGAGAAGATGGGGAAGGGGTCGGGGAGGGTAGAAATAGGGCTTTACTTTTTCCAAAACTAATCTGGACAAATATCCTTCAAGGAATTATTTTAAAACCTACCAGATCCCTATTCTACTGTAACTAGGTATTTGAACACAGAGCTGCACATCTGAATTAAAATTGAGGACCTAAAGTCACTATGTTTCATTTTGAGCAAATCAATAGTGACTGAAATGTTGTTTAGTAAAGAAAAGTCCTTGCTAATTTTGAAAATCCAAGAAAATGCTAACCACCCTTTTTTTTAATTGAAATTTATTTTTATTTAATCTACACAGAGACTTTCTAAATTGAAGTATAGCTGATATACAATATTATGTAAGTTAACAGGTATACAATAAGATGATTCACAAATTTCAAAGATTATACTCCATTTACATTATTATAAAATAATGGCTAAATTTACCAAGTTGTACAATACATGCTTGTAGCTTATACTCAACAGTTTGTAACTCTTACTCCCCTACTATCATGCCCCTCCCTCCTTCCCTCTTCCCACTGGTAACCACTAATTTGTTCTTTATATCTGCACGCACATTCACCTTTAAAAGAATATTCATTTGCTCTTGCTGCTGTTGTTTTAAAATCACTCACACAATAATATAAAAACTGCAGCCTGAGTCCACAAAAATGACAGAGAACAGCTCCTCTTCAGGCTCATGAAGTAATCCTGCCCACAGCCCAGGATCAGCTCACAGGGGCCCTGAAAAAGTCAGGAAACCCAAAGGAAGCCCAGGAATGACCAAATAATCCTGTCTCGGTGACCCAGTCTCCAGGACACATATCTTAAACCCAATAAATCATAGGGAAAATCATGTTACACTAAGAAATATTACTGGTGAACACCAGGGATGTACAATATTTCTATGTAAAATAAAACAGAGAGGAAGAGAACTTCAAACATTACAAGAGGTTTTCTACATCCAGCACAGTAATATGAAAAAAAAAAGCACATTCAGAAAACATTAAAAATGACAACATTATCCAATAAATCAGCCCAGTGCTCAGTTGTCTATAACATGCTGCCTCTCAGGAAACATTCGTTTAAGGGAAGAAAAGTTCTCAAAAGCAGAAATTTGACTCTCAACCTGTTTGCGACAAAAGAGAAGTTGAGAGTTCCAAGCAACAGTGCAGTCCACAGTAAGACCTCAGAAAACCTGCCCCCTCAAAGTGAGCTGACTCACTTGGCCACACTTATGTAACAGCAAAACCAGCCTGTGGCAGAATGTGGGCTACCCTCTGCCATGCCAGGACCTTTCACTCCTCCAAATGAGAAGCAGCTGCAATATTTTTTTTCCCCTCTCAATCTCCTACAAATACAGTAAAGAGAGTCAGACTAGAACAGGTCACTGGAATTACAGAAGTAGAAAGACCTTCCTAGAATATGTGTCCATCCCTCTTATCTGGGAGTAGGATGTGCCCTCTCCTCCTGGCAGCCAGATTCTGCCAAGTGATTCGAAGCCCTGGCTATAGTTAATTGGATCGAATTGGACCCGGAGTCAAGCCGAGCCAACCAGATTCTCTCCTTCTGGAAATTCGATACTGAGTTATGAGAAACTAGATAGTCTGGTTTGGAGGTTCTTACACTGGTTTTTTGCCCCGTGGGAACACTGACAATATCTGGAGACATTCTGATGTCACGGCTGGAGTGGGGGAGAGGTTGGGTGTTGCCAGCAACAAGGGCATAGAGGCCAGGGATGCAGCTAAACGTGCTCCAGTGCACAGAACTACGCCCAACACAAAGAATCAGCAGCTGCAATATTTTTAATCTAGTTACTCTGCACTATGTTAATTAGGTAGGGGCAGAAAGATTTTTGAAAAGCTGGTATTAGAAAAAGGAATAGAGTCAGAATGGGGTCTTTTTGGTAACAACAGAATCTTAAGTTCTTGTTTTATGTAGAAAGTTCCAATCCAGTAACAGCAAATACTTTTATCATGCTCATGGTACTAGGCTCTCTGCTGAATGCTTTCATATAAATGTATTTTAACTCAACTCTGAGTGGTAGGTAGTATTATGCCTATTTCAAATATGAGGAAACTGAGGCACAGAGGCCACACACTAGGTAAGTGACAGAGTTAGAATGAAAATGCAGGGCGTCTGACTCCAAGGTCAGTGCCCTTAAATATTACTCTGTGCAGCCTCTCAGCCCAACCACTGACTTAGTAGCCATCATGTGTACCTGTGTTGGGCTCTGGGGAGACAAAGAAGCCCACAGCCCAGCCCTGCACTGTGACATTGTGTTCTGTCCAGTAACAGAGAGCCAAGGCAAGGCTGTAGCGAGCGCATCAGCACCTCTCTGCCAGTATGCAGTGGGGACCTTGGCAAGCTGGCTGGGGCTGGATCGCAGGCATGCCTGCCCCCTTGGTCGGGCACCTCGTTGTAGTTAGTGTCCAGTGAGCTTACCGGAGCAGCCCTGTAGGGAGCCTCAATTCAGGCTTGTCAGTGGAAGACTGCAAGAGAGAAGGCTTTGAGTAGAGTGAGCAGGAAAAGATGAACTTTCCAACCGGAAGTTATTTCTGCAACACTACACTCTGTGGTCACTTTAGACAGAAGCCAGGCTAACACAGTCTTCGCAGCGTTATTAACAATTCACTCAGATTACCACGTGACTGTCTGAACAGAAGCTGCTCTGACAAACCAGCCCTAAGCAAGTTGCCGTCACAAAACCAAGAAGCTGCCTGAGACCGACCAGCTTTTGGTCTACTGGGAAGATCTGGGCCATCCTCAGCTTCTGGACTCAGCACACTCGACCCCCAATGCTCTGCCTTGGGAGTCTGGTATGGGAAGGTTTGAAGGACCTAAACCGCACACCGCCTCCTAGGAGACACAGCCCATGTGGAAAGAGTCAGATGCTGACAGGCTCCCTTAAGACAGCCCTGTCCCCTCTCTCACCAGGGACCAAGACTCCTGTGGAAGCGCTACTGCTCTTAGCAGCAGAGTAGACTGAGGGTCTTAGGAATCAAGTAACTGAGCTTTGGGTCTATTTATCCGAACAAGGACTCCCTCCTTGCAGCACAACCAACTTGGGCCCACTTTCTCCCACCTGCCTGACCAGGGAGCTGCTACATCAAATGATTCTGGGACAACATTCACCTGCTTCCACCATCCTCCGTGTTACAGTTATTCTTATCCCACACTCTAGAGGCTCTGTGCCTCCTCTCCAGCAATTCAGCCTCTCACAAGTCCAGTCCCTCTCCAGCCTCTCCACAGAGGCCTCTTGACATGGTGGTGTTGGTACCGGGGGTGGTTCAGGGGCCGGTGGTAGAAGGCGAGATGGTGGGCTAGTTAATATGCATTAATTATGCAGTATTTGTTAAAAGGGAGGCTTCCTGTGTTCAAAGCATAACTCTGCCACTTCCTAGCTGTATTTCCTTCAACAAGTTGCTTAACCTTTCCATGTCTCAGTTTTAACATCTGAAAAATAGAGATGATACCTACCTCACAGGACCCTTAGAAAGTGCCTGTCAATGTTTAACACTGTGAAGCGGTTTTCCATGTTGTTGCTAGGACAACAGTAAGGGGGGGAGGGGTGACAGAGAAAGAGGTGTCAGGCACTGTTCTAGAGTACTTGTGCTATTTTAGTTAATCCTCACAACCAACCCAAGAGGTAGTCACTCTTACTATCCCACTTTGCAGAGGAGGAAAATGAGACAATGAGAAGTTAAGCAACTTGCCAAATCTAGAGCGGTGGAGCCAGGCCGGCAATTCAGCTCAGAACCTGCCGTACACAACAATGAAAGAAAAACTCCTCTACACCCACAAAGGCTTCCTAAGTGCCCCCTATGGCCTAACTCCGTCCCTGGAGGTCACCCTGGAGGATCTCCAGAGCCCTCCTTCTCCCCTACTCCTTTCAAGACTCAGGGCAATGAGCTCTAACATCTAGTGCTGTCCGCCTCTGCCTGTCAAGGACATTGGCCAACCTTCCCCTCTTTCACCGAGGATTTCTGAATCTGCCTCAGCCTTTTGCTCCAGCCCAAGTCCTATCAACTTTGTCAACCACAAGGGTGCGCTACCCAGCACCTTGGGTACATTTCCTCTTCTACTTCCTAAGCTCCCCATCTTTCCCAAGGCCAAACACAGTCACACATTGGAGCCTTCTCTCCAAAAACTTAAATTCATATACCCTATTGTCTCCCACAATGAGTTTTCTCCCTCAGTTTTCTGAACGGTTATTCCAAATAACACCTATTGTTCAGTCCTATCAGCACCACCCATCCTCACATCCTCTACTCACCCTTCCTTCCTTTCCACTAACTTGGAGCTCACGGTGCTCTATCACTTCCACCAACCTCTTGCCCATGTCCTAAACTTCCTCTATTCCATTATCCACCCAGTAATTCACCCTGGAAAAAGCCCAACTTTTATCAATCTAACTGTCCACCTTCTTGAGACCTTCCTTTCCAAAGTCTGGAAGAGAAAAAAACAAAAGTACCATAGACATCAGATTTTTGTCATTGCTGGGTCATGGTCTCCGATGACTTCAACAGTGCACCACAACCAACACATCTGTGTCCTGGTCATCATTGCCCTGGTCTTTCATTGCAGCTACTTCAGCTCCAACCCCTAGGCAACCATATTTCAGTCACATTCAGCAAGACGACCTCATGTTCCACTTCATCGGCATTTAACCATCTCAAGTTCAGCCCCCTTTAGAAAAGAAAGCAGTTCCTCAATGTCCCTAGTCATCTTCCAGGTCCAGCCCGAGTCTTCTTCTCATCCATGGTGAAATTTCCAGACAGCCTTGACTGCAGCAGTGTGAATTCCTCACTTCCACTGGGCCTCTGAGAGCCTCTGACCCAGGTAACCGTGCAGCCATCATCTTCCATGATCTTTGGGCCACGGGAAACACAACTGGCTACTTCCCCTTCCTGGAAGGTCTCCCTTCTCAGCCTGTGGAACGCGACACTCTGCAGGTTTTCTCCCAACCTTGCAGCTCTCTTTCTCTCTCAAGATTCCTTTCCTTTTGCTGATCCCACAAAAACCGTGTGCCTAATATGTACCAGCCCTGAGAGTGACACTAGACTTCCTCGGGTTCTCCCTTCCATACTGAGCACAACCCTCCCTGGGTGAGCTCAGATGTGGCCATGGCTTCAGTTACCATCTAAACAGTTAAGGATGTGACGTCAGACATTAGTAAGACCTGGGTTCATATTCTGGCTCCATCACATTGCAGGCATGACATAATTTCTCTAAGTCTCAGATTCTAATCTCTAAAAGGAGAAAAGCAATAAATCATGCATGAAAAATACTTAGCACTGTGTCTCACAATGATAATTTAATAATATAGTTACACACACATATATATGGCTTTGCAGTTGGTGCTAGTGGTAAAAAATCTGCCTGCCTATACAGGAGACGCAAGAGATGCAGGTTTGATCCCTGGGTCAGGAAGATCCCCTGGAGTACGAAATGGTAACCCACTCCAGTATTTTTGCCTGGAAAATCCCACGGACAGAGGAGTCTGTTGGGCTACACAATTCACGGCGTTGCGAAGAGCTGGACATGACTGAGCACATACACACACACACACACACACACACAGCAAGTAACGATAATGTTACATACTGCTTTTAACTCATCCAAAGCTCACCTCTAAGCTCCCACCTAATTCAGCTTCTCACACTGAATCTCAATTTGGACTTCCCACAAGCAGTACAAACTCTGAACTCAAAGTCTTCACTTGCCTCTCCATGTGCTACTCCTTCAAGTGTCACCTACCACAGTACATGACCCGTTTCGCCTCCGTGATGTCTACGATGGTTCTAAAACATGCCCATAAACCCTTTGACTTCCTGCCACCCAGAGGAGGTGCCTGTCTCCTGCCCTTGTGACTGCCTTGATGAACAAGTGCCATTTAAGTGATGCTGCATGACTGCTGAAGCCAGGTTAGAAAGACCAGTAGCTTCCACCAGTTTCTCCTGATACATGTACTCTGTGAGCCTTCAATCTGGATGTAAGCAGTGCAGCCCCCTGAGGCCTCATGTAGAAAGATACATGAAGAGAAATGCCCCAGGAGTCCACATTTTCCAATCCCCCAGATTTGCATGTTGCCAGACCAGTGTTCTAAGAAGCCTTGAGATGTGCCCAGCCACCATCTGATGGTACCTTAATAAGGAATCCTGAGCAAGAACAGCCTAGTCGAACCCAATTCACCTCCAGATTCATGAGTTTAAAAAAATGACTATTATTAAGCCACTGTTTTAAGGTGGTTTGTTAGTAATAGATAATCAGAACAATGTTCAAATCAAAAACCTGAAAATTATCCCTAAAATCTCCTTTGTTCTCATCTTCTACCATCAATTACAAAATCCTGGCAATTCACAAATGTTACCTAACTCCATCTACTTTTCTGCATCCTTCCTGCCTCTACCTGGCTGTGAATACCATCATCTCACTCGTGAAGCAGGATAGCCTCTTCCAAACTGGGCTTCTTCCTCCCATCCACTGCCCCTTCCAGTGCCTGTCCACACTGCAGCCTGACCTGACCATGTCACCCTAGGCAAACTTTAAAGGTTCCCACAATGTGACCCTAGATGGACTCTGCAGCAAAGTGTACCCAACTGTTTCTGACTCTGCTCCAGCCACACTGAGCCCTGGGAGTTCTTAAAGCGACGGGGTTACTCACCCCCAAGTCCCTGCACATGCTGTTCCTTCTGCCTGGCCCTGACCCTGCCTGTCACTGGGCCAACACTCCGCAACTTCAATGTTGTAGATTAAAAATGACTCCTCTGAAAAAGCTCTCTTTGGCCCTCAAGTCCAGGTTAAGACTCCCTTTCATATACTCTATTAGTAACCTGTATTTCCCTTTGAGTAGAATATGCCACTCCAAAACATAATTGCTTAGTTTTCATCTCTACAAGAGTATGAGTTCTTTGAGGGCAAGCCAATGTGTTATTCACTTGTATATATCCCTAGTGCCCAGGACAGCACCAGAATACAAAAAGCTTATAAATAATTAGAGCTGCTTGAATAAATGATAATTATGTAAAGGCAAATTTATGATCACTCACTTAAAGAATTAGAAAGAATGGGAAAAAAGATAGCTATTCCAAGAAGGATACAAGATGATTAAGGAAAACTTTAAATAAACACTTAAGATATCTAATTAATCTCACCTTTTTATAGATGAAGAAATTGAAGACAGTGACACTGACTGGTTTGCCCAAACCTTACACTGAGTTGCTTGTAAAGCCAGGAATACTACCAGGTCAACTGACCTCCACAGTACCTCTTCAGCAAGACAGGATCTTCAAGTGAAATCACACAACCAAAGAATATGGTCAACTAATTTCTTCAAATTAAAAAAAATCTGTCTTATGATCCTCTTACATTATATTGTTTTCATGCCTAAACATATGGAAGTAGCTCTGGGCAACTTTAAATTTATTTGGGGTACACACTCATCAAAATAAGTAAATTAATGATTGACAAAGTAAAGACTATTGGTGAGGATACAAAATAACTGGACCTTTTACACTACTGGTACAAGTCTAAGTGGCAAAACTACTTTGGGAAATGTTTGGCAGTACTTAGTAAACCTAAACATATGTATGCCCCCGTGAACCTGAAATTCTGCTTTACCCAACAAAAATGCATTACTTCCCCCAAAACCATAACAAAAAGGTTTGTAGCAGCTTTATTCCAAATACCCCAACTGGAAACAACCTAAACGCCCATCACAATAGAATGAACAGTTTAGTAGTAGTAGCATATTCATACAATATTAATTTGCAATCAGAAAAGAACTGGTTTATGCAACACGGATGGATTACACAGGCATGCTGAGTAAAAGAAACTACACACAAAAGAACACCTAGCTGTGATTCCATTTATATGAAGTTCAAAATCGGGTCAAACTAATCTATGTCAACACTGCATAGGAACGAACACCTAGGCAGGAATACCCTACAGAGCCTTCTGGGGTATTACATATCCACCTGGGGGTGGTTACAAGACACAGGTACATATAAACTCATCTTCGTTACTGTTGTTTATTCACTAAGTCAATCTGACTCTCTGCAACCACAGAGACTGTAGTCTGCCAGATTCCTCTGCCCCGGGGACTTCCCAGGCAAGAATATTCAAGTGGGTTGCCACTTCCTTCTCTGGGGATTTTCCTGACCCAGGGATGGAACCTGCATCTCTTACATTGGCAGGCAGATTATTTACTACTGAGCAACCAGGAAAACCCATAAACTCATCTAGCTGTACCTTTAAGACTGTACATATTACTGTATGCAAATTACACTTCAATTAAAAAGAAGACAATTTGGTGACTAAAAAATATGATTAGAAAAACATAAGTGAACATTCATTTTATGTAACAGCTTATATTCAAGAAGTCCAGTATATACATTCTCATTCAACCCTCAAAAAAGCCCTTTGTGAAAGTTTTTTTTGTAAATAAGATTCTCATTTACTAGTCATAATTACTATCTTTAAAAAATACCTGAATCAGAGCAAGAAAAAGGAAATAAAATTTAAGTGATAGTAAAAATTAACTTTAACATTCTTTGGGGGACTAGAAGTCCCAATATAAGTAATTTGCAGAACAGACCAAAAAAAAAAAAGAAAGAAAAACATGGTTTACCCAAGATCAAAAACAAATCTTTTGCGCCCAGCTGTTAAAATGCACAAGAATGTGTTCCTACATAATGTTTGGTTATATTATTCCACAAAAATTGTACACGGCCATTTTTGGAGAGTAAAAAAATCCCCACAGTGTCACTGAAGCGGGGTGGGGGAGGGGGGTGGCAGGGAAGGGGGATTGCGGAATCAAGATCAAGGACATAGAGGAGAAGAATGATTCACTTTTATCTCCACTTGCTCCCCACTTCTGTTGATGCCATTATATGGACTCATACCAATCCGTATGGAAATTATAAAGCAATTTCTTTTAAAAAAGCACTTTGGCACTAAAAAAAACACAATCAACCTCATCACAGAGGTTCGGATGCTATCTGAATTTTTTTTCAAATGAAAAATTGTGGTTTGAATTAATCTTAGACCAGGTTCTCAGCATTTGGGTTTTAGAAGTAAGTACATTCTAAATATTAATACATACATACAAACTTGAGGACGTTTAAGAATTATCATCCTTTTATTCTGACAGGTAATAACACTGAGATAGACAAAGATACTGTTGTTCATTATCATGAGAATAGACAGCATATTCTAACATCCACAAAAAGCTGGAAAGATATAACCTCATATTTTTAAGTCTATAAATTAAATGTATGATGACTTTGTAACATTCTTGACTTTTCCTTGCTGTTACAGACTGACACTTGGAAACACCTTATATCATGTAGGTAATGGTGGACTATCTGGGAAATCAAATACAGGGTTTCAAACTTTTTCTTCTCTATCACAATAATGAAAACACGTACAGTAAGATAACAGATGTGTTGCCAACCCTCATAACAACTGAGACAGCTGAGGTTACTCCTGACCCTCAGTTTCCTCAACCATAAAACAAAAACACAAATTCCAGCACCTCATAGGGTCAATGAAAGGACCAAACAAACAGCAAATGCCTATCAAGCACTCTTTACAGGATCTCGGGGATTCCCTGGTAGCTCAGCCGGTAAAGAATATGCCTGCAATGCAGGAGACCCCAGTTTGACTCCTAGGTCAGGAAGATCTGCTACAGAAGGGATAGGCTACCCACTCCAATATTCTTGGTCTTCCCGGGTGGCTCAGCTGGTAAAGAATCCTCCGGTAATGCGGGAGACCTGGGTTAGATCCCGCAGGATCTAGGGGGCTTCCCTGGTGGTGCATTGGTAAAGAACCCGCTTGCCAATGCAGGAGACATGGGTTCAATCCCTGGGTCAGGAAGATCCCCTGGAGAAAAATGGCAACCCACTCCAGTATTCTTGCCTGGGAAATCCAATGGACAGAGGAGCCTGGTGGGCTGGAGTCCATGGAGTCACAAAAAGTTGGACATGACTTAGTGACTGAGCAGAATCTAGGACAAAGTAAATTCTTAATCATCATCATTATCACCATCTTGACTATTACATAACTTTGATTTAACAAACAGCAGCTGATTATATCCATGCATAGTTTATTAACTTATTTAATCAATAAGTCAAAGCTTTAAAATGTAGGTACCTTTTGATTCTACATAAAATCTACTAGAACTTGATCATAAAAATATTCCAAAGGATTAGAAACACTGCCAGTAATAATCTCCTTTTTTGAGATGCACTGTGAATATTTACATATTAATGATTATACAATAAAGAAACTTGTTTAATTTTGTTTGACCTAGTTTCCAAACTTACTTGGCATCAAAATCTCTTTTTGAAACCATAGGACTACTGCTGCTTACAATACACTATCATAAAATATCCAAGAGCTTTTAAGGAATGTCCATTGCAGCATTATTTATAACAAATACCAATACTAAAAAAATTGAAATTTAGAATAATCAGTGATAAGGTGATAAGTTAATAAAATTATGATTCACTGAAATGCGCATAATAAAATTTCATTAAGCAGTTCATATGACCCATTGTGTGGTACTAAAAACAAGTAAACACATATACACAATCACGCCTCAAAACCAACACCTTTTCTTTGAGCTTCCCATAAAATCCAAATAAGATCTCTACATATAAAGCCAGAATGGTAGTATCTAAACTAGAAATATAAAATAAATATCTACTAATACAAACAGAAATATTTATTAATCTTAAAAACATTACAGAAACAAAAAGTTTCAAGACAATAAGGGTGATATGTTACAATTTTATTAAAATTATTAACCACAAAGAGTACCATATTATTTACACATATATGCAAATATAATTTTTTAAATGCAAAAAAAAAAAAAAAAAACCCACACATAAGAACAGTGCCCACTTGCTTTGGGGTAGTTGTCACCATGGAGAAGGATGAAGAAAGCATGGGAGAGCAGAAGGCTTTCCCCTTCAAGTTTCTTTTTTTAAAAAGCATCCAGCATTTTGAAGTTAAAACGGCAACATGCTAACAGCTTTAATCAGGGAGGTAGGTACACAGAAGTGTGTTCTCATTTTCTGTACTTTTCTGAACATTTGCATTTTACCAAAGATAAAACTGTGAAAGAATCATATTTTGCTTTAGCTCCTGACTCCATGTACAGACTGATCAAGGAACAAGTGCAGGTCTTCTGCACCTCAACCAATGGTCCTAGGATGGCTCCAGGCTGTCAACTGCTCCCCCAGAGAGCCTGGAGAAGCTGCTCTCTCTCAGTGAGAAAAGAACTCTCGGGAATCCCTCTGGGGGAGACATGGCCACAATTGTTAGGGTCGAAGTCCTTGACCCTGAGAGAAGCAATCCCGAAGTCAGAACCATTCCCAGCAAATCTGGGTACAAAGGAGCCTGATAAATGAGATGCTCCTGCAAAATCATGTGCATCTGGCTATGAACCAAAGTGCAGAGCGCCCATGCTTATGCACCAGGGTGGGGCGGGAGGGTGCAAAAGGTGAGCGAAGTCTCTCACTTTAAGGTACAGACACGTGTACTTCCTCAACTGCAGCAGAGCTGTCACTGAGTTCCCAGGAGGGCTTCTCATAGGTGACAGCAGCAATCAAGTAACCTCCCAACTTCCAGTCCTGTGTCTGAATCATGGCCCCTCTCACTCATCCTCTTAACTATTAATTATTACCAGTTACAGCAGTACTGAATAATGCTTACATGCATGGGCTTGGAAACCCCAAGCTGGCTGGTACCCTAGCCCTGACACTCAGTTACATGATCCCAGCCATTGCTCCACCTCACAGAGCCTTAAGCTCCCTCCTATTCTAAGTCAGTATGTCTGTCAGTCAGCAGTATCTGGTCAACAGGACTGCTGGAAGGATTAAATTGGGTAATGCAGGTAAAAACACTCTGCATAGTACGCGATATATAGTTCCATATTCACACTGCATCAGACTCAATTCTAGTGATAAAAGGATAATCAAGATAGTCAGGGACCCTGCACTGATACAAGTTACAGATTCAGATAATGAAAACATCTGCAAAGCTCCCCAAATTAAGAGTTTTAAGATGGCAACCACAGAGCATTCGGCCAAGCATGGGGGCCCTTCTGAGCCACATGCCCATGAAGCCAGCCCTGCCAGAAGCAAATGTGTTCACTTTGCTCATACTCAGAAATAAGGGTCAACAAGAACTGGGTTTCTTAGATTCAACCAAACACCAGAAGCATTTGGGGAGAAGCCTGGGGAAGAGCCACAGAATAAGTAAGGAGGCCACAGACTCCAAAATAAAAGCCCATTTTTAACTCAATTTGTGCGAAGTATCAGCATTTGTTAACCAAAATGCAGTTACCAAACTTTCTCTGAAAATCTTTTCTTCCTCGAAAGTAAACCCTTTAGCATCAGGAGACTCTGCCCAACAGAAATTCAAAAGCAAAAGGCCACTTGGGTGTAGTGTCTGCTAGGCAAAGCCCCACTTAACAGGCAGCACTTGCTTAAGGAGAACAGCAGATTTCAAATAAACTGCCAAATAGATCCTAAGTCTCGGGAACCTCTTCAAAAAGATGACTGGGGCTTGTGACTCTGAAGGTGTCCTTGAAGTGACACTAGGGGGCGGAGTACCAAGGCTGCCTGGAAACCCACGTGTGGTTATTTGATAAAACATTAGTTGGTGAAGGTCACCTAGTTGACCAGAGTCAGAACATCACGGGGTGGAAGGCTCAGGACACGACACAGTTCTCTCTCTATCCAGCCTTCTTTTTAACGGTCATTTAGCAGAAACAAGTCTTTGAGCAAAGGGAACATCGACCAGCCTGCTCCTGGCCCCTGATTTCTTGACTGGAGAAGTAACATGGTAATTACATGAAATACACTGTAAAACCTTCAACTGCATTCCAATAGCTTTAACACCAAGCTGGAAGGAAGGCAGTGAAGAGGGAAGGTTCTGGGACCACAGTCCCAGCTCTATTACTTGTTAGCTGTGTGAACTTGGGGAAATTACAAAACCTCTCTCAGCCTTGGTTTAATGCACTACATGTGGAAAGCCTTTACATTATCTGGCACCACAGTATGTGCTCAATAAACGGTAACTATTTTATCCTCATAATACCTATGCTTAACTCCCCCCACCCTCAGCATGCCTACAAGCACACAGCTTAGGCATCCTTCAGAATGCAAGCTCTCAGAGGACATGAATCATGTTCCCATGTGTGCTCTCTTGGGATTCATGCTACAAGCCTGAACCACAGACAGTTAAGAACCAGAGCTACTGCCTTACATCACAGTTTCTGCTTCACAGTCTGGATATTTTTGAAACTTTTTTGCTAAAAGAACCAGTTATTGTGTTCCCTTTTTATCATATGATTTATTAATAAAAGAACACCTATGTGACTAACTAATCCAGCTGCAGTTAAGATTAAAAATATATGGCCTATATTATCACTATACATAGAACACATAAGTTATAATATTCTTAGCCATTCACAGTTAAAAAACAGCACACTTCTAAGACCACGGAACATCAGACAAAAGTCATAACTGTGCCTTCACTCCTCTTTTAGAATAGGCTCATTTACAACTTAGTAGAACCTCAGAGTTCTGTGTATCAATACATCAAGAGCTTCTGTTCTTGGCTGGTTGGTTACTTGGTTTGTATTCTGCAAATGGTGATGGGTTTGTGCTGATCCATCTGTCTTCTTTCACCTGATCTTCCCTATCGACACACAAATTTTTATGACAGGTATAGCCTGTGACCAAGAAACTAGGCCAGGTTCACCAATCTATACAGAAAAAGAAACCTAGAACTCTGGCCTTATTAGATCCCAAACCCAACATACAGGTAAAATGATCATTATCTGACAATTAGCAGCCAAGGAAGCACTTTTAGATGTATTTTCAGTCCCAGCTTTGCATTTCAGTTCACAATGAAACAAAGAAACACACAGGGGAAACCTACCAGAGAGCCAAGGAGCACATCACAGGCTGCCTCCTCCCCCACTTGCCTACCTATCTGTCCACTGCCACAGGTTCCTGCAGGGCCACCCACCCCCTCCAGTCCTACAGCCAAGGTGATCCCAGTGGGGGCTCATCCTCCACGACTTTCAGGGTCATGCACAAAGCAGGGGTCCCATAAATATTTGTTAGATGGATTAAGGAACATATTTTATTTTTTATAGGTAGTAAACAATCCTCAAGGAAGTCTTGCAACTTCCTGCTTGCTGATGACATTAAATCTCTCCATATACTGAGACTAATTCAAAAGATAGCCCAATCTTTAAAACTGGGCAGTCACAGTCATTCTATAGGAGGCATCAGTCATTCTATAGGAGGTTTAAGAATAATATGAGCAACATAACCACAGTATATTAACATTCTACATCTGAAAAGCAACATGCTATTTATAAATCACTCTCCCTCCATCATCCCATGTAATCATCACTGGCATTACACAAAGCATACCAAATTTTATTGATGTTATTTTGATGGCAGAAGGGAGGAAGAGGTAAAATTCAAGCCAATCAACATGAGTCAGGACACAAAGAATATTAAACCGAGAGGAATCTAGAAGTTGATTTTGTCCAACCTTCCAGGAAAACCTGGTAAACACGTTTTCCATTATAGCTTAACTATCTTCTTATTCAGAAAGTTCCACACACTGTCTTACTAGTTCTACCTGTCAGAAGAGAAACAGGAAGATGCTGGTACTGCCCACTGGAACAGCAACAGAATCTTCACCTACAGACCTGACAGGTGTGAACATGGCATTTAAAACCCATTCCTAAAATGGGAAAAAGGTATATGGCCTGTCAATACTGACATTTTTATATTTAAATACTGGAAAACCGAGATTTTCATTTTTAAATGGCCACCCAGGCAAAACAAATACCTGATAATCTTAAAGTTAAGAGTAAAAGATACATTCTGCATTCCCCAGAGTAAAACACCTAATCCAAACAGATGTTATCTTGTCTTACTTTAGAAGCTGGAGAGAAAAGCTGTCCCTTCTTTCTCATATTCATTCAATTCAACAAATAAAGATAGCGTACAGGGTGATACATGTAATTACTGAGGATACATAAATTACCATTATTGTAGTTTCCTAAACTGAAATCAATCAAAACTTTATCCTAAATAGAAAGGCACTATCCCTGGGCTTCACCTTATCTGTCACCTCTAATTCATAGCATTTCCTTCAAGTAAAGAAATCAACAGTAGCCTTTAAGATCAGAGAGTTTTATCCTCTGTTTAATATTCACAGTCTTATTGAAAGCACCTCTTTCTCTCATTTCTCTTCCTTCCAATCTCCTGCAATTAAAAAAGGTTAAGTGATGCTATCCAGCCCAAAGAACAATGGACAATGCATACACACACAGCTCCCTCTTCCAGCAGCAAGAAGAAGAAAGTCAAACACCGATTAAAAAGAAAAGAGAAGAAAAGATGGCATACACGCTATTCCTGTCAAGTGCATGGACAGGGCACTTACTCTAGTTCACAAGCTCAGCAAAATCTGAAGGGTCAAACTAGAAATGAAAGGAGTGCATTTTCTCTGGAAGGCAAGTAAAAGAACTTGGGAACTGATTTTTAAAGTAAGATGCCAGTCAACGAAATTGATTTTCATTTTTCAGAAACTGGTTTTTAATAAACACCACATAAAAATTATGGAAAAGCAAATGAGTCCATCTGAAAGGCAAGAGGAATGATGTGTGGAACATCATTTTCTCTGAGAACTAAGTAAAATGTAAACAGAGAAGACCACCAGTAGAGGCTTTTTCCTTTAGGTTTAAGGATTTCCTTAAGTCTTTTCACAGCGGATACTTGACACACTCATCAGAACTTATTTCCTTTAAGAGTTTTTTCCTCACCACCGATGATTAGCCAAGTGATTCTTATGGGACTGTTTCACTACACTTGTGAATTTTTTAAAAAGCAGAGCCAAGGTGACAAAATAATGATTTTTTAAAAATAGGAATGCATAGGGTATATCGGGGCAAGGCAGGTAAAACAAAAAAGCCATGTCAAATTTAGGGCCCATTGATTTTGACACATAACTTAGGAAATTGAGGAGAAAAGAATCTGCTTTTAAGGTAATCTAGAGCACCACAAGCATTCCCCACCAGGAAACTAACCTGAGTAATTAACCAGAGTCTTCCAATTGTTTTCCTCCCACTAACTGCTGTAGTGGGTTTGGCACCTCAAAGAGAGGTTTACAATGCCATTTGCAACTTTAAAACTCACTCAGCAAATAAAATAGCAAGTTCCTTTTTAGGAACTACTTAACTAAGCATCCAAAATCAGCTTTCATTAGTATAGGTAAGGCAGCCCTTTCCTCAACAAACTTTGGCTTTAATTCGGGCAACTGCAAGACAAAACCATAGTAGTGCAGGAGACAAGCTACAAAATAATCAATTGCTTAATTCAGAAAATAGTCTTTAAGAAACGTCTGACAACTCTCTTACCCTACATAGCACTTTGCATTTTAAAGAACCCCCAATCAGATAACCTCCTTAACTGGCTACACTGTGGGCACCTAATGTCCCTTTATCACAAAGACAGAGGAAGTTACTGACATCAACAAAAGAAGAAAACAGAATTCGAATTCAGTTTTTTACTCCCCTCAATGCACAAGGTCATATATTAACTGCAGTCACCACCCCTCCCCACAAGCCCATCAAACCAGGAAGATTTAGGGGAAATAAGCCCAAATACAAGATAGCATTACAAAACCAGTCCTTGTCCAGAGTTTCTTGACTGTGCACGCATTCACAGTCTTTCTCAGTACAGCATTAGTGTAATTCCTAGAAGGCACTGGCAAATCTCTGCCAGGCCAATCTGCAGGCAGAAACCAACAGCATGTGTTCAACAAGATGACAGGACGGTCAATGTCTTTACCGTTTACTTCAACTCTGCATTGCAACAGGGGTTCTAGATAAAAAGGTAAACCTGGCAATTGTTTAGGATTGAATACAGCCAACATTAATGAGGGTCCCCGTGAACACAAACATGCAGCTCTGGGGAAATAATTTCTCGAACAATATGCGGTGTTTTGCATAATTATACACACACACATAAATCAAGTGCATTTTTAAAGCAATGTTCAGCCCCAACACTGAGCTGACACTTTTCCCACCTAAACTTCTCAGCACAAGCCTGGCCTAAAAAGCTCAGACAGGGTCCAATCTGTGCACCGGGTAAGAGAAGCATCCACGGCAGAGACGGTGAGGCAATGCCTGCCTACCCAGTCCTTTCTACCCAGGCTGCGATGTAGTTTAGTCCCGTCTACTATATGGTAATGTGCTTTTAAAACCTCGCGGCGACCGAGGTCATAGCTTTAGAGATCTAATAACAACCAAATGACCGGGGCTGCCGGGCACTTAGTAAGCCATTCCGGTTATGGCTCTTTAATAGTACCTGGAGTTCTGCTAAAGGCAGAGGGGGAAACTCCTGCTTCCTGGGAAAGAAAGTCCTCTGTAGGAGTGCAGAGGGAAGCAAAGAACCGACCACGGGCAAAAGACGCCCCGCCGCCGCGGCCCCATCTCTCGAGGAGCGCCCGTGCGCCCCTCGCCCCACAGAACCGCTGGCCCGGGCCGCACCTTTACCTGTCAGTTCCACCACTCCCTGGCAGCTGCGGTCCCACCGCCTCAGCTGCCACCCCTCTGAGTCCCGGCACAGCTCCAGAGCTGGTTGCGGGAGAAAGAACCCCAAAGGCATCCCATCCCAAAGAAAGAAAGCAAAAAGGCTGTTCCTCCAGGCGGAGGGACATCGGGCACGCTGGGGTCCGAGGGGCGACACGCCACCCCTGCCCCGCACCTACCAGATAATCCATGTACAGAAACGCCTCACTTATCCGGAGATCAGACATCCGGCAGCCTAAAGCATCCGGAACGGCTCCGAACCCGGAAAAAAAAGCAGCGTCTCTGGCTGCGAGCAACCAGCCCCTGAAAAAGCCAGCAACAACGAAAATAGCCGAGAGAAGTCGAGGAGCCGAAGATTACACAAGGGGCGCGTCGATTGGCCGGGCGGGCGGGCAGAAGGAAAGGAGAGCGTTCATTGGCTGTGGCGTCTATAAAAGGCAGGCCGCTGCGGGTGGCAGGGGAGAAGCGCGGGAGCGGCCCGGGCGCAGGTTCCTGTGAGGAGGGCCGAGGGGCGGGGGCTAGGGCTGCGCGGGCGGAAGAACGAGCCGGGAAGAGCGGAAAATCAGCCGGTGCTGTCGTCGCCGGAGTTCTGTGTGCTTCCGTGGCCTCCGAGTTGGGTAAATCGGAACCGAACAGTGTTCCATAGGAGGAGAGCTTAGTGTCTCTTCCCATCTCCCAGTAGGAACCTCGCGCTAAAACGTGGGAGGCGTAGAAACTACAGATACTTAATGCCCCTCCTCCGGAGCGATTTCCCGAAGGCCCTGTGCCCTCGAGAATGCACGGCTGGGGTGACTGGAATGTGTAAGAAGGTACTCTGAAAAAGCAAGCCTGTGACTCGGGGGCAGCCCCTCCCCACTTTCAGGATGTGAGGCGAAAGTGGACAGCTCCAGCCTGATGTCCTGGGGGTATACAGAAGCCGCGCCCGCGGCTAGAGGTAACCTGGGAGGTAACCCTCTTATCAGAACGTTAGATTGCCCCCAGGAGAATCTGCTCTTCACCGACGGAAAAGAAAAAAAAGTTAAGGGATTCTGTATACGTCGGTTGTAGACTCAGGACTCTCGGGAAGCATCAGCTGCTCAGTTCTTTGCGCGTTTCCTGCCCAGTTACACGGTACACCATTCTACTACCCCTGCAGAGAATGAGCAATAGGATGAGAAGCTCTCTGAAAAGACCCAAGTAATAGTGTTTGGGACCCGATGTCATTTTAAGAAGTAAAAGTATGTGTAAGCAGCTGCATTTGACGTGTGCAGTTCCTGGTAAATAATGTGGAAACTGGCACCAGAATTTCAATATTGCATTTGGCGTGGAGGGAAAAAGCAGTTTAGGCTATGAACAACTAAATCTTTAAAAAGAGCCTTGGCTGTTCTTATCCTGGTTCTTGTCTGATTCGGGCTTTTCTTCCTCCAAGTTGTGTGTCTAAATTATACTTCTGAAGACATTACGATGAGTTTTTGCTATGCAGAAGCTAACGAGACTCAATAGCATCAAGTCCTCAGATCCAATTTTGATTGTTTTTGGCCTGGTGTGAAAAAACATGTACGTTAAGAAGATTTTTGACCTGGATTCTGGAGGTGATTATCTACTACAAAACTACAGCACAACTAATTGAAATTAACTGCAGAAGTTAAAGGCCTCTCAAACTTGCTAGCAAAAGTAATTCAGACAGACAAGAAACCAATTTTTTTTTCTTTCTCTCTATGAATTAGCATATTGCAAATAAGATAAAAGGCTTCAGTTAGCAAAGAAAACTTTTGGTCCATTGTCTTTCTGATAAGAGATGACTTTACTGTCAAGTGAGGCTCTTGAGTGGACTGTAAGTTTCTATGTAAGAGAAAAGGACCACTCAGGAGCAGTTGGATTCTACCTTTCTTTAAAAGCTAACTTTAATCAAGAAAAAGAATCCTGAACAAAAGGTCATCAGGATAAGGAGAGTTCATGCTACCTCCCTAGAATGAGCAAGCAGGGAAATGAACTTTTCAAGGAAAAGTTCCAGAGACTGCACCATGATTCTCTGTTCCATGCCACTTGCATATTCATTCAAACTGGCACCAAGGAGAACTTTGTGTGCCGTGTAATGTATTAAAAGAATCATACTGGCTTTTGCAAAAGGATCCGTGTAAAAACCTGAAGCTTCAGAACTCCACATGGAGCACATTTTTTCCCAATTATGTGTTAATCTGGGGAGTTAATGTACACCCTTGTGTAGAGGCAGGAGGCTAATTTATGTTAGTATAAACAGATAATACACTGCCTGCTACATGAAACTGTGGTCTAAACGGATAGTTGGTAGCAGTAATCACCCCAATGCGTGCTTTTTAAAAAGTGTGGAGATATTAGAATGCATGCATTTAACCTACTCCACTATACATCAAATAACAGGCTGCAATCTGGAATAAGACATGATCTCATTAAGGTATTACTGCTTTGCTGTCAGTAAAAAGGATGCTCTTCCAGATGCCCAAGAAAACATGGATAAATTCATGAGGCAATTGCATTACTACACAGGTTCTCAAAAAAGAAGTCATCACTGTTGCTTATCAAACTCAAGGAGAAATTCTTTTGACAGTCTATACTCCACAATTCCATAAATATTACTGGCTAGCCAGATTTGGAAGAAATTTTTACTGAAGTATTTATTACTTGTTAAAAATACAGTTCTGCAGCTTGGTCTCCCAAACTCTGTCATCCAGAATAAACAACATATTAGTGGCCATTCCCATCTTTTTGTTCGTTGTTCATTTGTTTGATATAATATATAATAACTTATAGAAGAATACGGAGAAGGCAATGGCACTCCACTCCAGTACTCTTGCCTGGAAAATCCCATGAACGGAGGAGCCTGGTAGGCTGCAGTCCGTGGGGTCACTAAGAGTCCAACATGACTGAGCAACTTCACTTTCACTTTTCACTTTCATGCACTGGAGAAGGAAATGGCAACCCACTCCAGTGTTCTTGCCTGGAGAATCCCAGGGATGGGGGAGCCTGGTGGACTGCCGTCTATGGGGTCTCACAGAGTTGGACACGATTGAAGCAACATAGCAGCAGCAGCAGAATACTGTGTTTACTAGGTTTTTTTTTTTTATCATGCACACTCCATATATTAAATTCACCATATCATGAAATTCTCCATAAATGTGTAAATGACTGTAAGGCTATTGCATAAATGTACTATGTTAACAAATCCTCTCTTAGCTACTACTGCTATAAACATTGCAGTGAATGTTTGCATATAAATTCACATCTCTTTAACCTAGAGATAATTTTTAGGCATGGAATTACTGGCACAAAGAGTATATGAACATTTTTAATATTCATATTTGTACTAGCTTCTAGTCTTCTTTCCCTATCCCAGCTCCAAAGCAGGGAGTGCTTATCTTGCTGCATTCTTGCCTTGACTGAGTATATTACTGCTTAATAGCTGAGAGATCATATCTTTTATAAGAATAACAAACCATGGACATTCCTTTTTCAGAAAAAAGGTGAGGTGTTCAGACACTAAATTCCCCAGAGATCATCAGACACATTGTTTGCACATTCATTGCCTCCAGTAACTCCTGTGACTTTAAAATCCTCTAAGCTCTTTCCCCTTCAAGTGGTGGCCTTGACATCTAACCTCAAACTTAGCCAAGCCCCCTTTCTCTGCTTCGTAAACCTCAACAAAGTACCACTGTGTCCTAAACGATGAACCTCAAAGTAGGAGGCCCCCACATGAAGCTGATAACAGAACTGGATTTCACAAAAGGTAGAAATCATCTCTTCCAAAAAAAGGATTTGTTGGGTCTTGGAGTATTAAAGCAAGGTAAAGCATTTGATGCTGTTGAACTGTGGTGTTGGAGAAGACTGTGGAGAGTCCCCTGGACTGCAAGGAGATCAAACCAGTCCATCCTAAAAGAGAGCAGTCCCGAATATTCATTGAAAGGACTGATGATGAAGCTCCAATACTTTGGCCACCTCATGCAAAGAACTGACTCACTGGAAAAGACCCTTATGCTGGGAAAGATCGAAGGCAGGAGGAGAAGGGGATGACAAGAGGATGAGATGGTTGGATGGCATCACCAACTCAATGGACGTGAGTCTGAGCAAGCTCTGGGAGTTGGTGATGAACAGGGAAGTCTGGTGTGCTGCAGTCCCTGGGCTCGCAAAGAGTCGGACAAGACTCAGTGACTAAACTGAAGACATTTAAAATGAAGAATCACCACTTAAAGCAGTAAATAATTATACCAGGAAAAGGTAACTAGACCTCACAAACAACCACTATTCAAGCACCTAATATTTAGAATCTATGTAAACTTCTCCCCATAGCTTTCCAGGATTATTTAATCTCTTAGACTCAGCATTGCATTGCTGATTGTTTTCATTTCCTACAGACACTATAACAAGCTGTTTTAGTCACTAAGTCGTGTCTGGCTCTTTGCAACTCCATGGCATGTAGCCTGCCAGGCTTCTCTGTCCATGGGATTTCCCAGGAAATACTAGAGTGGTTGCCATTTCATTCTCCAGGGGATATTCCTGGACCAGGGAATGAACCCATGTCTCCTGCCTTAGCAGGCAGGTTCTTTACCACTGTGTCACCAAGGAAGTAGTCCAAAAGACAACTGTTTTTGTTGCTCAGTCATTAAAGACTTAACACAAATGTATTCTCTTCCAGTCATGTCCAACTGATTGTGACC
Source organism: Muntiacus reevesi (assembly GCF_963930625.1). NCBI lineage: Eukaryota > Metazoa > Chordata > Mammalia > Artiodactyla > Cervidae > Muntiacus > Muntiacus reevesi. The sequence continues at coordinate 44,116,977 of NC_089262.1, forward strand.
CCATGCACTGTAGCCCGCCAGGAGCCTCCATCCATGGAATTTTCCTGGCAAGAATACTGGAGTGGGTTGCAATTTTCTTCTGCATGGGATCGTCCCAACTCAGGGATTGAACCCAGGTCTCCAGCACTGCAGGCAGACTCTTTGCCATCTGAGCCACCAGGGAAGCCCTCTTCTTCTCCAGCAGAGGGCAGACAGAATGAAAATCACAATCGCAGAAAACCAACCAATCTGATCACATGAACCACACAGCCTTGTCTAACTCAATGAAACTATGAGCCATGCGTGTAGGGCCACCCAAGATGGACGGGTCATGGTGGAGAGTTCTGACAAAACATGGTCCACTGGAGAAGGGAATGGCAAACCACTTCAGTATTCTTGCCTTGAGAACCCCATGAACAGTATGACAAGGCAGAAAGATAGGATACTGAAACATGAACTCCCCAAATCAGTAGAAGCCCAATATGCTACTGGAGATCAGTGGAGAAATAACTCCAGAAAGAATAAAGAGATGGAGCCAAAGCAAAAACAACACCCAGTTGTGGATGGGACTGGTGATGGAAGTAAAGTCTGATGCTGTAAAGAGGAATATTGCATAGGAACCTGGCATGTTAGGTCCTTGAATCAAGGCAAGTTGGAAGTGGTTAAACAGGAGATGGCAAGAGTGAACATCAACATTTTAGGAATCAGCGAACTAAAATGGACTGGAATGGGTGAATTTAACTCAGATAACCATTATGTCTACTACTATGGGCAAGAATCCTTGAGAAGAAATGGAGGAGAAATCCTAGTCAACAAAAGAGTCCAAAATGCAGTACTTGGATGCAATCTCAAAAGCAACAGAATGATCTCTGTTCATTTCCAAGGCAATGATATTGCCTTGGAATATCATTACTGTGATATTGAATGAAATATCACAGCAACCCAGGTTTAGATGCCCAGACCAGTAATGCTGAAGAAGCTGAAGTTGAATGGTTCTTTGAAGACCTACAAGACCTTCTAGAGCTAACATACCAAAAAAGATGTCCTTTTCATTATAGGGGACTGGAGTGCAAAAGTAGGAAGTCAAGAGATACCTGGAGTAACAGGCAAATTTGGCCTTGGAGTACAAAATGAAGCAGGGCAAAGGCTAACAGAGTTTTGCCAAGAGAATGCACTGGTCATAGCAAACACCCTCTTCCAACAACAACACAAGACTCTACATGTGGACATCACCACATGGCCAATACCAAAATCTGATTGATTATATTCTTTGCAGCCAAAGATGGAGAAGCTCTATACAGTCAGCAAAAACAAGACTGGGACCTGACTGTGGCTCAGATCATGAACTCCTTATTGCCAAATTCAGACTGATATTGAAGGGAAAACCACTAGACCATTCAGGTATAACCTAAATCAAACCCCTTATGATTATACAGTGGAAGTGACAAATAGGTTCAAAGGATTAGATCTGATAGACAGGTTGCCTGAAGAACTAAGGGCTGAGGTTCATGACACTGTACAGGAAGCAGTAATCAAGATCATCCCCAAGAAAAAGAAATGCAAAAAAGCAAAATGGCTGTCTGAGGAGGCCTTACAAATAGCTGAGAAAAGACGAGAAGCTAAAGGCAAAGGAAAAAAGGAAAGATATCCCATTTGAATTCAGAGTTCCAAAGAATAGCAAGGAGAGATAAGAAAACCTTCCTCAGTGATCAGTGCAAGGAAATAGAGGAAAACAATAGAAGGGGAAAGACTAGAGATCTCTTCAAGAAAATTAGAGATACCAAGGGAACATTTCATACAAAGACGGGCATAATAGAGGACAGAAATGGTATGGGCCTAACAGAAGCAGAAGATATTAAGAAGAGGTAGCAAGAATATACAGTACAACTACAAGAAAAAGGTCTTCATAACCACGACGGTGTGATCACTCACCTAGAGCCAGACATCCTGAATGTGAAGTCAAGTGGGTCTTAGGAAGCATCACTACAAACAAAGCTAGTGGAGGTGATGGAATTTCAGTTGAACTATTCCAAATTCTAAAAAATGATGCTGTTGAAGTGCTGCACTCAATATGCCACCAAATTTGGAAAACTCAGCAGTGGCTACAGAACTGGAAAAGGTTAGTTTTCATTCCAGCCCCAAAGAAGTCCAATGGCAAAGAATGCTTGCAAAGTAATGCTCAAAATTCTCCAAGCCAGGCTTCAACAGTATATGAACCATGAACTTCCAGATGTTCAAGCTGGGTTTAGAAAAGGCAGAGGAACCAGAGATCAAATTGCCAACATCCGCTGGATCCTTGAAAAAGCAAGAGAGTTCCAGAAAAAAATCTACTTTTGCTTTACTGACTATGCCAAAGCCTTTGACTGTATGGATCATAACAAACCGTGAAAAATTCTTCGAGAGATGGGAATACCAGACCACCTTACCTGCCTCCTGAGAAGTCAGTATGCAGGTCAAGAAGCAACAGTTAGAACTGGAAATGGAACAATGGACTAGTTCCAAATTGGGAAAGGAGTACATCAAGGCTGTATATTGTCACCCTGCTCATTTAACTTCTATACAGAGTACATCATGCGAAATGATGTGCTGTATGAAGCACAAGCTGGAATCAAGATTGCCAGGAGAAATATCAATAACCTCAGATATGCAGATGCTGCTGCTGCTGCTACTGCTAAGTTGCTTCAGTCATGTTCTACTCTGTATGACCCCACAGATGGCAGCCCACCAGGCTCCCCCATCCCTGGGATTCTCCAGGCAAGAACATTGGAGTTGGTTGCCAGTTCCTTCTCCAGTGCATGGAAGTGAAAAGTGAAAGTGAAGTCGCTCAGTCGTGTCTGACTCTTAGCAACCCCATGGACTGCAGTCGACCAGGTTCCTCCATCCATGGGATTTTCCAGGTAAGAGTACTAGAGTAGGGTGCCATTACCTTCTCCGGATATGCAGATGATACCACCCTTATGGCAGAAAGTGAAGAGGAACTAAAAAGCCTCTTGATAAAAGTGAAAGAGGAGAGTGAAAAAGCTGGCTTAAAACCCAACATTCAAAACACTAAGATCATGGCATCCGGTCCCATCACTTCATGGCAAATAGATGGGGAAACAATGGAAACAGTGACAGACTTTATTTTCTTGGGCTCCAAAATCACTGCAGATGGTGACTGCAGCCATGAAATTAAGATGTTTGCTCCTTGGAAGGGAAGTTATAACCAACCTAGACAGCATATTAAAAAGCAGAGACATTACCTTGCTGACAAAGGTCTGTCTAGTCAAAGCTATGGTTTTTCCAGTAGTCATCTGTGGATGTGAGAGTTGGGCCACTTTTGAACTGTGGTGCTGGATAAGACTCTAGAGAGTCCCTTGGACTGCAAGGAGATCCAACCAGTCCATCCTAAAGGAAATCAGTCCTGAATATTCATTGGAAAGACTGATGTGAAGAACTGACTCATCTGAAAAGACCCTGATGCTGGAAAAGATCGGAGGCAGGAGGAGAAGGGGACAGCAGAGGATGAAACAGTTGGATGGCATCACTGACTCGATGGACACGAGTTTGAGCAAGCTCCAGGAGCTGGTGATAGACACTGTGTTGCAGTCCATATGGCTGCAAAGAGTCGGATATGACTGAGCGACTGAACTGACTGTGACTGCATTTAGCGCCTACCCAGATATCCACGATTAGCTTCCCATCTCAAAACACTTAATCACATCTGCAAAGTCACTTTTGCCATATAAGGTAACATTCACAGGTTGCAGGTATTAGAACCTTGTATCTTTGGAGCCATTATTCTATCACACTGATCTTATATAGAAAACACAAATACTTCCATGAAAGTCTAAAGAGACAAGCACAATTTAATGACACCTAAGAAACCAGAAAATTTGGAATAAACTCTCAATTTCATAAAGAAATTAATTACTTAAAGCTTTTGGACGCCACCCTATGGTCTTTTCTGACACTATATCCATAGTCCAGTTACCTCTTATCCGGCATTTTAAGTTTATCTTCCCAAAGCATGTCCTCTTCCTCTATTACGCCTTTTAAAAGATAGCCTTGGGATACAGTTCACATACCATACAACCCACCTATTTAAAATGTACAATTAAACGGTTTTTAGTATATCTACAGATTTGTACAGCTGTCACTAGAGTCAATTTTATAATACTTTCATCACCTGTAAAGAAACTCTGAACCTTTTAGCTATCACCATTCACCTTCTACTCCCTGAAAATCATAATCCACTTTCTGTCTCTATAGATTTCTCTATTCTAGAATTTAATATGAATGGTATCATGATGTAGTATGTGGTCTTTTGTGACTAGTTTTTTTTTTTTTTACTTAATTTTTTAAGGTTTTACTTAAAAGGTTTACTTAATTTTAAAGGTTCATTCATGTTGCAGCATATACATTCCTTTCTATGGTCAAATAATATTCCACTTATGGCTATACCACCCTTCACTTATCCACACCTCACTGATGGACATTTGGGTTGTTTCTACATTTCAGCAATTATGAATAATGCTGTTCCTTTATTATACTTTTTCTCCACTTTTGATGACATAAATATTAACTTTTCTCCAGAACTAGTCCTCTCATTTCTTTTCCTTCCTCACCAATAGCTAAACTTTCTACTTCACAGTAGAGACCAGTTTTTCTAGCATTGGTCAAATATGAATGCTATTTCCTTCCTTTAACATTTAATATGAGTTCTTACAAAGAATTATCTGCTTCTCATTGACTGATTAGTTCTTCACTCTCCACAACTTTTGAACTCCATTGGTCTATTTTTCTATTCTAGATAGAATGTCAGAAGGATAAAATCTCTGAACATATTTTTTTTTCTGAATATATTTTAACTGTACAATGTTTATGGTGGTTTTAAACCTTCTGTGGGAAGAGATGTCTTAATTTATCTTGCATGACAGAACAGTATGCTAAGTTCTTTGAAATTCATTTAATAACCAAGATCCAAAACCCTCCCTGGTAACCAAAAAAACATGGGATAGTAAGCCAAAAGAATCAACTATATACCTTCTTAATTTATCTTGCATGACAGAACAGTATGCTAAGTTCTTTGAAATTCATTTAATAACCAAGATCCAAAACCCTCCTTGGTAACCAAAAAAAATGGGATAGTAAGCCAGAAGAATCAGCTATATACCTTCAACTGTAACATACTCTTTGTTCGTTGATAGTGATTTCAAAGAGGTAAAAAATGTCCTTTGAAAAACAAAAGTGCTTTGGAGACTGAAATGAGTCACTTGCTTACTCATATTGGAAGATCAGTTTTGGCTTTAATAACCAAACCTTAAAAACCAACTACCATTAGAAATCTGTTTCAACAAAACAGATAACATCTTTTAATGCTTTGGAATAAATTTTTTTTAAAAAGGCACATAACTTAACATCTTAAAATTTACAAAATCTTACAAAAAAACATAAAGTAAGATTCAAACATGAGGAAATAACCATGATAATAACAACTAGCACTAATACATCACTTATATGGCGGATATTATAATAAATGCTTTACTTATCATGGTTTTCGGTGGGAATACTTAATGTCATCCAATGTTCATTTTCCTAAATTGTAACAGGTCCTTAGTGCACCCCAATCTATCAAAAACATATTAGAACATATAGTCCAAGGTGTGTGCGCTAAGTCTCTTCAGTTCAGTCAGTCAGTCAGTTCAGTTGCTCAGTCATTTCTGACTCTTTGTGACCCCAAAGACTGCAGCATGCCAGGCTTCCCTGTCTATCACCAACTCCCGGAGCTTGCTAAAACTCATGTCCATCAACTCAGTGATGCCATCCAACCATCTCATCCTTTGTCATACCCTTTTTTTCAAATGAGTCAGTTCTTTGCATCAGGTGGCCAAGGTATTTTCACTTCAGTCGTGTCCAACTCTGTGTGACCATATGGACTACAGCCTGCCAGGCTCCTCTATCCATGGAATTCTCCAGGCAAGAATACTGCAGTGAGTTGCCATTGCCTTCTCAGAGGATCTTCCCATAATGAAATGTAATATTAATTCCCTAGGGATCCTAATAATGTTATAAAGATCTAGCCATTTCTTTAAAAAAATAAATAAAATTTATTTGACAAACTCAGTAAACCAAATCGACATGCCTTCCCTCATGATACTTGTCATCTGAAAAGTTCAGTCACAGCTTTTACAGATTCATGCTTCATAATCCATATCATTTTTGTCAGTGATAGACAGTGTTTTCATTGTTTGATTTTGCTGAATTTCTTCTCTTCCCAGCTGGCTTTGGAGGAACTATGCTTCATGTTGGTGCAGGTTGGGCCCTTGGGGAAGCAAATGCAAAGACTGATTTATAAATACAAAAGGTTTACTAATATTTATTTCACACCTCTGAAAGAGAAGAACTGAACCTCCCTCAACAGCCTGGCTTGGTGCCTTGTCTATAGCTTTTGAGCCATGGAAGACTGGTGGATTGCTAAGTGTGTGAACTTCACTATTTACTACAATCAACCCTGTTGTGTTATTGTGTCAGTGCCTAAGCATACCCTGTAGTACCTCCTGAGGTGGTCAGCTCTGAGAGTAAAAAGAAAAATTAACAAGCCCACCTGACACCATGAAACCTCATAGCAAAATCACAGATTAAATGACCTTCCAAATGTAATGTCTAGTTCATTTCCAACAAATACATTGCTGCCTGTTAAAAAAAAAAGAAAAAAAAAAAAAAAGAAATGACCTTCCAGATACCACATAAGTAGTTGAGGTGAGGAATTTCCTTCCCTAATTCCAAAATATCTCTTTCCCTTAGACTGCTATAGAACTAATAAGACCAATTCCTCCACATCTATTTGCCAGTAAGAGAATAAAAGATCCACAAAGAGATTTAGAGACACCAACTTAGGAGAGATCAACCATTTTGTAAAATAGACAGTGGAGAGAGAAGTGACAATTATGGCAGAACACAGGAAAAGCTGACTGACACATAAGTTCTAGAGTAAAAAAGCCCAGCAAGAAGCAAGCCGATTCCTGTTGCCGAACTCCCACCAGCTCAGGAATAAGAAGCACCTGATTCTGAACTGAGAGACAGAAAACACACAACAACTGTGAGTCATAACAAGCTCGAGACAACGAATCTGCCTCACTCCATCCAGACAGAGCACCACCCGACTGGCGCAGAATGGAGTGAAAGAGCAGAGTGAAAGCTTACTTCTGAGGTTAAACTGGAGAGAGCCTGACCTCAGAGACACCAGATAAAACCTAAAGGCAAAGAATAATTTCAGTACAGCTGGAAGAAAGCCGAGGAAATCAACGAAAAGATAAGTGACAAGCAGTGGAACAAAGAAAAGTAACATATCAACATGGAGGCCTAAAACCCAATTAGATTTTTCTAGACATAAACAATGGCCATGGTGGGAAGAAAGTATCAAACAATTCTAGAAAACATTCCACAACCCAGAACATTTCCAGACCAAGACCACAAAATGCCCAAAGCAAAAAAAGACATTACCATTAAAGAAACAGCAATTTTGAAACCTTCCTAAAGAAGCACCAAACCAGATGGTTTACCATCAAGCTCTACCGCACATTCCAGGAACAAAATATTCCAACCTCAGAACTATTTCAGCGTTGGTTTCTTCTGAGGCCTTACTCCGTAGCTGGAAGATGGCTGCCGGCTCCCTGTGGTCACGTGGTTTCTCCTCTGCGCACGCGCACCCCTGATGTGGGTGGGTCCCTTCCCTGAGTCCTAATCTCCTCTCTTTACCAAGTCTCCTTTCAGACAGGCATCACCGGCTCAATGGGTATGAGTTTGAGTAAACTCCGGGAGTTGGTGATGGACAGGGAGGCCTGGCCTGCGGCAGTCCATGGGGTCGCAAAGAGTCGGACATTACTGAGCGACTGAACTGAACTAATTCAGAATGGATTAGGGTCCACTTGAACCTCCTCGTTTTAACTTAAAGGCCTTATGTGCATATCCAATCACTTCAAGGTACTGGATGTTAGAACTTGAACATATGAATTTGGGAGTAGAGGTAGGCAAATCAGCCCATAACAATATTCCCAGTTGACAGTCTAATAATAAAAGGGAATTTATTCAGATTGTGAAGGTTATTATAAAAAAATTTATGCAAACATATTTAAATGATTAAACATTTAAAAGCCTTGGCTTTAAAGTCAGGAAAAAGACAAGGTTGCCAATTATCTTGGCTTTTGTACTACCTTATACTGAACCTCCTGGAGAGAAAGCTGTTTATACAAAAAATATAAACATAAACAATAAGATGGAAAGAATAAAGAGCTCATCTGCAGATAGTGGTTATGTGGGTAAAACCCAAAGCTACATATTAATTATTAATATAAAAATAAAGTCCTGTTAATTCTTGAAAATCAATATAAAGTTATGTTCTTAGTTACTTAGCCACAAAGTTAGGAGATGTATTTAAAAACATTTAAAATAGACCTTTTAGAAAAACATTAAGTATTGGAAATGCAGGTGCAAATGAACAGGAATAAATGTTTTATTCAAAGAGAAATAATAAAATATCACCTTTAAATCACTAAAAAAAAAAAAAAACTTTTTAAAAGCACCTAAGAATAAGTTTCATCTAGTCAAGACTGTGGTTTTTCCAGTGGTCATGTATGGATGTGAGAGTTGGACTATAAAGAAAGCTGAGCGCCGAAGAATTGATGCTTTTGAACTGTGGTGTTGGAGAAGACTCTTGGGAGCCCCTTGGACTGCAAGGAGATCCAACCAGTCCATCCTAAAGGAGATCAGTCCTGGGTGTTCATTGGAAGGACTGATGTTGAAGCTGAAACTCCAATACTTGGGCTACCTGATGCAAAGAGCTGACTCATTTGAAAAGACCCTGATGCTGGGAAAGATTGAGGGCAGGAGGAAAAGGGGATGACAGAAGATGAGACAGTTGGATGGCATCACCGACTCGATGGACGTGGGTTTGGGTGGACTCCAGGAGTTGGTGATGGACAGGGAGGCCTGGTGTGCTGCGGTTCATGGGGTCGCAAAGAGTCGGGCGACTGAACTGAACTGAAGAATAATTACAACTGATACCATCCAGGGTTCCTGGACTCCCTAATCAATAGAAATTTATATGAGGCCAGATAAGAAATTCAGGCAAACATATATTGGGACTCATGCTGCAGTATAAGGGAAGAAACATAACAATTTCGTGTGCTCACTCCCTAGGAGTGAGGGTTGGGTGAGCTGGTTTCTTGTATGGAGTGAGGTGTGGGTCCAGGGGTTGGGTGGTGGAGGGTAGGTTGGGTGTTTTGCCCACCCCACTCGTGGTGCTGTGTGCAGGATGCATACATAATATCCTGCTTTGTTCCCAGCTCCTCCCAGCCAGTCTCACAGCTATAAGATTGTGAGAAAAACTTAAAACTTGCAGTTTATGATCTTCATGAATAGAAAGACTGTTGTAGAGATGTGACTTCTCAAATTGATTTATAGATTCAAAATAATAACATTCAAAATCACAGCAGACATCATATTCACTTCTTAACTATCCTTAATCTAAAGAGAGTTCCCTTCTTTTTGTGAGTGAAGCATTAATCCATATTTATATACTGGCATTTATCATACTGCTTTGTGTATAGTTATTAACAGTATAAATGCTATAGCTAGTCTGCCTGGGTTTGAATCTTGACTTTACCTCTCTCTAGTTCTGTGACTTCAGGCATGTTAGGTAACTTTTCTGTAATTTATTTACCCCATTTTATAGGTAAGGAAACAAATGCCAACATCACTGGGTTATTAGGATTAATAGTTAATGTTATGCACTTAGAACAGTGCCTGGCACATGGTCAGTGTTATGTAACTGTTGGATGCTGCTACCGTTTCTGTTCTCTCTCCCACTAGGCTGAATTCCTTGAGGAAGGACACAGTGTCTTATTGGTTTGCGCATTCTCAGAGCATACGTCAGTGTCTGGCACGTGTGTATGTGTTAGCTTCACAGTTACATAACCCAAAAGAAATTGGTAATGGGGGGGTGGGGGTGGTCCATGTGCCTAAACTGTGTCATGTTTAAAGAAGTTGGATTCAGTAGCCTAAGGCATTTGAAAGGGGAGATCATTCTCAACTTGTCTTGAGTATTAAATGCCCAAAGCATGATCGAGAGCAACACTTGTGAAAATACCCTTCTAATTACCTCTTTCCTCTGAGTTATTTAGAAGCCTTTGTCAACAAAATGCCTGAGATTCTTGTAGCACACCATTATTGTGGTACTCCATGTGTAGAGGGTTGAGAGGATCAGATTCCTCAGCTTATGGCACCATATACTATTATTACTGGTCCATTCAGGGTCCCTCTCTTGATTTACTCCTATTATCCCTGTAAAGTGGTTATCACTTCCCAAATAGGCAATTATTCTAATATTCCTAACATGTAACTCCTACTTTGTCATCTTCTGACTTTGTCCATGATGTCCCTGACTGAATAAACATTTGATGTAATCAGATCCACCAACTTTGGGCCTTAGGGCTGGTGCTTTTGAAATGAAAATGTTCTTTCCTGCCACAAAGGCAAGAGTCTACCTCTTCAATGAATTCAAGGCCTTACCTTTAACTTTAGGGTCTTTTATTAATTTGGAATCTATGTTTTGTGTGTGGTGTTAGGTTGAAATGTACCTGTGTTTGTCTAGTTAACAGGTCTATCTGTAAAACAGCAGTTAATCACTATCTGCTAAACAGCTCATTCTTTCCCCACTGATGGGTGGTGGTATCACCTTTAACCTACATTTAATGCCTCCTAAGGACGGCTCTGTCTCTAATTTCTCCTCTTTGTCATTAATCTCTTTATTCTTGAGCCAATACAGAACATGTCTTCCTGGCTTCTTTTTTCCCTCACGACCATTCCTTTAATGGGTGTTGGCTTTGTCGTCTAAACAGCAAAAAAGAATTTTTGGAGAGGAAGGAATAAGGTATTGGATTTGAAAGTTCAAGATTCTCTTTAGCAGGCTGATGGAGTCAGTGAATGCCCATTTATGTTCCTTCCACATGAATTGACTATGGCACAATCCTGGTCTCCTTTTCTGCTTTTTACCTTCCCTCCACCCACCAGTGTGTCTTGCCACTCCATAACAGCCTCCAGGGCCTATAATAAAACAAAGGGAAAAAGAAGATGGTTGAGATTTAACTTTTCTTTCAAAATGAGTTATTTTTAAGTTAAATTGTCCAGAAGCAGTTACTTTTAAATCAATTACTTAAATCCCAGTTCTTTTTCTTAGAAGGAAAAGAAGGCATTATGAAGAAAACTTACATAAATGTTAACTAATTATTAATTACTTCACTATCAGTGAATTAACCTGTATCTCAGGAACGGGGATTCAGGAGGGCTAGGTTTTCCACTGCCTTCCTCACTGTTTGCCATGACCTGTGCCTGCACATTCCTTTTAATGCTGCACACAGACTGATACACTGTAATGCTTTGTATGTGAGAGGTTTTCCTTGATTGGAATTTATGTTTCTGTGGTCTTTTTTCATGCACTCAAGTGGTTTCAAGCACCCAAGATAATGAGAGCTGGAGGAGGAGACGTTATGGCATGCTCTCTGCCGAGGCATCTCATTGAATCACTCTTTGTAAACTCTCAGCTGATGGACAACCTGCAGTGCCATCTTAAGTCAAGTGAGTTCTGGGACATGTTTGTTCAATTGTGACCTCTTTTTATTCCCTCTGTGCTTGTGTATGTTCCGGCACACGTCATGGTTGACCAGAGGAGTGCATGTCGTATTTCTGGGCCTGCTGGCAGAAACAGAGGACGGATACCATGCCAAGTGTTCCACCATGTTTTTTGCTGCTCAGACTGCCTCCAAGGAAGTGGTTCGGAAAACAGAAGGATATTTGGCATTGGTAGACATCATTCTGGCATTATAAAGGGCATCATAACCTTGCAGCCTGAGCAGTTTAGCCACTTTTATTAATAAGGTGAAAGAAACTGTAGACCAAGGCATAGTATGATTTCTTGGGATTTCAAGGGATCCAAAGAGCAATGGCTGACTTATACCACCATCATTACATGCTGTGGGGCAGTCATTTTATATAATTCTGATTCTGGTAGCTAAATGGTTAAGATCAAGCTTCAATAGCATACACGTAGAAATAAGTTTCAATCAGGCACTTTATTAGCTGTGTGCCTTCAAGAAGGATCATTCATCTCTGAGACACAGTTCCCCCATCTTTAAAATGGAGATAAAATACAAATAACTGCCTCAAGTTTGTTGTGAGGATTAAATAACAATGCATTGAATACTCAGGTGCAGGCTGTTATCCTTCTCTATCTTGAAAGTTTTGTGGGAAGCATGTGTATTTCATAAACAGTGCCTTTGACCTGGTCTGAAGAAATGGAAGAATCCTGCTTCTTCCACCACTGACCACTTAGGAGCTCAGGAAAATTACTCAACTTTGGAGTTGCAATGTCATCTTTAAAATGTTGATGAAATGAAAGAAAGTAAGCAAGAGGATAAACTAAAGAGCAATGAGGAGATGACTTTTGCTGGTTGTTCTTTGGCTTTCTCTAGCGTGGCTCAAAATAAAATCAAAAGCAATTGTTATGCTGTGCAGTCCAGTAAAAGCAGGTTGACTGTGTGCCGTGAAGCTCAGAATTTTGTGTCATTTATGTGGAAGCAGTTAAGTGCATCAGAAAACCCTATGCTGTACTCAAAACGCAGACACGTTTTATTTGGCTGCTTGGCCTCATTGGCCTACTTCCATTGGTGAAAACCCCGTCTGCACTCCAGTGAGTGAACAAAAAGTGTGTGCTACATAGTGGACATAAGGCTGTGTCTCTCTGTGACAGTTGCCCATGCACACAAATGAGGATTACTGCACTTCTCTTTGTAACCAACATATCTATTGTGAGCATTATGTTGAAGTGAAATACTGATAAATTATTATAGGAAAGAGCTGTGTGGCTGTGTTGGAAAAACTATTTTGTCTCAAACTCATAGTAATTTATTTTTATAAATGTCCTCCATGCAAGTATTACTTTGATAATCTCTAGACTACTAGATTAGTGTTCCAGAGCACATACAAAGTACTAACACATAAGCAATGCTTTAATTCAATTTATCAAGGAAAACTGGGACTTCCCTGATAGCTCAGTTGGTAAAGAATCCACTTGCAACGCAGGTAGATCCCTGTTTGATTCCTCGCTCAGGAAGATCCCCTAGAGAAGGGATAGGCTACCCACTCCAGTATTCTTGGGCTTTCCTTGTGGCTCAGTTGGTGAAGAATCTGCCTGCATTGTGGGAGACCTGGGTTCAATCCCTGGGTAGGGAAGATACCCTGGAGAAGGGAAAGGCTACCCACTCCAGTATTCTGGCCTGAATAATTCCATGGACTGTATCTACTTTTGTCTTATGCCAATAATCCTCACTGGTCCCCAATTTTTAGGACATATTTAGAAGGAAAATAAGAAAAGTAGCAAATGTCTCCTGATGCATGGTAGTCCTGAATCTTAATTCACTAATGATAAGTGAGAACTTAGTTTATACCTTTTCAAAAGTTCTAGAGCCCAGATGTGATCCTCTTCAATAGGAAGGCTAGAGTCTCAGATAACTCCCTCATGTCATAGCAAGACAAACAATTTTGTTTTTCCACGGAGGAACACTTCAATAAGTCAACTATTTATTTATAGTGAGAAAAGGAAATTCTAATCATATTGAAACCATGTGTAGCTCTTACTCAAAATTAAGAAACTGAGTTGTACTTTTTTCTCTCAGTCTTAACATTCTTATGAGAAATCATTCACAGTCATTAGATGCTTGGTTACTGTGATGGGTGGGGCTCTATTTCTTTGCCAGGATCTCTCAGGAAAAGGCTACAATAACTGGATGTATAGAGGACCATCAGTCACAAATACGAGTGGTATTGTTCATAGGGAGTTTTACAGCACAAAGCAATAACAAAATATTCAGCTCTCAGGATATCAAACATCATTTTATGAAAATGATTTGACACACCACAATCCTAAAACTGGATAAATAACTCTCAAAATGTTTAAGAATGTTTAAGAACCCAAGAAATGCATATGACAGCACAAGTCCATTTCATACAAGAAAGCCTCTATTAAGACTTATTAAGGACCAAAGCCTTTATCTTGAGTCTCGGATAATAGGTATGGTGCTTTTTTTTTTTTTTTTTTTGTATTTTGCAGGGTTGGGGTAGTGACAGTAGTCTCCTCAAATCTTACCTTTCCTTGGGGGCTCCATTTGAGTTACTAAAATTTCCTGTTATTTTGTATAGAATGCACTGCAGGCTGAGGATAAACAAAACAAAACAAAACTTTGTATCATTGTCTGAAATCCTAAAACAGAAGTGGTCACTTCTGGGTCATGCTGTTTGTATCATATCAACAGTGATAGGCTACATTTTATAAAGACCTAGACAGCATATTAAAAAGCAGAGACATTACTTTGCCAACAAAGGTCCATCTAGTCAAGGCTATGATTTTTCCAGTAATCATGTATGGATGTGAGAGTTGGACTGTAAAGAAAGCTGAGCACCGAAGAATTGATGCTTTTGAACTGTGGTGTTGGAGAAGACTCTTGAGAGTCCCTTGGACTGCAAGGAGATCCAACCAGTCCATCCTAAAGGAGATCAATCCTGGGTGTTCATTGGAAGGACTGATGTTGAAGTTGAAACTCCAATACTTTGACCACCTGATGAGAAGAGCTGACTCATTTGAAAAGACTCTGATGTTGGGAAAGATTGAGGGCAGGAGAAGGGGACGATGGAGGGTAAGATGGTTGGATGGCATCACCAACTCGATGGACATGGGTTTGGGTGGACTCCAGGAGTTGGTGATGGACAGGGAGGCCTGGTATGCTGAGGTTCATGGGGTCGCAAAGAGTAGGACACGACTGAGTGACTGAACTGAACTGAACTGAAAACAGTCCTTCTGTTGAGAAAAGCAGGAAGGGCAACCATGACTTGTTTAAACGTGCAGGTTGATAATGAGTGATGTCCCAGCCTTCACAACATCACAGATACAACCCTTGAGATAGAAATAGAAATCTGCTCACACATGAACAAGATCCTGCTTTTATAAGGGATAATTTAGGCCACGGTGCATTTTTAGTAAATTAACAGATGTTTTTGATAAATCTGTAACTCAGAAGGATTCATCAAGTTCACTTGGTTTGACAAGTACAAAATTAAGCAAGTTAAATCAGTCCCAGGGAAAAGAAATACTGTGTAAGCAATCCATCAAATGACCAAAAGCTAAAGCAGTCCCTTAGGAGACAAAATGCTTACACTACCTGAAAGTGCCTTTGTTCAGAAAGGATTTCTATGGGAAGAACCACAGATATGAAATTTTATATGATATTGTGATAGTTTTCAATTTCCATGTCTCATAGAATAGGGTAGTTTAATTTTTGATGCATACATTTTCATTGACCCATAGCATCAACTACTTGGGAGAAAACAATAGCTAAATACTGAAATGTGCTGTAGGCTCACCAAAGGCCCATCTCCTGCTTTTAAGAGAATCTTCAGTAACTTGGATTCAGGAGACAAATTCCATGCAAGTTTAAACTCGCAATTCACCTCTTATTGGCTGGGCAATTTGGGGCAAATTATTTAATTTTTCCATACCTTAATTTTCTCATCTATTCAATGCTGATAATAAAAACTACCACCATAGGGTTACTTGGATTAAACTTAACACTTGTATAAGCTTTAAAGCACTTCAGATGATATATGGTGCACAGTAAGCACTCAAGGCAATTTTGTCACCCGTATTTGTCAAGGGTTAGTTCATGCCCTCCTCCAGGAGTTGGGTCCTAGCAGAAGGGTAATTAAGATCTAGACTGCATGATAAAAGTGAACTACTTTTGAGGTCTAAAATTCAAACACTGGTAAAGTAGTACAGCACAAAAGACCCTGAGATAGAGAACTTGGTTCGGAGGAGGGTGTGGGACATTCTAAGTGACTTGAAAAGGCAGGATGGAACATGACCTTTAAGGAACCAGCATGACTGGAGTAGCAAAATCAGGTTTTGAACCACCCTGTGCCGATAAGATGTGGCTAGTTGAAAGGGGCTTGGATTCCATGATTGAGGAGATCAAGCTCTGACAAGACCCTATCATACTTTCCTCAGGGGCTGTTCTAAAAATAGTATTGGTTCCAAGAAAACAGGGAAGACTGTAAGAGAAGAGTTTAGAAGCAGATAGTTCAGTTAAAAAGTATTGGGCCCAATCTAAGGATGAGTAGATAAGGCTCAAGATCAGGGTAATAAGCATGAGTAGAAGAAGGCAGCAACTGTTTGTTGTGGAAAACACACACACACAAGAGGTGTTTAAGGGATTAAATTGTAGGGAATAAGGAAGAGGGGAGGCAGAGCTGGCAGAATGGTAGAACACATTCTTGCAGAGCACAGGGCCGGTTAGGAGCTGGCCTTGCCCTTCGTATCTGGAGGATTCAAAAATCATCATTTGTGAAACTCAGAGTGAAAAGAGTCATGACTTCGGAGTATTGCAAGGAACTTCCCTGAGCACTGGAGTGGCCCTCAGTACAGCTGTTTGTAATTAGAACCACCTGAAGGATTGACTTCTGAAGGCTGACACAAGGCAGGACAAGAGCTAGGAATGAGCTTTAGGAAGCAGGATAAAAAGCTTTAAGGACCCTGTCCTTAGGGTAGACTTTGGTGCCAATTTTACCTTAATAATTGGACTGAGTATCACTTTGAAAATGAAAGTGGCTCAGTCCTGTCCGTTTCTTTTCGACCCCATGGAGTATAGTCCATGGAATTCTTCAGGCCAGAATACTGGAGCAGGTAGCCTTTCCCCCTGTGTTCTTGGAGTTTTATGATTTCAGGTCTTATGAGTTAATTCAATTTTAAGTACTTAAGAAGTGCTTAAATGCCATTTATTGCACCATTATTTACAATAGCTAAGACATGGAAGGAACTTAAGTGTTCACCGATAAATATATAAAGAAAATGTGATATATATATACATACAATGAAATATTATTGAGCCATAAAAAAGAGGGAAACCTTGCCATTTGCAACATGAATGGCCCTTGATAGCATTAAGGTAAGAGAAATAAGTCAGATGAAGAAAAATAAATATGGTATGTTCTCATATATATATATATGTGAAATCTAACCAGCTAACTAAACTCCCTCCTCCCGAAAACCCACTGAACTCATAGACTCAGAGAACAGTTTGGTGTTTGTCAGAGGCAGGGGACAGGGGTGCGTAAAATGGATGGAGGTGGTCAAAATGTACAAACTTCCAGTTATACAATAAATTAAATCATAGAGATGGAATGTACAGCATGGTGACTATAATTATAATACTGTATGTGTATTTGAAAGTTGCTAAGGGAGTGGATCTTAAAAGTTCTCATCAAAAGATAAAAAAAATCATAACTATGCGTGGTGATGGATGTTAGCTAAACCTATTATGGTGATCATTACACAATATATACAAACATGGAATCATTATGCTGTATACAGAAGCTACTGTGTTATATGCCAATTATATCCCAATCTTTAAAAAAAAAAAGTGGAGTGAGTAAATGTGCAAATGGAAGAACTTCAGGCCTCAACAATATTTATGCCATAAATACACACACACACACACACACACACTGCCTATTCTCAATTTTAGGAAGGCCATGATAGAGTAGGAAGAGCCTGAACAGATCAACCTAAAGTCTCTTCTCACTAACAAATTTAAAATTGTTCTGGGTTCCAGTTTCCTTAGAGAAGAGAAAATTGAACAATTTTACAAATATGAAATTTGCTATAACTTGTGTACTCTTTTTCGGGACACTGTGAAGGAACTTGTGATTGATCCTGCAAATGAACTGCTCCAGCTAGATACTGGCTAAAAAATAATTTACCCTCCTGTGTTCACTCTCTGATTCCTCCACCTACTTCTATTCTGCCATGGCATAGTGTGGCAATGGCTATATCCCTCCACATTTACTGCTCCTGTTGGCGGTCTCCTTGCCTAGTTTAGACTCACATTGGACTGTAGTAACATTGGTCCTGTCCTTTGTCCCTTCATGCACGGAGATGATAATGGCTTCCTCTGTAGCTAGTTCCTGGTATGGCGCCATCCCTTGTTGATTTACTTAACCCTGCGCACATCGATGTAAATAGTACCTTCCTTAAGCACTCTTTCAAACCCTGAGTCTGGAATCCACATCTGTCTCTTGCCATCTCCAACTCTGATGCTGTGGCTGACTTGCAAAAGAACCTGGCAACTTTCACCACAGAGCTACATGTACCTTTGGCCCAGGATTTGAAAAAGCTGAAGGATCTGGTAGGAGCTGGAAGAAGGGAGTGAGTCCAAGTATATGAAGGCAGGAAAGTCCCCATCCAGAGCAGTTATCCATTCCATTGAGAGCAAAGCGCTGCAATTTCTGTGATGGAAGTGATCCAGTGTAATCAATCTGCCCCCAGATGGCTAACTAGTTCTTCCTTTCCCCACTCCTGCCCCCAGGGAATGGTGCCACATCAGGACTTGGTGTGGGTTTCTGCTGGTGGCAGATTGGGCCTCAGCAGCAGCTATAGCCAGATCAGCCTGGTGAGAAGAAATACATGTTGTGATCCATACATAAACTTCATCCCTGTCTAGTTCAGAACTCACTGAGCAAGGAAAACAGTGGCTGACAGCCCCAAACAGGCCACCTTGCCCACCTGATTATTAAAGTGCTCTACTTACAGACTTGCTCTTTGGGGAGCACTGGCATGAGACAGTACTATGTTCACACTCTGTCTGCCTATGGTATAGTCACATCCTAGTTTCCCAGCCGTCTTTGTCAGCAGTCTCCCAATCATATTCCTTCCCACTCTCTGATTATCCATCTAAACCATTAGCCATGGCCCATAATCTTAGAGAGTACATCTGTACTGCTGGTCATCTTTCCTTCCAGACAAAATGAGCACCCAGATACATGGCTCACAGGTCTGCCAACTGGGAGTCAGATTCAGAGTTATCTCGGGCAGGAATGTAGAGATGCAATCATTTACTTTGGTGTGGTATTGGAAAATCATGCAAAATAATCTGCATTTTTTTCTTCTTTGCTCAACTATATTGAGTCCTCCCCCACAAGATTTTAGGTACATTATGAAAAGAGAAGGCTGTATGGCAGCCATGGGCATCTGTACCATTTATGTAATTTGTTGTTGTTGTTGTTGTTGTTTAGTTGCTAAGTTGTATCTGACTCTTTTGTGACCTCATTGACTGTAGCCTGCCAGGCTCCTCTGTCCATGGAATTTTCCAGGCAAGAATACTGGAGTGGGTTGCCATTTCCATCTCCAGGGGATCTCTCTGGACCAGGAATTGAACCCTCATCTCTTGCATTGGCATGCAGATTCTTTACCACTGAGCCATCAGGAGAGCCCACTTATGCAATTTACCTGGGTGTTTAAGACCACTCTGACTGAAGAGTCTTCTCCTGAGCTGGGGGATGGGGACTTCTGGAGGGGTCAGGAGTCTTTAGTTCTGAGTTCCTCAGATTACAATGTCTGGTGCTTACCTTCCTGCTCCTTGAAGGGGTGAGGAATGGGAATGCTTCCTCAGCCATCAACACCCTCTACACCCCCTAAACCACTGTTGTTATGCAGCCCCTCCCCTTAGTCAAAGCAGAAGTCTATCTACTGAGCTGCTAGTAGAAGAAATTCCCAGCTGCTCCTTGTCACAGTAAAGGTGCTGCTGGCGGGCTGTCCCAGGGGACAGCAGCTGCTCCACTCCCTCTCTCGGCTCCAAGGAGGAGGAGACTTCAAGCCACAGTGAAATCTCTCAACCTTGGTTTGTTCCTTCAGACATAGCAGTGCTGTCACTCGGCCCTTCTCAGTCTAATTTATGTAGGATCACATTTTGGTTTTGGTTTTGTTTTCATTTTGCAGTATTTGTTGTAGCAAATCCTGACTCATCTTGACATGAGTCTGACCTGTAGGAGGCCGTTGGATCTGGCTGGTGGCTGGAGTTGTTGCCTGAATGGACAGAAAATGTTCCTTAAATGGAGGGTGGGGACTGTTCCTACAACATCTTAGAAGCTTGTACTGAGTTTGGTAGGACTCACTGCCGCAGGAGGGCCTGGTCTGCAGGAGATAGAGACGAGGGAGAGCTGGGCTTGCTGGGATTCTCCTGGTAGAATCTTCTGTCTTAAGATGCCAAAATGCAGAGCCCTGGATTTGCAAGGTGTGGAGTTGGCTGGTGCGGCAGGTGGAGTGTGAGATGGCTCTGCTGTTAGGTCACTGTCAGGGCCTGCTCACAGAAAAGATGAGGATAGATTCTGGGAGAACCACTGTCACATTTTCTGCATCCGGGAGTCTTCCCCTCTGACGTCCACTCTTTCTGGACCTGCTAAGTTAGTCTCAATCTGCTTGGCACATTTTTGAAAGGGGCTGAACAGTAATCTAAGCAGACGGCAGAGACACATGACTGTCTAATTTTTAATTAAAAAAAAAACTTTAAGCATTTTGGTATCTTCCAAATTGTCTGGAATGCATGTGTATTACTTTTGTAACTCCTCCAGGAAGATCTAGTTTCAGCCAGGGCTAGAGTTTAGGCTACAATAAACTTCTTGGCATCAAACACCCCTAGTCTATTTATCTCAATGAAGAATAGGAAAAGGTGTCCCATATTTATTGCCCCTGTACCCTCTATGTTCAGATTTCTCCCCAGGATCCTTGGTTGGTGCATTATTCTTAGTTTATCCCACTATAGAAAGACTGCTTCCATATTAAGTCCTAGTTCCTGTTATCCTACATGTCTTATCAACAAGGTGACTTCATTTTATTTTATTTTATTTTATTTTAGGTATACTGTTTTATTAACATTTAAAACCAATGTTATGATTATTGAAATTATAA
Source organism: Muntiacus reevesi (assembly GCF_963930625.1). Lineage (NCBI taxonomy): Eukaryota > Metazoa > Chordata > Mammalia > Artiodactyla > Cervidae > Muntiacus > Muntiacus reevesi. The sequence goes on from NC_089262.1 coordinate 44,137,783, forward strand.
TAGACAGAGCTTTTAATAAATGATTGTTGAAATAAAATTACAATAGGCAGAGCTTTTAATGGAGCAATGTATTGAACACTGCAGACTTCATAGACAAAAGCCGTGGAATTGGAAGTAAAACCCATCATTGAACAGAAGGCCTTGGTTACTGACAGAATCTCCGACTTAAGACAAGCCTGAGGGAGTCAGTAATGAAGTCCAGGATCGGTAAACGCGAGCAGATATTGCAGATTCCAACCCTTAGATGGTTTTCCCACACAGGGAACAAGGTGACTTTAAAAGTAAACCAGACTAAGTCTAAACAGCCCAGGAAGAGTCATGGCTTACTCCTTTATTACATTCACCTTGATTAAATATCTTGATTGTCGTCACCCCTATAACTTGTAGCACAAAGAACAAAATACCTGAGGCATAATGAGAGGGGCCAGAAAAAAAAAAATCCCATAGATTTAAATTATCACAACATTAATTTTGAAGGAGAGAACTATCGAGAAGGATATAATTATATCTATTTTTAAAGCTCATGGAAAAATTCTTGCTGCATATGTGGTATGGTAAAACAAAATGCAGGCATGGAAAAATGACTGATTTTAAAAATAGCAAAATGCTTGAGAGCCCAGCTTGGAGTCATTAGAGGTAGTGCAGCTGGGTCAGTTTATAGGCTTCTGTTTTTAATTTGTATACGTACTCTAGTGCTTGGCCACAGAAGGCAACCCACTGCCTCATCAGACTGATTAACTTTTTATTCACGCCACAGATACCAAAAGGTGTTGGCACTTGAGTCAGGCAGCACTTGGCATTGTGCTAAGCCTGAAAAGTGAGAAGCCTTTAACACTCCCAAACCAAGGAAAGCTCAGAACTTCTGACAATGTTTTCTCAACATGAAACTGAAATTCTTTAGAGTTCTACTAATGGAAAAGAAATTCCTACCCCCACCACAAGAATATTGATAGTGTAATAATATTTCCACTGCCCAGACTGAGTTGAAGGTCCATATTGTGGAGCCCTGAAATGGAAAAGCTAAGCAGGGCCCCCCATCTTCAGTCACAGAGAGTGGTAGCCGTGCTTGCTATAGACTGAATGTTTGGGTCCCTTCCAAATTCATATGCTGAAATCCTAACCTCCAGTGTGGCAGTGTTATGAGCTGAGGCCTTTGGGAAGAGATTAGGTCACAAGGGTAGAGCCCTCAAGAATGAGGTTACTGCCCTAATAATAAAAGAGACCCCAGCGACTTCCCTCACTCTTTCTGCCGTGTGAGAACATTGTGAGAAGATGGTTGTCTACAAACCAGTGAGAGAGCCCTCATCAGAGACTGAATGTCCCTGCACTTTGATCTTCTAAGCCACAAAAGAACTATAAGAAACAAAAGTTTGTTGTTTAAGCCACCCAGTCTATGGTATTTTGTTACAGCAGCCCAAACAGACTGACAGAACTCAGGGATCTTCTAGGTGAAGGAATCATGGTTTTTTGGTAGAGTGCCAACTATTTATTCAGTAAACACAGAACATCCCTGAAGTCTAGGTTCTGATACTTCTGTAAACAGGGTGATGGCTTCCTGGAGAATCTTTTGTCTTGCTTATAAAAATGAGATTAAACATTTAAGTTCTAATCCTCAACAGAATGAAAAAGTAAGAGGAAGTCCAAGATTAAAAGTTAAGTGACTGACAGAGAACTTCAGGGAAAAAAATAAAACAGATCAGAGTGGTTAGGAATGGCATCATAGATTGACAGTCGCTCAATCATGCCTGACTCTTTGTGACCCCATGTAGCCCGCCACGCCAGACTCCTCTGTCCATGGGGATTCTCCAGGCAAGAATACTGGAGTGGGTTGCCATGCCCTCCTCCAGGGGGTCTTCCCGACCCAGGGATCGAACCCAGGTCTCCCACATTGCAGATGGATTCTTTATCATCAGAGCCAGCAGGGAAGCCCATGGCATTATAGAATTGGGGCTTAATTCATCACTTACTTAACAGGTATATTCGATGGACTAGACCTTCCAAGGACTCAAAGGTAAATCAATCCCAGATCCTGGCCTCTTGCTACTTAGTTTTGTCGAGTGTCCACTTGAACACACCTGGATTGTAAAATTGAGAGTGTTAAGTGTCATAAAGCAGATATAGATAAAATTCTTCCTGTCATAAAACTAGATTTAGAAGAATCCTCAGAAATAGCCTAATCCAATCTCCTTTACAAGAAGAAAACTAAGACTTCGTCACTTGCCCAACTTATGCTGTTAAGTTCGGGACTGAGCTGGGATTTGCACCCTGGTCTAGACCTTGCAGGACAGGCGGATCCAGGCAGAAGGAAGAGTAAGGGCTCAGGCTGGGCTGATGTTCAGTCAAACCAGCTCCTTGTCTTCCTGCTGTTGTCTGTTCTTATTGATGGATGTCCCTGTTGACTCATTAACAATTCTGAATGTCACCCCTGGGCATGGGCACATCTCATGTCCTGCTCAGCTGAATCAGTAACAGAAGGAGACAGAGTTTTTAATAATGAAGTACTAGGAGGCAATTAATCTCTTAGCTCTGATACAGAACTTGAGATAGCACAGCTGCCTCTAAAGATATCACAAATGGAGAAGGAATGAATGTACAAAATAGTACTATTGTTACGTTATGAAGCAGGGCAAATGAATAAGCTGACTCCAACACCATGATTCAATTTGTCAAGTTCAAGAATTATGTTAGGCAAAATATTCATAAGTGTTAAAATTAAAAAGAAGGACAAGTAAGTTTTTTTACTTTTGTGGTTATCAAGAATTTATTCCAGGGAGGAGAGGAAGTTGGGAAGGCTAACAGATACACAGTAGGCTTCCAGGGTGTGGTGATATCTCTTTCTTCAATACTAGTAACTGTTCATTATAATATACATCGATCTGTTTCTATGCACTTTTTCATATGTTCCATTTAACAATAAAAATTTAAGCTGGAGGAGAACGAGGCTTGGTTTCTAATCTAAAGGCAAGGAAAGTAATGTGGAAAGAGCATCAGGTTCACTGAGAAGTTGCTTGTATACAGAACAAAGGAGCCTGGGAACAAAGTCACTACAATGGCATCAAAATTAGAACATGCAAATTAGCTTTCAACATCCTTGTGGATATTCTTTGCCAGCCAGTTGTTGTCAAGAGCAAAATTGGTTCTGGCCTGACATGAAGCAAAGGGGACACCTGATATTGCATTTCCAACACTCCTTGGAGATACAGCCAACCAGACTTTGAAGAAAAATACCCAGTAAGGATTTTGATAGCAAACAGGCTGAGGAAGTTAAAAATATAAGAATGAATCATTGATATTTTGGATCATTGATTTTTTTTTGCCATTGTACCGTTTTTATGTTCATAATTCAGTGGCTTTAAGTACATTCATAGTGTTGTGCGATCATCACCACCGTCCATTTCCAGAAAAGTCATCAGTTTTTAAACAGTAAAATATGGGCATAGGATCTCAACCTGATAGCCTTTTGGACAGATGAAGGCAGTGGGGAACTTCTAGTGGTCTGAGTAATTCAGGAGGGAGACAGCAGTGATGTGGGGGCAGGGTTGGGGGTGTTTTTCCTAAGACCTGACAGTTCTAACTGGTGTAGTCCAGCTCTTCGCCTGCCACACACACCGATATTCATGAGTAGCCAGGTAAGGACGCCAGCTTTTCTCCAGGTGCAGCCTTTCTCCAGCACTGCTGCTGGGTACAGAGCCACTGGATTTCATGGGCTGGTCCCAAAGTAGGGTTGTCCACAGCAGGGTGACAGGGAAGGAATCGCTATGCTTCCTGGTGCCTTGCAGCCCTCATGGAACTCTTTTGTTTTGGGTTTGATTCTGCATAGCTACTCTTTTGATGTATAACCTACGAAATTATTGTAATTTTGGAGCCAGTCATTCAAACCCTCTCAGCATCCAGTCACAGAATCGAGGATGGATGGTCAAGAGGCCTGTGAGAGGCAACTCAGCAGAGGGAGCTAGGTCTTCTGTCCTCGTCTTAAGTTTCACACGCAGCTGTTGACAACAGACTGATTTCTGACACTGTAGTCTGCCAGCTTGTTTCGATGGAGAAGGCAATGGCACCCCACTCCAGTACTCTTGCTTGGAAAATCCCGTGGGCAGGGGAGCCTGGTAGGCTGCTGTCAGAGTCAGACACAACTGAGCAACTTCACTTTCACCTTTCACTTTCATGCATTGGAGAAGGAAATGGCAACCCACTCTAGTGTTCTTGCCTGGAGAATCCCAGGGAAGGGGGAGCCTGGTGGACTGCCATCTATGGGGTCGCACAGAGTCGGATACGACTGAAGTGACTTAGCAGCAGCAGCAGCAGCAGCTTGTTTCGAAGTGAGAAAAATGTTGGGATCCTAGAATAGTATCCACAGCCCCGAGTTAAAATGTCCCTACAGAACTTATACCCAAGATCATCGTGATACATGGAAATTACTTATATTTATGCCCTTTTATCTATTCTCAACCTCTTCTCATTTCTTCCTTCCCTTCTGTGAACGGTGTTCCCACATTCCCATAATTTTTCACCCTCTGGGTTCCCAGGAGCATTGTGCTCACCCCTCGGTTTTCACAACTCCCCATGAGAGTATCCTGGTTAGGACTGTATTTCTGAAAAATCATATGATTCATGTGGCTATTTTTCTGAATTTCTCTCCACTATCAAAATCCTATACTATCATTTTTAGTTCTAGAGGGACCTATATTGACTTCCCAGGATAATAATTTTATAAACTAATCATGAAAACAAGACTGCATTATAACTTTAGAAAATTCTACACACTTTCTTTTTTTTACCTTTGCGGGCCCCTTCCTCCATAAAAACATTGAAAGTTATATTTCATAACTTCATTGGGAGGAAGATAAAAGTAATTCAGATTAAATTATTACTTCTTTCCTTAACTTTAAGAAAAATTAAAATGAAAACATTTTCTTGTGTCTCTGCAAGTATTATAGGCCCCAGGGACTATGCTGGCTTGTTAGTGCAGCCTAAAGATTGGCCAGGTTATATTGACTTATCAGATTGTGCTAGGTTATCACTTAGAATGCTCTTGGTTGTAAAGGGCTTAGACAGTTAAGGTAATTTATAGGCTCATAGGACTGGAAATTTGAAGATGGAGGTGACTTGGGGTCAGGTGTCTGGTCTTGTGAAGTTTTCATTCTTCAGATAAAGACATAGAGAAAGACCGTATAACAGATCTTCCTTTTTACCTGTCTGGTGGTCATTGCCCTTCCCATTCATCTTGCTGTCAAAGCTCACCTCCGTGATGGATAGAAGCTGAAATGCCAGACACTTGCTTTCTCCCTGGAGGTTAAGGTTTGGCTTTGTTATTGTTGTTGTTCAGTCACTAAGTCACGTTTGACTTTGCAACCCTATGGACTGTAGCACAGGCTCCTCTGTCCTCCACTGTTTGCTCAAATTCGTGTCGATTGAGTTGGTAATGCTATCTAATCATCTCATCCTTTGTTGCCCCTTCTTCTACCTTCAGTCTTTCCCAGCATCAGGGTCTTTTCCAGTGAGTCAGTTCTTTTCATCAAGTGGCCAAAGTATTGGGGCTTCAGCTTCAGCATCAACACCAGTTCTTCCAATGAATATTCAGGGTTGATTTCCTTTAAGATTGGCTGGTTTGATCTCCTTGCTATCCAAGGGACTCTCAAGAGTCTCCTCCAGCACCACAATTCAAAAGCATCAATTCTTTGGTGCTCAGCCTTCTTTGTGATCCATCTCTCACATCCATATATGACTACTGGAAAAAGCATAGTTTTGACTCTATGGATATTTGTCAGTGAAGTGATGTCTCTGTTTTTTAGTACACTGTCTACCTCTGTCATAGATTTTCTTCCAAGGAGCAAAGTGTCTTTTAATTACATGGCTGTGGTCATTGCAACTTTATTTATTTATTTTTTTCATTGCAACTTTAGTGAAAGTAAGCTGGAGGCTTTTTGGACAGGTTTTCTGCCCCTTAGATGTGCAAGAAGTTCCCACACCTTATATTCTACTTTGTGATATGATGCACTCCTACAGCTGTCCTGAAGTCATTAGACACCACATGGACAACACTTTCAAGACGGCAGAGCAAAAAGACCCAATTCTGGATGCTTGATGACATTGCTGAATTACGTAACCCACCATGAAACTACCCACCACTGAACACTTTCATTAAGTAAGAGAATAAACTAATTTATGCAACTTTTAGCTGGATATTCTGCAACTTGCTGCTTTTTATAGATAACAAGGAAAATTTACCAGAAATGTTCAGATATTGATAAATACTGTTGGGACAATAAATATATTAGAGAGTTACTTCAAATTGTATAATTATAGAAGGGTCTGTCAAGTGATATGAACCTGATGGAGTCAGCAATACAAAGTTCTGAGTGGCAGGGTACTTTAGAGAAAACAGTAATTATCAAAGTCCTAAAAGGGTAATTATTACAGTAAGTTTGAAGAATAGACAGAAACATTGACTGGAGCACAATAAATAAGGGGGTGAGCGACAAGGAGAAGTCAGAGAAGTAACAGAGACCATTTTGCTTTTTGACTGAAGTTTCAGGAGACAGGTAGTTTTGATACAATGGCACAATTTTGCCTCTGGGGTTGGAGGGGGATATTTTAAGGATATTGAATGACAAAATCTCATTATGCAAGTGACTGCTTAGTGCTCTTATTAAGTGGTGATCATACCTGTCTATCTCTTTTATACTCACCAACCTTCAATTCCAAAGGTCCTGCTTTTCAGAGAACTATACTCCCCTCCCATAGGGTTAGCATACAAGCAGCTATACTGTATAAAAGAACCCTGTCTCCCTGACTGCAGTTGACTGGACCAGGAATCTAAGCTGAGCTAAAGGCCTTTCTCCTTGGGACTTTGGGAACTGGGAGCAGGGGGCCAAGTTGGTGCCTTGCAAGTGGTAAGGTTTAAAACTTGAAAGAAAGATGTAGGCATGTCTTGATTATATGGGAAAAAAACCTGGTGTCTCTCCTAAGAGGAGGAAATAGGGAAAAAACAACCCTAATAGAATTCAAGTTCTGGTAGCTTTCTAAAGCCTGGTCCCATCTTTCCCATAAATTTTCAGTTTGGTTATTCATTTGTATACCTTGGTTAATTTTAGGTATACTTTTATGGGGAAGATGATGTCAATAATGTCAAGTGTGGGGTGTTAAAATATAGAATTAGCTGGATAAAGTTGAGGTAGGGAACAGTAACGATTCAGAGATCCTGGGCTGGAACATCAGAGCTCCCAGTATGTAGCAGTAAAGCAGTCGATTCATTGCCTACAGTCTGAAGGACCATGAGCCTGTAAAGTTTTCAGTAGACCTCAGTATGCAGCATTTATTTTGTTCTCTCTTTAGGAGAACTAACTTCCAATTAAAGCAGGACTACCTCCCAGTGTGTAGAGAGCAATAAAATCTGTTTCAAGAAAAGGTTGCTATAATGAGTGGTCTGAGACTACACTATTGTTTGTCTTGCTAAATAGCACTAAGTCAAATTCTTAACAGCACTCTAAGATCAGGGCCCTAATTTAGAAACTTTGGGGTTGTTGAAATCTTATTATTTTCCTCCTTTTGTTTCACTACACCTCTAACTTGTAAATTTGGTCCCACTGCCTGGGACCTTCTATGAAAAAGAAAGTTCCTTTCTTCTACTCACTTTATCATAACTCCAGTTCTCCTTCATCCTTCAGTTTTGAGCTCACAACTTGAAAGTTTCCTGAAATTCAGATCTGGATTAGGTATTCCTTCTATGAACTCTTATAATGATGTTTTTCTAATATTACATAGTGCTATAACCTTTTTCTTGTCTTTCTATAGCACTAAGCTGAGAGTAGGGTACATGGTAGGTGTTTAATGGAGTCTTGAAGGAATGGATGAAAAGTTATTGTGAATATCAAGATAATATAGGCAAAATATTTGGCATGCGACCAATCAATAATTTTTTATTTCTTATTAGAGCCAACTCATTGGAAAAGATCCTGATGCTGGGAAAGATAGAAGGCAGGAGGAGAAGGGGATGACAGAGGATGAGATGGTTGGACGGCATCACTGACTCAATGGACATGAGTTTGAGTAAGCTCCAGGAGCTCCAGGAGATGGTGAAGGACAGGGAAGCCTAGTGTGCTGCTGTCCTTGGGGTCCAAAGAATTGGACACGACCAAGTGGATGAACAACAAAGTTTTCTTTTATGATTCATTAGAATAACCCTAGAAGTTAAGAAGAGTAAGGCATGCTTCAAATTGTACTTCAGTCGGTGGTACTATGGGCCACGTAGATAATAAACAGTTTGGTCAACCGTCAGAGCAGATGCCAATAAATTAGAGCAGAAGAGCCTGGCTATTTACCTACGAGAGACTATTGGTCTTGCCCCCAAAATATAGCTTAAATTCAGTTATTAATAAACTGAACATAGAATGAATATATCTATGAAACATTATAATTAAGTTGAATACCCCAAGTGGAAAATGTTTTACCAGTGATATTTTAAACTATAATCTAAGCAATTCATTGACACTATTTGTTCTGATAAGATTGTACTTAAAAAGTAAATAACTAATAACTTCTATAAATTAGCAATAATCTTTTTAGAAACAATATTTCCAGTTATATAAACCTTAACAAAATCTAGGAATAAATTTAAGGCTTAGTAAGCATATAAAAACTATATAACTTTACTGAGGATCATAAAAATACTTGAATAAATGGAGAAATAGCATGTGCTTTTAAAGACTCCTTCAATGTTATAAGATACTAATTCTCCCCAAGTTGTTCCATAACCAGTGAAATTCCAAATAAAATGCCAAAATATTTTTATTCACCAGTAACATAAATACCAAAGGCATGTGTAAATGTACAGTTCAATGAATTTTTCATTACTTTTAAACTGGTCTAAGTTCAAAGTTTGCCTGAAATAAAAATGGAGTGAAATATTCCCGAAAATTTCAATGAAGAAAAAGCATTAAATTTTTAGAGCTGCCACTTCAATATAGAAATTGGCAGAAAAGAATATAGAAAACTGAAAAACAAGTTCAAGGAACATATACAAGTAAATGTGATTAAAGTAGCATTTCAAATTAATGAGTTAATGAGGGAGTCTCTAATAGTGATATTTTAAACTACAATCTAAGCAATTCATTGACACTATTTATGCTGCTAAGACTGTACTCATGAAGTAAAATAATTAAGACCTTCTATATATTAGCAATAATCTTTTTAAAAACAATACTTCCAATTATATAAACCATAACAAAATCTAAGAATAAATTTAAGATGCTAGAATGATTGTGATATAAGTATCTACTTCACCATAGGAATTGGAAAAATAAATGCAAATAAATGAAATCAGGAAAGAGCAAGATTAATAGGACTTCCCTGGTGGTCCAGCAGTTAAGAATATGCCTGCCAACACAGGGGACAGGGGTTCTACCCCTGCTCCAGGAAGATCCCACATGCCACTGAGCAGCTAAGCCCATGTTTCACAGCTACTGAGCCTCTGTGCCTAGGGCCTATGCTCTAAAACAAGAGAAGCCACCGCCGTGAGAAGCCTGTGTGTGTTCTACAGCAAAGAGTATCCCCTGCTTGCAACAACTTGGGAAAACCTGAGGGCAGCAAAGAAGACCCAGCACAGCCAAAAATAACAATAAATAAATAAATATGTTTTTAGAAAAGAATAATATATAGCTGAAAACTCAAGATAAACATGACATTAAAAATAGAAATCACAATGGAAAGATCAATATATTTGTCTACTTACATTTAATACTTCTCTGCAGTGAATACCATAAAGCTAAAAGGCAAATGACCAAACAGGGAAAAGTCTTTGCTCTCTTTGTGATGTCTGAGCAGGTGTCTTTGATAGGAACGTGGTGGGCTCTGTGTGGATTCTAGAGTCAGGTTGCTTGGGTTTGAATATGATATATCCCAATAGCCAGCTGTCTTACATTGGGTTTCCTACATTCTTTCCTTTAAAAAGAATATCTAAGTATATTCTCTTCAGTGAAACCTGGAGGAATGAGAGAAGCAGGATATGACAGGGGAAGAATCCAAGCAGAGATGAGCATCCAGGTAAAGTATCACCTCAGCCCAACCTCAGCTCAACCCCACAGGAAGATCTGGGGCAAACATGGTACCCTGGAACTTTCTGGCCTTAAGGCAAGTGGGTGGAGACTTTGAAGCCCCTCCCCATCCGTCAGTCACTGGTTGCAGGCCATCCTGATGGATAGGCTTCCTTTGACTGAGGATAATTTTCCAGAGAAGGGTGCAGCTATCAACAACCATAGCTGCTAGGCTCTGGGTACACTAGATGGACAAGTGAGTTGGGGAATACCACTAGAAGCATCTTCTGTAATAACTGTCATCCTGATTTACTTACTTAACTCTTGGAAGCTTTTGTTTCTTCACTTATAATGGCAAAAATTGTATCAATGCATTAGGGTGCTAGGGGATATGATAAACAGTTTATGTTAGGAACTAGCCTAACAAAAGCACTTAAAAGTTACCATTTAGAGAGATTTACAAGCCTAAACATTCACTAATAAGCAAAGTGGGGAAAATTGCAAAGACTGGCAATGCATGAGCAGAGAAATCCAATTGTCTTAAATATGGAAATTTTTTCTCACTGTAACTATAGTGCAAATTTAAAATGAATTACCATTTATTTTCTATAAAAGAGACAAAATCAAAGGTAATAGTGCTGGCAATGTGTCTATGCGGGAATAGAGAGTAATCTCTTGCATTCCTATTAGGATTATAAAATGATCAATTGATTTTTGGAGTGAATATTGGAAATCCATCTGAAGCTTTATAAACATGCATCCCTTTCCAAAAAGTGCATTGCCTCTTCCAAGAATTTATTTGTAGAAAGCTTGGCCAAATACCTAAAAATATAAAGAGGTTTATAGTATTATTTGAGTACTGAAAAACTGGCATTGACCTAAAGAGCTAATAAAATGGAAAGCGAATATAAAATAAAATGTTATAACTACATTATAACAATGTAGTTACTATAGAGAATAATGGTACAAAAATATATTTATTGATAATGAAATAAGTCCAAATTTTAATCAACAAACACAAATTAAAAGGTTATGTTCAAACATTAAAATTCAGTTTTTAAAAATTTGGAATTATATACACTAGTGGTGATTGACTTTGAGTGATGAATTCTTTTTAAACTTCTTTGTGCTTCTTTGTATCTTTCTGAGCTTTCTAGAGTGAATGAGTAAGTCAATAATAACTCATACGCCTCAGGCTTCTTAGGAGCTAACCCGTTGGTAGGAGCGCAAATAATCCCTGTTTGAAGATGGCATTGAAATACAATTTCCAGTTATTTTTGATTTGTTGCGATTTCTGACAAATATAAGTTCATAAGTTTATGCTTGAATCACATCTAAAGAAAGAATGAAAATCAAAAAGAAATTCAAGCAAACAGATTTCTTAAACATATAAATAAATACAAATCACTATGAGCAAACTGCTCACATTTTTACTCAAGGAAGAGGAAGAGCATCTTTTCTTTAATAAGAGTGGCTGGTAAGGGAAACAGCTTTGTGCTTTGAAAGTTGATTTACACTCATTTAATGAATTATTTCCTGAATGCACTCATTTTATGCTGTCTAGAGACACACTTCACATTTGGCTGATACAGCATACTGTATCAATCAGAACCACCACAAGAAACAGATGGCGCAATCAAACAGGGTAACTGAGGAGAGGCTAATGAAGGGACAGTTTACAAAAATGTGGCCAAGGCTCAGGAAAAAGCAGATCAGGGCTAGAACTTCAGAGAGTGGTTATCATCCCTAGGTTGAAAGAGCAAGAGGGAGGAACTATTATCAGAATCTGGAGAGGGTCACTTGAGAGAAGCAGTACTTGGTGGAACAAAAGCCCCCATCCCTTTATGTAGGGCAGCAGCTGTCCTTCAATTGTTGCCACAGCATCTCAGGCGGTTTCAATGTCAGGGCCCCTCCCTATCAACACCAGGGTCCACAATCATCATGGCAAGAGAAGAGAGAGCATAGAGTAGTACATATGCTCTTCAGTACTGCTGACCGGAAGTGATGCATCACTCCTCTCACTGCATTGGTCAGCGCACATCATCTGGCCTTGCTCAATTGAAAGGGAGTAGGGAGATGATCCTCATAGGCACCCAAAAGAAATGGAAAACTGAAAAGTTTGGTGAAAAACAACAAGCAGTTAGTCTTCTTTTTGATTATGTGCATTTTTCTATATGAGAAACAAACTCTTAACCAACCTCAGGATGCTCTCTAGACTTGTGCTGCCCAGCACAGCAGCCTCCAGTCACATGTGGCTATCGAGTCCTGGAAACAGGAATTGAGATGTGCTCTGTGTGTGAAATATACTTAGGATTTCAAAGACTTAACACAGAAAAAGAGACTGTGAGATAGTTCTTTAATGATTACTATTGATCACATGTTGAAATAATAAGTTTGATATATTGGGTTAAATAAAAACACATTATTAAAATTAATTTTACCTATTTTTAGTTTTTAAAATGTGGTTTCTACCTGCTAAGTCACTTCAGTCGTGTCTGACTCTGTGTGACCCCATGAACTGCAGCCCGCCAGGCTCCTCTGTCCTTGTGATTCTTCAGGCAAGAATACTGGAGTGGGTTGCCCTTTCCTTCCCCAGGGTGGTTTCTAGAGAATTTTGAAATACATATATTGCTTGTGTTATATTGCCATCCAACAGCCACTGCTCTAGAAAATTCTCTTGGTTCCCAATAGGGTTCCTAATAGAAAGAAATTTTAGCTTTGCTAGAATTCTCCATAGACTGAGTCATTACTTTAATTGCCCTTGGAATAAGTAGCTCAAGTTTTTTCTTTTGTTTTAGTGTCTAATTTAAATTTTTTTAATAAAAATTCAGAATCAGTTTTTTTCCTCTCCTCTATAAAGGCAAAGCACAGGTGGTTCATAGAGACCATTATTCTATGTAGAATTTTTTGTAAGGTGTGTTTAAATGTAATTCAGTTCTATTAAAGGAGTCATTCAGCACAATCATTGTTTTTCAGTTTCTTACTTTTTCATTGACACTCATTTTGAAGACAGACTATATAGTTTTTTACTTGGAAGGAGGGTACAGAGAAGGTAAATTAACCTCACATTTTTCAATGTACTTACAGCTGAAGTAAGAAGCTCTCAAGTTTTCTTGGAAATTTGGTGCAACAATAACTATTTTATGACCTGTCCCAAAGATGCCCCCTTTGCCTTTCCAGTCCCCTCCTTTCCCCATGCACCCAGGTCTCTGCCCTGGAGGCTGACCGGCTTGGTCTGTACCTGGAGGTCAGGAGTAGAGAGTACTGGCAGGAGACTGGAAGGAGGCAGGCAAGCGGGCTCCCCCAGTGAGTCCCCAGAACTGAGTCACAGAAAGAGCATCACCACCAATAAGGTTGGAAGAAAGCGTTTCAAATAGAAGTTAGAGCTTCTACAGACCATGGAGGAGCTGGGATGTGAAGGTCTGGAAGGAGAACCAGAGGCTCAGACAAATAATCACAGTCACTTTAGCCAGGTTCCCAGCACCACAGAGCTGGCAGAAAAGCCCGAGAAACTGCTGTGTGTGGGAGGTTGTCAAAGCGGGATCTGGAAAGGGAGGTTGTGAAGTCTTGAAAGTGAAAGTCACTCAGTGGTGTCCGATTCTTTGCGACCACACGGACTATATGATCCATGGAATTCTCCAGGCCAGAATACTGCAGTGGGTAGCCTTTCCCTTCTCCAGGGGATCTTCCCAACCCAGGAATCGAACAGGGGTCTCCTGCATTGCAGGAGGATTCTTTACCAACTGAGCTAGCAAGGAAGCTTGAAGTCTTAAAAGCTGCCGCCAAGTGCCTGGTGGGGGCCTTGGGTCTGAGTTGGTGAGCAGCACCACCCATTGGGAATATGGCAACGAAGGCAAAGAGGAGCAGTTGGGGCCTGCTAGTGATAGAAATGGCTCTCCGTCACCGTGTCCGCCCAACATGACCTCCCAAAAAGTGACGGACTTTCCTTCATGTTCACCTTCCAAATCTTGTGCCTGTTCCTTCCTTGGTCAACTCTCACCTGGAACCTTCCTGCGGTGAGGATTCTGGGTCCCAGCCTTCAACAGGAGGCTAGGTACCAAGCTGACGACTGTCTGGCACAGGCAGACTGTGTCCGAGACGGAGTACTGTGATTGTCTTTAAGAGCCTCCTTTTTGTGATTGCAGATTCCAGCGCTGGCTCTGCTCATCCTTTAGGGGCTCAGAGTGGTGGGAGCTTCACTCCTCTACCTGTGAGTAACTGCCCTGCCCCTTGTGACTCTCTACGTCTCCCCACTCCTTCCGATGACCTTGACTTGAGTGTGCCATCTGCATTCTGTTGTGAACTTGACATCCAGTGCACTGGTATCTTGTGGGAGGGAGGCTACGGCAAAACAAAAGGCCTTTGACTGCCTTGGCCCATAATGAAAGGATACAGAAGAACAACATTTTGAAAAGACGTTTACTCAAATCTGGGATCATAAGGCAGAGTTTTATTATTTTCTGTCTGATATTTTATTAAAGCCTTTACAATGTCTTGTAGGAATAGTAAATACTCTATAGTAGGACTAAGGTAAGAAAGGGAATTATCAGGATGCATTTTTATATATTTATATAGTTTCTTATATATATATCATATAGTTTATTATACATATAATGTGGGCTTCCTAAGTGGCACTAGTGGTAAAGAATCTGCCTGCCAACGCAGGTAGACATGAGATGCGGGTTCAATCCCTGGGTTGGGAAGATCCCCTGGAGGAGGGCTCAGCAATCCATTCGAGTATTGTTGCCTGAAGAATCCCATGGACAGAGGAGCCTGGCAGGCTGCAGCTTACAGGGTCACACAGTCAGACATGATTGAAGCGACTTAGCATGCATACATATAATATAGATTCTTTGGCAAAGAAATAGCAATATTTCAACCACACATTAATCTCAACACTCATCAATTATTGGTTTTCTAAATTCTACTTGTACTTCTTTTGCATGAGAAGTTGAAAAACTTTCTTTATTTCCCTGCCTATACAATGTGGTGGAGAAGGCAATGGCAACCCACTCCAGTACTCTTGCCTGGACAATCCCATGGATGGAGGAGCCTGGTAGGCTGCAGTCCATGGGGTCGAGAAGAGTCAGACACGACTGACTGACTTCACTTTCACTTTTCACTTTTATGCATTGGAGAAGGAAATGGCAACCCACTCCAGTGTTCTTGCCTGGAGAATCCCAGGGACAGAGGAGCCTGGTGGGCTGCCGTCTATAGGGTCGCACAGAGTTGGACATGACTGAAGCGACTTAGCAGCAGCAGCATACAACGTGGGGCTTAGATGAAATTAACTCAAATATTCCTATGCACTCACATTCTTTAAATCTATGATGTTTCAGTCAAATTTGTGGAATAACAATGCAGTAAAGTGTAGAGACTTTTCTGAAGTACTGGAATATCTTGTGAAATGAACTTCACCTTCCCATCTGACTCAGAAAATCAGACAAATATTTTTATCAATTCCTTTTTAAATGTGAAAGAGTGCACATTCCTAAAAGTACCACAGCCTCAGTCAGAGGTCAGCAAACAATAGCACAGGGACCAAATGCAGCCTACCACCTGTTCTCATAAAGTTGTATTGAAACACAGCCATGCTAATTTATTTACATATTGTCTGTGGCTGCTGCCTTCTCACTACAGAGAAGAGCTGAGTTGTTGCAATGGAAATTATCTGGCTCACAAAACCTAAAATGTCTACTATCTAGCCCTTTACAGAAAAATTTTGCCAATTTGTAAGCAGCTTTCTTTAAGCAAGATTCCCTATCTATGTTTTTCAGAAATGATGTATCCTAAAATACTAACAGTGGGTGATCTAAGATACAAATAAGTGTACAAAGAAATATCTGTTTTGAAAATGTGAACATTATAACCCTCCATATGACACTTCTGAGGCAGCTGGGCAGCGCTACCATCTAGTCTCAACTCTGTTCTTAACCAGTAAAACAACCTTGTGCAAGTTACCTGTGTTTTCTCTTAATTGTAAAATCACATAAGATAATACATGGGACAACTTAGACTTCCATCCAAAAGGAAGGATTAGTAAACATTATATCTGACATACAGAAAGGGAAAAACTCGAGCTCTATGGCATTAGAAGGTTGGGAGATGCATCATATGGGTATAGAGTTTGAAATGCAATAGTTAGAAAATTATTAAGCAGTCATTTTTCCCCCCATTGCCTTCATGAAACCACTTCTTTAGCAGAAACTCTCGAATCTCTCAGGCAGGTGACATCCTGGGAAGTATGCGTGGGAGTGAGAAGCAGAATTTAGAATGATGGCAGGCTGACAACAGTACGCACCGGGATCCTGGCCAGCAAGGTTTCAGGATGTCATCGCTCTCAAGCTACAAAGACCTCTGCTATGGGCTCCATGAAGGGGATCTGCAAAGAAACCTTCCAGCTGTGGATTCACGGGGACTTGATCTCTAAATGAGGAACAGACAACCTGCTGAGGAATGCCTGTGTTCCTGAAATGTCAAAGTCAGAACTAGAAGGATTTAGAGATGCAATGCAAGGGCAAGCCTCAGGAACATTCTAAGGCTTTAAAAGTTCATTTTATGTATTTATTTTCAGAACAAAAGGGGTTTTAAAAATATCATTACAAAGAAGTCTAACATCTCTCTTCTGGCTCTGCAGGGTTCAAAGTCCAATAACTCATTCCTGTTTCTCTGCCTGAGCTGGAGTTTAATAGCTAAGAAGAGAATCTTAATGATTAATCAGCCCATGCACAACTCTAGAACAAGACAGGGATGTTGTTGTCATTTTATAGATGAAGAAACCTAGGCCCTGAGGTATCAAAAAACAGCTGTTTGAAGTCATATAATTTTTTGTGTAGAGTGAAAACGAATTTCTGGGTCTCTGCTTCCTGCTCAACTCAAACCACTCTGCTTCTCAAGAACCCAGAACCTGGGAAGACTATGCTGGGTCTGCCTCCGATCCCTTGGCATTGTTGGGAACCTCTCTATGTCTTTGTTTTCTCTTCTCTAAAAATGGTCAGGATGCCTGCTTACTCTTCATCATAAGGATGCCGAAGCTCAAATGTGATCACTGACATGAAATTGTGACTCATGGATTTGGCAGGCACTTATTTTCCTATATAAAATCATCTTCTTCTTCCTGTTAACCTAATGTCATTCCAGCAACCGTCTGCCCAGGTGTAGGGAATAAGTCACGATTAAACAATGATAGTTGCGGTGGTCACGTTCCCTTCTGCCAGTGATTGAACTAGAAATTGTCACGTGACCCAAAATTGGTCAAGAAGACCTAGAGAAAAGCCTGGAGAGACGTGTGGAAAACTTTGAGGAAGTCCTGTGCTACCTGATAAAGGTGCAAGTGACATGAAGAAAAGTTAAGAGTCTGCCAAAAAAAAAAAAAAGAATGACCTCGCATGAGATGGAGGCCATCATGAGTGGAGTCATCACTTGGTTCAACAATATTTATGGTGTACACACCATGTGTTAGGCATTGGGAATACAACAGAGAATGGACAGACCAAAATACCTGGCCCAGTGGAGATTATATTTCAGAAACAGGAGACAAAGAAGGTAAGTACAATATGTAGTTCGTTAAGTATGTGAAAGAAACAAATGCAGCAGAAATGGAGACATGGGAGATTGAATGGTAGAAAGTTTAGATGGGATGGCGAAGGATGCTCTCATGAAGAAGATACCTTCTGAATAAAAGGCAGAAGGAAGCAAGGGAGTGAGCTGTGGTGGAACCTGGAATTAGACAGCATGGGCCGTGGGCACAACCTGGCAACAGAGGGAAGGGTGGCAGTGTGGTCAGCTGTGTGGAGAGCCAGGTCATGGGAAGCCTTGAAGCCACTGTGGGTTTTTGGCTCTCGCTGTGAGTCACATGGGAATTCTTTGGCAGGTTTTAAACAGACAGACCATGTGATCAGATCTTCATTTTAGCAGGATCATTCTGGCAGTTCTGTGCAAACAGGCTAGAGGGAAAGGGGCAGAAATGAACCACTTAGGAGAATATTTTAATAATATAAGTGAGAGCTGTGGGTGGCTTCAGCCACAATGCTGGAGAGAAAATGTAAGAAGTGGTCTAAATTCTAGATATATTATGAAGATGGAGTTAGCAGGGTTTCTTAAAGATCAGAATGGGACTTGAAGGAGTTGAGAACAACTCTTGAAGTTTTGGTTTGAGCACCTGGAATAAAGAAGCTATCATTTGCTGAGTGGGAAAGAGTGTGGGAAGGACATGTTTTGAGGATTATTCAGGAGCTTGTCTTTCATCTTGTTTGAGATGCTTATTAGTTATCCAAATGGACATGTCATGTAGGTCACTGGTTAACAAGTCCAACAAATTAGGCACTGATTAAATGGAAGAAATTCCATAAGTGAGCCACAGGTGAGCATCTGCCACTGTGAGGAAAGCAGGATAATTTATCCAAGTCTCAGTGTCCTCATCATTGAAATGGGGTCAGCAGCCTATGTTCTGCAGGTTTAATAAGAAGGTATAAATAAAAGTGCCCAGCACTGTGCTTTGAGCAACAAGCAATAGTCCTCCATTCTTCTGCCTAGATGGAGTCATTGAGGAATTAAGCCACTTGATCTACCAATTAATTTTCTTGACTTAAAGAATATCTGAGCATGATGGGATTAATGATTTGCAATTCATAAATTTTGATACAACACATACCACATAGGACTGGAGTAAAGATTTAATTTTTTTTTCTATTTTATAGAAGAAGAAACAGATTCAGAAATAAAGCAATTTTCCCAGAGTCACACAGCTAGTACCATCTGTGAAGATCTGTTTTTCCATTATTTTTAACCTAACAAATTGAATATTTAAGGCTATTCTCAAATATCTTTACTATTTTCTAACACTGATTCTAAGACATGAACATTTTCCCTCCATGTTAACAAGTCATTTTTAAGAAGAGGTTCTCAAGATTTACTTTTCAGAGAACATAGGTCTAAAATAGGGAATTCTTACATATGATAGCAACCAATACAGCAAGTATGAATGTTTCATAATGAATGATGATAACTCTCTGGGTTTACACCTATTAAATAGACCCACTTGAAGATTCCTTAGTGATTATCTGATATTTCTACTCTTATGTTCATCTAGAGGGAGAGTGGCTTCACTGGTAGCTCAGCTGGTAAAGAATCAGGGTGCATTGCAGGAGATCCTGGTTCAATTCCTGGGTCAGAAAGATCCCCTAGAGAAGGGATAGGCTACCCGATCCAGTATTCATGGGCTTCCCTGGTGGCTCAGACGGTAAAGAATTTGCCTTCAATGCAGGAGACCTGGGTTCAATCCCTGGGTTGAGATGATCCCCTGGAGGAGGACATGGCAACCCACTCTAGTATTCTTGCCTGGAGAATCCCCATGGACAGAGGAGCCTGGCAGGCCATAGTCCAAGGGGTTGCAAAGAGTTGGACACAATTGAGTGACTAAGCACTCACAGAGGGAGAGTTATAAAGTTCTTATTTAGTTGCTTATTGATCAAAGAGATGTTTTTGAACTGTGGTTTGATCATTCAGTGCTAGGAGCTATGAGAAAAAATTTAATATAAGGACAATGTCACCACACCCCTTGGATTTCAATTTAATCCTGAGTCAGTCCTGAGGTCCAGAGGGCTGTTGGTGCTTTGATAGTCATTTCTTGGACTAGGAAATTGTTGTTGAACCGTGAGTGACTGGTAAACTGTTGTGACCATGAAGGTAACAGTGGGGATCAGATGCACTCAGAGACCGGTACTCTCAGGCTAAATTATAAAGCAGGCAAAGAATGCAGTGTTCTCTCCTCTCCTCCACCCCACCCCCATGCACATTTCTGGATCTTCTAGAAATCACTTTTACAAAGTGATCTTAATACTACAAGCATTTAGAACTTCAGTACACTGTTAATAAAATGAAAGAAAATACACAAATCTGGAAGAAAAATATCACAAAGAAGAGTTAAAGTCCTTAAAGGAGAATTCACATATACAAGTCCACAAGAAACACTGAAATCCCAAAAGACGAGGAGGCATAAAAGCCTCAGGGCAACAACTGACAGACAATATATGCTCTAATAAACCACAGAAAATGTTCAGACTCACTACTAACCAACCATAGAGACTTCAAGTGAAAGAAACAATCACTTTGCACCTATCAGATTAACCAAGATCTAAAAAGTGTTCAGTGCTACCGTCTGGTGAATATGGTATTGGTGGTGGCATATATGGTAAAACCATTCAGGGAAGCAATTTGGCAACATGCAATGGCAGCACTAACCATGCATGTATCCTTGGATCCTGTAACTCTATTTTATACATGTTTCCAATCATTTCTATAAATACCTTAAGACTTAAGGAAAAGAATGTTCAGTGAACTTATTTATAAGGAAAAGTTTGAAAAGTTAAACATCCATCAGTAAAGGCTTAAATTGTATTTTTTGTTGTTTAGTCACTAAATTGTGTCCGATTCTTGCAGCTCCATGGACTGCCAGGCTCCTGTGTCTATGGGATTCTCCAGGCAAGCATACTAGAGTGAGTTGCCATTTCCTCCTCCAGGGGATCTTCCCAACCCAGGGTTCAAACCCGAGTCTCCTGTGTTAATACTAAATTATGTTTAACCATATGGTATATTCTATGTCAGGCTTCCCTGATGGCTCAATGGTAAATAATACACCTGCCGATGCAGGAGACATGGGTTTGATCCCTGGTCTGGGAAGATCCATTGGAAAAGTAAATGACAACACACACCAGTACTCTTGCCTGGGAAATCCTAGGAAACCCCATGGACAGAGGAGCCTGGTGGGCTACAGTCCATCTGGTTACAAAAGAGTTGAACACGACTTAGCTACTAAATAACAACATACTCTGTGTTGTCATGGACTGCCTAAGAAAAACATATAGTGCAGAAATTGATGTTGATTAATTGAGTAAATGTGGGATATAGGCTACCTTATATAGATACATTATCATACATAGGTTTTTATAGATTTAGATATCTTATACAAGATGATCTGATCTATATAAAATATATATGCACTGAAGATTAACTTTTATTGCTTTTCTTTTAGTGTTTACAGAGACTGATGTTTAGCTGTTACAATAACAGGCAACTGCTTGAGTGTTCTGTGCTGTTTTACAGACACTGGCATTTAAACATTAACCATAGGATGAGATTTTATCTTTTTTTTTTTTTTATCCCTTCAGCACAGATCGTTACAAATGGGATGACTCATTCCTATCCTTTTCTTTCTTAAACAGCTTTATGAGGTATGTTTTACATTTCATAGAATTCATCCATTTCAAGTGTACAATTCAGTGATTTCTACTAACTTTACTGAGAGGTGCAATTATCACCACCGTCCAGTTGTAGCACATTTTATCCCCACAGTAAGATTTCTTGTGCCCATTGGCAGTTAGTCCCCTTTCTCACTTCCATGCCCAGATAACCACTGCTCTACTTTCTGTTTCTATGCATTTGCCTTTCCTGGATATTTCACATAAATGGAATCATCTAATATGTGGTCCCTTGGTCTTTTGTTTCTGACTCCTGACTACCCTTTGGGTAGAATGCTTCTCCTGCCCTTATTTTCAACCTGGCCAGTCTCTACTCCTCCTTCAGATCCCACTTGAGCATCACCCGTGGGAGGCTGTCCTCTCTGAGTCTATCCTCTGCCCTCCCTGGAATTAGTCACACTTCCCCCTGAAGAGCTAGTTGTCTGTTCTCCAGTCATGGTGTGTGTGTTGGGAGACAAGCATGCCAGAGCCATCTTGGAAGTTCCTTCAAGGTAAGAACCAGGTTTCCTCTGTTCTTTCCTCAGTGCAGGATCATTTGTGGCACACCATCCTCTCTTGAGCATCTGTTAGGTATAGAGTCCCCGGAAGATAACAGGTAACACGTTTTCTCCTGTCAGACCAGGACAGAGGTGCGAGGCTAGTGGGCAAAGTCTGCTCTTGATGTGATCACATGTTTCCCTGGTGTTTAACCTGCTCCCATACAGGTTACTGTATTAGGAGCAATAATTTTTGTTGCTGCCAACTAGGGCACTTCTGACGTTAAATCCAATGTGCTGTGGCTCCTGACATCCTCTGCCAGGGGAAGGGAGGAAAAGCATAAAATTTGCTTATTAGTCTTTATTCTTTGTCTCCCTTGATACCAACGACTGGGTAGGTGCAGGTCTGACCTGATCTAGATGTTAGAATTGGGAGAAGCTCCTGGATTGCCTTAGCACCAAGTGCTCTCTTTTGTCTGATTGCTGGCCCAGCCACTCTCGCCCAGGTGCACACAGCCACTTGGGTGGGTGGCCACCCTTAGTGATTTTAGCTTACAGGAGAGTAGAGTTACGTGAATCTTGTTGCTGCAGGAAATCCAGTTATTCTCCTAGTTCTAAAATAAAATCTGGCGGATGTTTGTTAGAGGCCACATTCTTTACTCTTCAAAGGAAGGAAGAAAGATTAAATGTTATTTACATACCTTTAACTGGGATAGGCAGACAAGTGGGCTTTGCGATAAGCAATGGTCTGAAGAATTTTGAAGGAGAGGCAATCAAGGAAATTGCAACTCTGGACTCAAACAGAAACATCAATTAGAGAAGAAAGTTGAAACAGAGAGAATGTCTGTCATCTAATTCAAGACTGATGGGCTTCCTAAGTGTTTTAGACTAGAATAATTCACACTTGGAGAGGGCTCTGAATTCTTCAACAGGACAGGTATATTAGGCATAACTAAATATGCAGTCACTTAAGGATGTTAAACTTTTTCCTTTTTCAAAACTCTGTTAGGGTTTAAAAAATGATAGTGGCCAAGGAATCCCAGCAAAAGGCATTGAATTCTGTCTCTCTGAAAGGGCCTAAAAAATATTGCTGCAGCTAAAACAAAATCCTGTTCAAGCTTAACACTTTGACCAGCTAGATTGTGGCTCCATTGGCATAGTTGAACCTGATACCCAACATGAGATGTGTGCAGGCCTCTTCTTATTGTAAATATCTTCTCCTCTGTTTCAAAATCAGAAAAAAGAAATCCCAACCTGAGGGCTCCATTCCTGGCATATTTATGCCCCAGGCAGATTGAAAGTGTAAAACAGACCTCTCACAAATGAAGAGGCATCATGCTTTTCAGCCCAGAACAAGAAACTTCAGCTGTTGCCAAGACAACTGCCAGCTTCTGCCTCCTCGGCTGGCTGCCTGAGGAGTGACTCGGAGCCCCAGCCTCCTGTGCTGCCACTCACTGTCAGACCAAGTGCAAAGGCCTTGGGAGTGAATTCACGGCGAGAATCAGCCTATAAGCTTTTCAGAAACAATAAGACCATCTCTGAATTATCGAAAAAGCAGGTGGAGTCTCTCAGGAGCAAAGTATATATCCATGATTCCTTTTAAAAATAACTGAGTGATACTAATGAATATAGTTCATTACATATTTGTCAAAACTCATAAAATGTACAACACCCATAAAAAGTGAATGGTTATGTAAACTCTGGACTTTGAGTGATTGTGATGTGAAGTTTTATCAGTGAAGTTTTATCAGTGGAGCAAACGCATGAGAGTGCAAACGAACTCTGATGGGGAAGTTGATAATGGAGGAGTTGGCGTGGGTGGGGGTGGAAGGTATGTGTGAAACCTCTGTATTTACTGCTCAGCTTTGCTGTGAACCTAAAACTGATCTAAATAATAAAAAGTGTATTATACATACATGCACACATAAATGGAATCTCTTGGTGGGTGTGGCAAGTCCAAAGGGCTTGTGCAGGGGAGTTGCATCTGTTTGTAGCACAGTAAACAAAGAAGCACAGTAGGTATGAAAGACCCAAAGAAGTCTCCGTTGCTGAGAAGAACATGGTGCTGCTATCTGGGGGAGAAAATCATTTGATTCACGCAGGTTAGAAAACTAGCAACACTGGGACAGTGTTTCTTGTTTATATTCCTGGATGAAATGTGGAAACATGCTGAGATTTGTCAAGGTTAGGAAGGAGAGAAAATGGCCTTAAGAAAGGTGGTGTTTTATATAATAGTCTAATTAATGCTGATATCTGTCCATCTCGGCCCCCTACTTGGAGCCAGGAAACCTTACTCCCCTGAGTCTATCCAGGTTTCAGACCCCAGGGGCTATTGTGTAACCACTGCAGGAACATCCATAGCTACTGCTGTTTATTTAGTGCCCCTCCCCTTCTCTTTTCTCACCTCTGGCAATAGTTTTTGTTGCAACTACTGTTGCCCTTGCGAAGCAATGTGGATATGTAATGCCAAGGAGTAGAGGGGATAATTGTCAAAGTGAAGATGAGTTGTCCCCCCAACCATCTTGGGAAACCTGGGGTTAAGGCCACACAGGCTCACATTCTCACCTTGCTACCCAGAGGTCTTTTTTTCCCACTTAAGTGGACCAGTCCAAACCAGTATCTCTGATCTTGACCTTGATAAGCCAAAACCATGAGCATGAAGTAAGTACATGTTGATAATAGAGTTGAGCAATTAAAATTCTGGGCTCTTGAGTTAGACTGCAAAGGTTGTAAGTTCAGTTCTACCACTTACTAGCTGTGTGGCCTTGAGCAAACTACTTAACTTCTTGGTCCTTCAGGTTCTTTATCTGTAAAAGGAGGATAATAATAGCACTTATGTCATTGTGAGCTGCTGTGGAATTAAATGATGGAATCTATGTAAAATGCTCAGAACAGTACCTAGCACACTGCAATCACTGAAGTTGGTTTTGTGTTGCACGGCTGGCTTTCTGGCTCCCTCTTGTTTAGACCTGGGCATGGCGACCTCATCGCTTGCTATAATGCACTTGGGAATACAAAATTTAAGCCACAAGACAAGGAACAATGTATTCCAGTACAGTGGGTACTAAGTTTCAATTTCATAACACAACTGAAAAAACAAAGTTAATAAAATGGTGATATTTTTCTAGATGCTTGCCACAGCAAAAATATAACACAATAGATTTGCATCTCTTTAATAAATACCAAGGCCTGTTTTTGAAACATGTTCCACGGCCATGATTACTATAAGAGATCAAGAAGTCTTAGGTTTTAAAACTCTGTTCTATAATATTTTTTTAAAAGGATAGTGGTAGTAATAAGTGCTATTAGAACTTTAGCTCAGTTCTCATACTGGTTTTGTTTTCAGATATAAGGAGGAAGAGACTGTCCTTGACCAACTTCCTTCATACTCTCCTTGTGCCAAGATAGTGCCTAGACAAGCTTATGAGTTGTCTCTGAGCCCAATGGACTAGTCACTAGGAAATTGTAACTCTCCTTTTCCTTCCCCCATGTGCTTTCCTTGTCAATCAAGGGGAAAAAATGGCTTCCTGGATCATTATCCATTGGTTTGGGGGTGAAGATGGAGTGGGGTGTCTTAGATTTGAGTCACTTTTTATATTTGTCCAAGAAGTTGTTATTTTTATTGTGGTATTAGGTGCCTTACAGGTCTACATGCTAATGTTGGGTGATAGTTGTTTAAAAACTATTTTATTATACTAATCATTCTGTAATAACGGTTTAAGATGTTTCTGAAGTTACTAAATGATTAGAAATAAAATTCAACTTATACCTAGGTACAAGACGATCTTCTGCTGTGCTTCAAAGAAAGTCATTAAAAATAGACGTGCAATTATTTCTTTTATAGCAATGACCAAAAGAACTTTCCTCTGATGGTGAAAGTTTCTATTATCTGTGTTGTTCAATATGGTAGCTACTAGCCACATGTGGGTATTGGGTACCTGAAAAGTGACTAGTGTGTCTGAGGAGCTCAATTTTTAGTTTTATTTAATCTCAATAAATTTAAATTTAAAAAGCCACATGTGGCTAAGCCTATCATATTGGACAGTATAAATTTAAAACTTGATTAAATGTCACTTGACCTCTTGAAATCTCATTTTCTTAAAGTACTAAAGGTTTAAATTGTCAATGGTTTTCAACACTGGCTACATAACAAAATTGTTCAACCAGGGGTTAAGGCCACACATGCTCACATTCTCACCTTGCTACCCAGAGGTTTAAAAGTACTGATACTTGTGTCTCTTATTCCAATATGATTTATTGTGCAGTAGGGCATTAAGACATTTTAAGTGAAAGAAAGAAAGAAAGTGAAGTCGCTCAGTCGTGTCCGACTCTTTGCGACCCCTTGGACTGTAACCCGCCAGGCTCCTCTGTCCATGGGATTCTCCAGGCAAGAATACTGGAGTGGGTTGCCATTTCCTTCTCCAGGGGATCTTCCCAACCCAGGGATCGAACCCGTGTCTCCCGCACCCAAATAATTCTAAAGCACAGTCAAGGTTAGGAACCACTGCTGACCTACATGATCTTTAAGTTGTGTTCTAGTTTTACATTTAGCTACAAATTATACCAAAGTTAGAGTTTCTTAATTAAGTATTTTAAGACAATATGAGCTTTGATTTTAATTGACAGCTACATTGCAGGATAATTCTTTTCTTTAATTTGTACTTTATATTGGACAATGGTTGGTCGCCAACATCGTGTTAGTTTCAGGCGTACAGCAAAATGATTGAGTTATACATATACATGTATCTATGCATTTTCATTTCTCTTCCCTTTAGGCTGTTACAAAATATCAAGCAGAACTCCCTGTGCTACACAGTAAGTCCTCAGTGGTTATCCATTTTAAATAATAGCAATGTGTACATGTCAATCCCAAACCCCCAATCTATCTCTAGCCTCCCCTCCCCTGCCCCCTAGTAACCGAAAGTGCATTCTCTAAGTCTGTGAATCTGCTTCTCTTTTTTAAATAAGCTCATTTGCATCATATTTTGTAGATTCCATATGCAAATGATATCACATGATAGTTGTCTTTGTCTGACTTAGTATGATATACTAAAGTTAGAAGTTTATAAAGCAAATAGGATACTTGTCACTTAAGCTTGATGCATTAGAATATTATATATGGATATATGCTTTTTACAAAGGCTGTCTGTCTTAAAATTCATCAGAAGCTTAATTGTTTGAAAACATCAAGCCAGGTTGATTTGATATGCTCTTCTTCTTTGGAGTTTTTCCTAATTGATACAAATGGTAGGTTCAAGCTATAGACAAGGAGGAGGCTTATGTGTATATACTTGTTTGGGGATCTGATTGCAGCCTTTTGTCAAGGTTTGGCCATCTGCCCATAAACCTGTATGGGGTGACCTCACTGTGTAATCCAAGTTGCAAGTTCATGGAGATCTCAGTGGGAGGTCTTTAGGCAAATCACTTGGAGCACTCCATAACAACTGCTGAGTTTGTATCTTCCCTGGGATTAGGAAAACAAAGTTTTTGGCCAAGCCATTCTCTCTCTAAAGTTACCACAGAAATGGTTCCAGGAAGTGTCAGGACTGTTGTTCTCAGGACTTTTAAAGCTTCAAATAAATGTGCATTTCTTCTAGCTAGTATATGCCTCAAACAGTGAGTATACTATGTACAAGTATTCACTTTATAAAAACTTTTCCGTTTTAAAATGAAACTCAACTAATTGATATTGCACTTATGTGGGAGAATGTTCTTGCCTGGAAAATTCCCTGGGCAGAGGAGCTACAGTCCATGGGGCTGCAAAATATTAGAGAGCAATAAGAAGATAGAGGGGAGAAGGATCACTTTACTGGTTTGCTTTTATTTACCATCATTTTCCCCTGGAGAAGGAAATGGCAACCCACTCCAGTATTCTTGCCTGGAGAATCCCATGGACAGAGGAGCTTGGCGGGCTACAAGCCATAGGGTTGCAAACAGTCGGACACAACTGAGCGACTGAGTATGCACCATCGTTTTAAAATAAGAGAACAGAAAATGGACCAATGGAACAGAACAGAGCCTAGGACCAGACTCCGTACATCTCTATCATCTGACATAACAGACATGATATTGCAGAGCAGTGAGAGACAGAATTGCTTGGTAAATCTTACCAGAAGAATGCTTACCTATACATAAAAAATAAAGTAAAATTAGATCTCAACCTCAAACCAATAAATAAGTCAATTCCAAGAAGATTAAAGAACCAAATGTGGAAAAGTAAAACTTTACAATTTAAAAAAAATTGTAGGATATAAATTATCCTCCATTGTTTGAGTCAAAAGATAAAACAAAAATGCCAGTGGATCACTGAAACTTGCCTGCACAAAATTTAAAACTTTTATATTTTAAGAGAGCAAAACCAAAATTAAAAAAAAAACCAGACTGGAAAACATATTTCAATATAGAGTGATAAACTTGGAGACTCTTTCAAAGCAAAGAGACCAAAAGAAAAGTGAGCAAATAAGCTATTATTCACAGAAAAGGGCATCATAGTTGCAAATAAACATGTGAAAAGATGCTCAGCCCCTCCAACAATCAGGAAAATTTATTTTGAAAGTAATATACTATTTCACACCCATCAAATTAGCAAAACATATAAACACTGAAAATATCAAGAGAACAATTGGAACTGTGAAACCCTGCTTATGGCAATGAAATTGGCATAACCTCTTTGGAAAGTAATTTGGCAATATTTAGGACAGTTGAAGATTTGCATACCCTTTAGTTCAGCAATATGGTTTGCAGCATGTATTCTACAGAAAGTTTTGCACAAATATTCATTGAGTATTCCTTATAAAAGCAAACATTTAACCAAAAATGCTATTAATTGGAAAAATACTAAGCCAGTTGTAGTATAGTTCTACATTGTAGTGAATTAAAACTGTGGATATCGGACTTCTCTGGTGGTCCAGTGATTGGGAGTCTGCCTGCCAATGCAGGGACACAGGTTTGATCCCCGGTCCAGGAAGATCCCACGAAGATCCCTTAGTCACCAAGGGACAACCGAGCCCAGGTGCCACAGTTACTGAACCTGCTCTCTGGAGTCTGTGTGCCCAACTACTGAAATCTGTGCACTCTAGAACCCATGCTCCACAACAGGAGAAGCCACGGCAATGAGAAGCCCATGCAATGCAACTAGAGAGGAGCCACTGCTCACCGCAACTAGAGAAAGTCTACACACAGTAATGAAGACCCAGAGCAGCCAAAAAAAAAAAAAAAAAGGCTTAAAACTGTAGATATCAATATGAATATGTCTCAAATAATGTTGGGTAAAATCTAGTTACAGAAGGATATTCAATATGCTATTGCAAAATTCAGGCTTAAATTTAAGAAAGTAGGGAAAACCACTAGACCATTCAGGTATGATCTAAATCAAATCCCTTATGATTATACAGTGGAGGTGATGAATAGATTCAAAGGATTAGATCTGGTAGACAGAAGTTCATAACATTGTACAGGAGGCAGTGACCAAAACCATCCCAAAGAAAAACAAGAAGGCATAGTCATTGTCTGATGAGGCCTTACAAAGAGCTGAGAAAGAAAAATAAACGACCCAATCAAAAAATGGGCCAAAGAACTAAACAGGCATTTCTCCAAGAAGACCTAGAGATGGCTAACAAACACATGAAAAGATCCTCAACATCACTCATTATCAGAGAAATGCAAGCCAAAACCACAATGATGCACCATCTCACGCCAGTCAGAATGGCTGCTATCAAAAAGTCTACAAACAATAAATGCTGAAGAGGGTGCGGAGAAAAGGGAACCCTCTTACACTGTTGGTGGGAATGCAAACTAGTACAGCCACTATGGAGAACAGTGTGGAGATTCCTTAAAAAACTGGAAACAGAACTGCCATACGACCCAGCAAACCTACTGCCGGGCATACACACCGAGGAAACCAGAATTGAAAGAGACACGTGTACCCCGATGTTCATCACAGCACTGTTTATAATATCCAGGACATGGAAGCAACCTGGATGTCCATCATCAGACAAATGGATAAGGAAGCTGAGGTACATATACACCATGGAATATTACTCAGCCATTAAAAATAATACATTTGAATCAGTTCTAATGAGGTGGATGAAGCTGGAGCCTAACATACAGAGTGAAGTAAATCAGAAAGAAAAACACCAATATAGTATACTAATGCATATATATGGAATTTAGAATGATGGTAATGATGACCCTATATGCAAGACAGCAGAAGAGACACAGGTGTAAAGAACAGTCTTTTGGACTCTGTGGGAGAAGGCGAGGGTGGGATGATTTGAGAGAATAGCACTGAAACATGTATATTATCATATGTGACATAGATCACCAGTCCAGGTTTGATGCATGAGACAGGGTGCTCAGGGCTGGTGCACTGGGATGACCCTGAGGGATGGGATGGGGAGGGAGATGGGGGGGGGGGTGGTTCAGGATGGGGAACACATGTACAACCATGGCTGATTCATGTCAATGTATGGCAAAAACCACTACAATATTATAAAGTAATTAGCCTCCAATTAAGATAAATAAATTTAAAAAAGAAAAACAAACAACAACAACAAAAAACAAATAGCTGAGAAAAGAAGTGAAAGGCAAAGGAGAAAGGGAAAGATATATCCATATGAATGCAGAGTTTCAAAGAATAACAAGGAGATATAAGAAAGCCTTCCTAAGTGAGCAATGCAAAGAAATAGAGGAAAACAATAGAATGGGAAAGACGAGATCTCTTCAAGAAAATTACAGATAACAAGAGGGTATTTCATGCAAAGATGGGCACAATAAAGGACAGAAACAGCAAGGACCTAACAGGATAGACTAAGAAGAGGTGGCAAGAATACACAGAACTGTACCAAAAATGTCTTAATGAAAAAAAAATGTCTTAATGACCTAGATAACCTTGATGGTATGGTCATTCATCGAGTCCGACATCCTGTGTGAAGTCTGTGGGCATTAAGAAGCATTACTATCAACAAAGCTAATGGAGGTGATGGAATTCCAGATGAGCTATTTTAAATCCTAGAAGATGATGTTGTTAAAACTGCTGCACTCAATATGCCAGCAAATTTGGAAAACTCATCAATACCCACAGGACTGGAAAAAGTCATTCCAATCCCAAAGAAGGGCAATTTCAAAGAATGTTCAAACTGCCATACAATTGTGCTCATTTCACATGCTATCAAGGTAATGCTCAAAATCCTTCAAATTAGGCTTCAATGGTAAATAAACCAAGAACTTTCAGAGGTACAAGCTGGATTTAGAAAAGGCAGAGGAACCAGAGATCAAATTGCGAACATCCACTGGATCACAGAAAAAGCAAGAGAGTTCCAGAAAAACATCTACTTCTGCTTCATTGACTATGCTAAAGCCTTTGACTATATGGAGAACAACAACCTGTGGAAAATTCTTAAAGAGATGGGAAAACCAGACCACCTTATCTGTCTCTTGAGAAACCTGTATGGAGGTCAAGAAGCAACAGTTAGAACTGGATATGGACTGATTCAAAATTGGGAAAGGAGTACATCAAGGCTGTATATTGTCACCCTGCTTTTTAAACTTCTATGCAGAATACATCATGCAAAATGCTGGGCTGGAGGAATTGCAAGCTGGAATCAAGATGACCAGGAGAAATATCAACAATGTCAAATGTGGAGATGATACCTCTCTAATGAAAGAAAGCAAAGAGGAATTAAAGAGCCTTTTGATGAGGGTGAAAGAGGAGGGTGAAAAAGCTAGCTTAAAACTCAGCATTCAAAAACTAAGATCATGGCATCCGGTCCCATCACTTCATGGCAAATAGATGGGGAAAAAGTGGAAACAGTGACAGATTTTATTTTCTTGGGCTCCAAAATCACTGTGAATGGTGATGATAGTCATGAAATTAAAAGACGCTTGCTCCTTGGAAGAAAAGTTATTACAAACCTAAACAGTGTTTTAAAAAGCAGAGACATCACTTTGCTGACAAAGGTCCATCTAGTCAAAGCTAAGGTTTTTCCAGTAGACATGTATGAATATGAGAGCTGGACCAAAGAATTGATGTTTTTGAACTGCACTGCTGGAGAAGACTCTTCAGAGTCCCTTGGACAGCCAATGAGATCAAACCAGCTAATCCTAAGGAAATCAACCCTGAATATTCATTGGAAGGACTGATTCTGAAGCTCCAATACTTCCACCACCTGATGTGAAGAGCTAACTGATTGGAAAAGACCCTGATACTAGAAAAGACTGAGGACAGGAGGAGAAGGGGGTGACAGAGGATGAAATGGTTGGATGGCATCACCAACTCAATGGACATGAGTTTGAACAAACTCCAGGAGATAGTGAAAGACAAGGAAACCTGGTGTCCTGCAGTCCATGGGTCACAAAGAGTCAGACGTGACTTAGCAACTGAACAACAATTTTATGTAAGGCTTAAAATAAGCAAAATAATACTATTTATTGTTTTCAAGGGCTTATATATTTAGTTATAAAATTTTTTTGTTTTACATACTTCAGGGAATAAAATGAGATTCAGGAGGAAAAAAAATCACAGAGTCTAATAAAACATTTAAAATGTAAAATGTTTTATTCATCAAGCAGAATAGTGGGTTAAGTCAAAATGTTTCACCAAGAAATAAAGAACAGCTGATTATCTTCCAGAGAATACTGACTGACAAGATTTTGGTGATTAAAGGAAAAAATTACAAGTTAAACTCTATGATATCAATACTATAACTAATGTTTATTAAGTTTATGTGTGCAGTAGGTGTGGATCTTGGCCCTAAACTCAGATGAATAGGAAATAATTCTTAATTTTCTAAAGATCAACATCTTTTCTACTTCAGACAATTATTTGGGCCTTGTCATGTATAGGAAAGAGGATGACATTTAGTTTTGGATCAACTCTATCCTGGAGAGTCTTACCTTTTCTAAGGGAGCTTACATTGTATAAAGTGACGGGGATTCAAATATGCAGATCTGAAGTATTCCACTTTGGCACAGGGATTATTTTGAGGTACACAAATTGAGAAATGACAGACACAGGATAAGCTCTATCTTCTCCCTTTCTGTCTAAAATTATGGCATAGGTTTCCCTTCGTGAAGTTGTTCTCCTTTCTCTCTTCTGTACCAGGAAGAAGAAATCCCTCATCACTGGAGACATCATCGACTTGAATCTGCATACACAAACTTTACTGAAATAACCTTCATCTTCAGTTAGTTCCCCTATATAGATTGCCCAAATTTACAGCCCACAGAAGTTCAAACCCCTCTACTTTGTCTTGTCACATCTCTGTAATTTATTGCTCTTGGACATCATGGTATGTAAGCTCTCATGTCCAACAACTTTACTGGGTGTTTTCACTTCCTCTTTATAAAGCCCTCCCATGCTGCATCAGTTCAGTTCAGTTCAGTCGCTCAGTTGTATCTGATTCTTTGCGACCCCATGAATCGCAGCACGCCAGGCCTCCCTGTCCATCACCAACTCCTGGAGCTTACTCAAACTCATGTCCATCGAGTCGGCGATGCCATCCAGCCATCTCATCCTCTGTCGTCCCCTTCTCCTCCTGCCCCCAATCCCTCTCAGCATCAGGGTCTTTTCCAATGAGTCAACTCTTCGCATGAGATGGCCAAAGTATTGGAGTTTCAGCTTCAGCATCAGTCCTTCCAATGAACACCCAAGACTGATCTCCTTTAGGATGGACTGGTTGGATCTCCTTGCAGTCCAAGGGACTCTCAAGAGTCTTCTCCAACACCACAGTTCAAAAACATCAATTTTTTGGTGCTCAGCTTTCTTCACAGTCCAACTCTCACATCCATACATGACCACTGGAAAAACCATAGCCTTGTAGATGGACCTTTATTGGCAAAGGAATGTCTATGCTGCATACATATATTAATTAATATCAAACAAAATTTTTATGCTTTTTCTCCTGCTAATCCATCTTTTGTCAACTTTATTTGCAGGGCACCAAGTACTAAACATAAGAGGGTAGAGGAAAAAGTTTTTTCCCTTTCTCTACAAATGGAAAAGGACAGGGGAAAAAAAAAAAGTAGTTGCTTAGGCTAATATGGCAAGAGCTAAATAGTTATCTGATCAGTAATACTAAAGAACTCATTTAAGAAAAAGTACATATATTGTGAGACAGCTAAAAATATATTTATT
This sequence comes from Muntiacus reevesi, assembly GCF_963930625.1. NCBI lineage: Eukaryota > Metazoa > Chordata > Mammalia > Artiodactyla > Cervidae > Muntiacus > Muntiacus reevesi. Next base: position 44,171,681 of record NC_089262.1, read on the forward strand.
TTAACTCTACATCTTATCAGAAACTTTGCTCCTATTAGGTAATAGGTAATCAATGCTAACTGTTAAATTTGAACTAAGTAACAAAGTTTTGGAAAACAGATTTGCTATAGACTGAAACTTATGTCCTTCCCTCATCCCACCAGTTTCATATATTAAATTCTAACACTCAATATGATGATATTTGGAGGTGGTATCTTTGGGAGGTGATTAAGTCATAAGGGTGGAAGCTTCCTGAACAGGATTAGTGCCCTTATAAACAGTCCCAGAGATTTCCCTTCCCCATCTGCCATATGAGGTAACAGTAAGAAGATAGCCATCTATAAATTAGGAAATAGGCTCATCAGATACCAAATCTGCCAGTGTCTTGATCCTGAACTTCTCAGACTCCAGACCCGTGAGAAGTAAATGTCTGTTGTTTTTAAGCCGCTCAGTCTACAGTGTTTTGTTATAGCAGCCCGAGCAGACTAAAATATAGATGCATTGCAGTATCTTCAGATTCAGCTAACGCTGTTAGAATTGTGAAGTCCTCATTCAAGCAGAGCTAAGGGCTGGATGTGGTTGCTGTGGGCAGACCTCACAAAGATAACTGAGGCCCCAGATCCTAGAAAGTTTTACTGGCTCATCATCCTCTGTGTTGCCTGGTCTCAGCTTGGCTTCTCCATGGGAAGTAGACTTCTGGTTCTCTCTTCTGATTCTCTCTGTTCCCTCTTCTCTAGCCTAACCAAAAAGCCAGAACCAGGTTCATCCTATGAAGTTTAGAATATTCAGGAAGCTTATGGTACCCCATATTCTCTCTACCCACTTCTTGATAGCTACAACTCTTTTACAAGGAACACATTCTTTAAATTCAAAACTGGAGATGTCTGTAAAGATCTGGCTAAAACTTCTTACTCGGTGGCTGAAATTTCTTACTCAGCCAATGATTTTCAAAGTATGGTCTCCCGATCAGCAGTACCAGCATCGCTTGGCTATGTGTTAGTAATGCAGACTTTTGCAACTCCACCTCCTAGAACTCCTGAATTAGAAACTCTGGAGGCGAGGCCCAGCATGCTACAATTTTAGCACAACTGAACAATCAAACGAATGACTAAGAACAGAGCTTCCCACACCTTCTGACTCCAACTTAATTGGTGGTGAAGCTGACAGACGAAACAGAAGAGCCTTGGAGCCTGGAGGAGGAGGTGTAAAAGGCACAGAACTTGAGACCCACGGTGTTCAGTGGGGACCGCAGGAAGCTTAAAGGTGCATCCTGTCCTTCTTGGCTGCCCCAGGGAACAATGTAGGAGTCAGCCCTGCTACTTGGCAGTACGCTAAATACTTGTTGACTGATGGACTAAGCACTGATGACCTACTGTGTGCTGGTTCGAGAGAAAACAATGGATAAGTTTGACCCCTGCCCACTCAGAGCTTACAGTCTAGTGGAAAAGCAAATAAGTAAACAGTTACTCATGTTGTAATTTCTATGAAAGTGTGTTAAGTGCAATGGAAGCTGATGTACTCTTACCGAGGACATGGGGTGTGAGGAAAGTTCTTGAGACCTAAAGCATAAATAGGAGTATGTCAGGGAAAAGAAATGCGGCTTAGGTTTTAACATTCATTGAGTTTTCCTTTTAATAAAGGAGCTGTGTTTCTAGGTAACTTTTGATCTCTATTGTTCCACTCAGAACTTTAAAAAAAAGCACAAGATGTTTCCTAACTTGTCAAGAAGCGAAATATAATGTCCATAACAAAATATATCAACTTCTGACTTATTCAGGACTTTTGAGGCCATCAGTTTGGCTAGATAACCTTTCATCAGGAAAATCACACTACAAATCTAGATATGAAATTGTATAGGAAATATCACTCACCAAAGTTACAAAATGTGATAAAATATTAAAGAATCTCTTTGCATGGAAATTACAAATCACTGTTGCTTGTTTGATCAGTGTTTCAAGAAATACATGATTGTATTTTTAGTTTGTTAAAGGGGATTTTTGTTGAGTGACTTTTTGACATTTACTGAGTGTCTACTACATGCTAAATGATGAAAGGAGTTGGTAGTTAAATGAAAAACAGTATTATCAGTAGGGATGAGGCCCAGTATGTAGCTTAGACACTTACGCTTCCTTTTAGTTCTCTTCCTATGGCTCTTTTCATGGTAATTTTTTCCAAAGAGAGATTTTTCCCTCAGTGGACATCCTTAGTCAACAGAACACCTTGCTCTGAATCTGTGGGTCTTGTATCTCTGAGATGCAACACCCGTTTCTAAAGGCCTTTGCTGTACACTGTTGATGATCTCCAAATGAAACATTTATAACTACTTTCTTTGTACCCATCTTTTATATTTCCATTACTATATTATATTAAGTATTTATTTTTAAATTGCATGTGGGGAGATTTTCTCTACACATTTCAGTATGTGTAGTAGGGTTCAACTTTACTGGAAGACAAAATGAAATCACCTGTCCATCATTTGAGTATTTTTGTAGAATCACTTTGAAAGTTACAGATACAAATGCAGATATCTGTGTTGATTTACAAATCATGACTAACTTGATAAAATTCAAACAAAACAATGGATGACAGTTCCTCAATTCATGTTGTAGTTACATTCTGGGAAATCTAAGTAAATATTAAAGCCACATACAAATGCCTTCTTTCTTTCTTTTTTTTTTTTTTTGAATGTAAAGGAAAACATAAGTCTTTCGCCAAGATAATTATAAACGGGTTTTTCAGCAACAGAAACATTCTCAGGACATTCAAGTTCCTATGGTGTTAGTATCTGTTGCATGGGACTATCTCTTAACTACAGGCAGGCTAGCATCCCTGGGCCATGACCCACTGTCAAAGACTCCCCACAATTTCCAAAATGCTTTCCAGGAGACCATGTAAGCCACCTTCCCCACACACCTTGAGAATCATTGTTCTAAAATCTAGAATCTATTTGAATTTTATCTTCCCCTTTCTCAACCCAGGCTTGCAGCTAGCTGGGAAAATAGAAAACATCTGAAACTCATTTAACACAGATGTCTTTGACTGCCAACTTTATATCTAGCTTTCTTCCAGGGATAATTTACCTTCTGTTGGAATAAATGCCTGGTCCAAGGGAGAAAAATTGTGTTCTGAAATGGAGCAGCAATTTTTGTCATAGGAATTTTGCCAGCAGAACCCGCCAAGTGGCCTCTTGCCATTTGGTCTACCTAAAGGGCAGGATACACAAGGGCCAGAAGGTGGGGTTTTGCACCTTTAAACCAAGACTAGGGATAGGCCTGACCATCTGGGCAGCAGCAGGAGCCCCAGAAAGTTGCTGGCTTCTGGGAGGAAGACCTGAGCCCAGGCAAGCTCCCAGAAAGCAAAGCTGTAGACTGTCCCTAAATCTGTGTTCACCATTGCGCCCAGCAGGGCCAGCAAACTCAGGTCAGGATAGCTCAGGGAGGAATTAATATAGGGATTGTTTACAAAGATGTGGACAGGGTGAGGGAACCCCTGGGGCCGGCGGGGAGAGTCCAGGACTCTAAGGACTATTACTGATCCTAGGCCTAAAGGGGCAGTGGAGGGAGGGGTTCCTGAAGCCTGGAAGGAAAAGGTTGCTTGGAGCAGCTGCTTTGAAGACTAGAGTCCTCTGTGGAAGTGTGCAGGCAGTCTAGATGAGCCTGCATGGAGGTGGTTGGGGAAATCTCCTTCCTCCCTCTGTTCATGTCCGAGGATGATGGACCCATTTGAAAGCCCGAGGACAAGGGAGACTGTTGTAGTTCATGGAGGTCCACCTCCTGAGCAGCGAGGGGGTGGAGGGTTGACTTGGAGGGCCAATAGCCAGAGATGTGTTGTGCTGGCCATTTGCTAACTTCTTTGATGGATCTGTTAGAATGCTAGTATATTGTAAATTGGTACTCTTAATCTTTCTGCTTAAAGGTGAATGTATTTGTTGTTGTTTAGTAGCTAAGCTGTGTCTGACTCTTGCTATCTGATGGACTGTAGCCCTCCAGTTTCCTCTGTCCATGGGATTTCTCAGGCAAGAATATTGGAGTAGGTTGCCACTACTTTCTCCAGGGGATCTTCCCAACCCAAGAATCAAATTCACATCTCTTGTGTCTTCTGCATTGGTAGGCAGATTCTTTACCACTGAAGGGCTTCCCTGGTGGCTCAGTGGGTAAAGAATCTGCCTGCAATGCGGGAGACCTGGGTTCTATCCTTGGGTTGGGACGATCCCCTGGAGAAGAGAAAGGCTACCCACTCCAGTATTCTGGCCAGAGAATTCCATAACCAGTCCATGGGGTCGCAAAGAGTCAGACACAACTGAGTGACTTTCACTTTCACTAGGGAAACCCACTAAAGGTGAATGTGTTAATCCACCTCTAAGATTCACAGACATGGCCATAGACCAAACTGCCTAGTGTACAATTACTTTCAATAAAGAAAATGGAGAAAATTGTGCTTAAGATTATAGGTAGAGAAGACAAGCAGCAGAGTTGGCTACACCCTGGTTCCCACTAATATTTGGCAACTTGGTGTAGAAGAAAGATCACAGACTTTGGAGTCAGATTTGGACTGACAATTGGCTCTGTATGGCCAGCAGAAGGTAAACTTAGCCAAATGCTTCACTTCGGAAGTGGTTTCACTTGGTCTCTTTTTCTGTATAATGCAGATAAAGGGTTAATGAAATCTAACTTACATTGTTATGCAGATTAATAAACATGTGAATGAGAAATGAAATGCATATAAACTACTTGCAGGTCATGGGTACCTGAACGACACTAGACCAGTGGTTCTCAAAGTCTGTGTTCAGGTCAGTTGTACCAGCATCATCTGAGGACTTGTAAAGAAATGCAAATTGTTCAGGAGCAGAGCCCAGGATTCTGAAGGGGAGTATGAGAACTATTGTGTTAGACCTGCTCTGAGCTGATGAAGAAGAGGCAGGGCAGGTTTTGCTAGATGTGTTGCACAAGGGACTCCTGAAACTGTTGTCTGAGCCCTGGGAGCCGAGCCCTGCAGAGAAACCTATGGTGAGTGTCTCCATTTCTTGCCCTCCTGTCCCTGGGGAAGAACGATGGTTGGAGGAACCCATCTGTCTTTCCTCCACTCTGCTTGCTTCCTTTTCCTCACTCTGATTGTGTGCTTTTTCGTACTCTTAGATTTCCCAAACCATGGAAAACTGCTTTTGTTTGACTTATGTGATAAGCTGATCTGGGAGAAGGCAAGATGTTGTTTTCTTTCTGTGACTGGGTGGGTCAGTCTAATTCTTAGGTCTAATGAAGTTCACTGTGGCCACATATCTAAGCCACCTCTGCTATTCCACTTCTACCCACAATAATGTTAATATTTTGATCTCTGCTTAATTTTTGCATGGCAAAACTTGGTTCTGGGAAAGGAAAAAAGGAGTTTTTTTTAAAAATAATTATACCCTGTGATAGCCTCCAAAATTATAACATCAGGTATTCACACCCTCCCATGTAATTCCAATGTGTCAGATGTGATGGTATGTAGCATCCAACATTAATTTATAAAAGACTCTTTCTCTCCTAGATCACTGACTTTGTGGTCAGCCAGCTGTCATGTGGTGAGTGGTCTCAGGGAGAGGCCCATGTGACAAATAGCCACAGGAGTGAGCCTGGAAGCAGGACCTTCAGACCCACTTAAACCTTCAGAAGACCATAGCCCTGCCTGACAATTTGACTGCAGCCTCATGAGAGACCCTGGGCCAGAATAACGCAGCTAAGCTGCTTCTGGATTCCTGGTCCTCAGAAATTTTGTAGAATAATAAACATTTGCTGCTTTCAGCTGTTAAGTTTTGTGAGTAATTTGTTATACTGTAATAGATAACTACATAGATTTTAGTGTCTGGAAGTGAAATGCTACTGTAACAAGCACCTAAAATTTAGGCGTGGCTTAGAATCTGGGCCTTGGACAGGAGCTGGAAGGAGTTTAAAGAATGTATTGGTGAAAGCCTAAAGAGCCTTAAACAGACTGTTAGCAGAATTTTGAGCAGGCTCCTCGTTGGGGTTAAAAACAAAGGGAGGAAAAGCTTGCTGAGTTCTGGAGGACAGTGGATCCTTATTATGCAGTGGCAGAAAATTTAGCAACTTCATTGTCTTTAGCAATGTGGAAGGTAGAAAATGTATCTAATGAGCAGGGAGCTGTAACTCAGGAGATATCTAGCCAGAATGTTGACAGTTCACCTGGTTTCTTCTAGCTTTTTATAATAAAATGCAAGAGGAGAGAGACAGGCTAACAGAAGAGCAATTAAGCAAAAAGAGCCAGGACTCACTAGCTGTAAAGATGCCGGCCTTTACCAGCAGCAAACAATGCTAAAATTAAGGAAGGTCTTCAGAGCGAAGGTCAAACCCAGGGCACCATTATGGTTTAAAGAGGAAGCTGAAGGTGTGACTATAAAATCCTTTGTTATGATCTCAGTAAGATCTCAAGTGGCACCTCAGAGCTACAAGTTGGTCATGTAAAAAGGCTTTCTGAAGTTTTTTAGGGTGAGGCTCCCAGATCCTCTCAAATAATAGAGCATCAGGGAGTGGCTACTGATATTCTTGCCTGGAGAACTTCAGTATTCTTGCCTGGAGAACTCCATGAACAGAGGAGCCTGGCAGGCTACAGTCCATGGGGTCACAAAAAGTCAGATATGACTGAGTGACTAACATACACCCACACCCACACACACACATTGAGTAGCTTAATAGCATTGCTCCTCAGCAGAATCGCAAGATGGAAAAAGGGATTATCTCATAGAGATCTCTGAGTATGGCTTTTGTCTAATGGATTGACCGGATACAATTTCCAGGAGAGTTACCATTTTTAAAGAATTATATCAGCAGAAACATTGCCAACTAGAACTAAAAGGAACAGAAAGAGCATAAAATGAAAAGAGGCTTTTCCCCCTCCACCCTCTCTGTTCTACTGCAGGTTTGGGAAATTATTCAGCTGCATACATGTACCAACTTTCATGAAAAAGAATGAATGGTTCAGAAAGTATAAGCAAGAACCACAGAGAATTATTCCTGGAAAGTCGGACATGACTTAGCGACTGAACAACAAAGACAAAAGGAACAGGACTGAGTCCTAAACAGCTTCCAATATTTGCCTGGCTAGATGTCAGAGAAGGCGTGGGGACTCCTGTGTGCCTCCCATTTCCTTATGTTTTGAATAGTGATGCCTGTGGTGTTTATCCCATGCCTGTTCACCATTGTGTGTTGGCTGCGAGGAGGGCAGATGACTTCTCGCTTTAATTCACAGGTTTTTAGATTAAGAGAAATGATACTCTAGAAACCAGACATTAAGAAATATACCCAAGGAACCGCATGTGAAGCTGGATCTGATTTAGATGCTTCTGAACTTTGAGTTAATGCTTCAATGGGATGAGAGTGTTAGGAGTCATGGGATGGGACAAGTGTATTTTATGTGTGAGGGAAGATGTGAATCTTTGGGACCCAGATGGCAGATGGGCAAGGTGGTCTCCTGGTATTCATACCCTTATAGAGCATCCTCCCATACAGTACCAGGATTCATCTCTGAGGGAAGCCAGCCACCATGTAATAGCCCTACAGAGAATCCCAGGGGATGAGGGACTGAGACTTGCCAACAACCACATGAATAAGGGACTTCCGTGGTGGTGGTCCAGTGGCTAAGACTCCATACTCCCAAAACAGGGGGCCCAGGGTTCGATCCCTGGTCAGGGAGCTAGATCCTGCATGCTACAACTAAAGATCCAGCATGTTGCAACTAAGGCCCAGCACAGCCAAATAAATAAAATATTTTTTTAAAAAAACCAACCACATATAAGCTTGAGCAGATTCTCTAGCTTTAATCAAGCTCTTAGAGGTCTTCAACCCTGCACTGCCCCACCACCAAAAAAAGTCTTCAGCCCCAGCTGACAACTTGATTATAATTTTATGAGTCAGAACTATCCAATTAAACCACTCCTGGGTTCCTGACACTATAAACTGTGTGAAGACAACACATGTTGTCTTCAGTTCCTAACTTTAGGGGTCATTTTTGATATAGCAATAATTTAGACACACCTCCAACACGTTCAGTGTGCTTAAACACCAATAAGATCCTACAAAAGAGCAATTTTTACATTTGTTTGGATAATTAGTGCCTATATTTTCCGAACAAATCCTTCATGCGTGAAGGAACAGAAAAGGCTGTTCTTTTTCCTTCAGTAGAACCCCTTTGACAGAAGTAAAAACTTGAACTTGGCAGTATTCCTAGCAGATATTTACACTCTTATTTTGTACAATTCTAAATAGACAAAATCAACTGGAGCATTTTCTTTAATTTAGAAACAGTACCAGTTGAGGTTTTTATTATTATTATTATTTTGGCCACACCACACAGCTTGCAGGATTTTAGTTCCTCTAACAGGGATTGAACCTGGGGCCCCAGCAGTGAGATTCCTGAGTCCTAACCACTGGCCACTAGGGAATTTCCCCAGTTGCGTTTTTAATGCACTTAAGTTGGGCTGGCTTTAATTTTAGGAATATGAATATTCTTAGAATTTACCTAAAACTCTAAGCTATAAACTCAATTATCTTTAGTTGTTTTTTTTTTCCTTCGAAAGAAAAGCCTAGTAAGTTGGTGGAAATTTTATTCTTTTAGGGTTTACTTTTTGTGAAGGTATCTTTAAACACCCAAATGAGCTCTAGACATTGAGGATAGAAAGTGTCACTCATAACTTCTATTTGCCCATGTTTTATCAATTGTGCTGAGCTCTTATGTGAATTTTGACATTGTATTTTGCCAGTTACTCTTATAGAGAATGGTGGAAAAACCACTGAATTTTTAAATGATCTGACTCTAATATTGGGGCTTCCCTGGTAGTGCTAGTAGCAAAGAACCTGCCTGCCAATATTGGAGATATAAGAGGCATGGGTTCGATCTCTAGGTCTGGAAGATCCCCTGGAGGAGGGTATAACAACCCACTCCAGTATTCTTGCCTGGAGAGTCCCATGGACAGAGGAGCCTGGCGGTCTACAGTCCACAGAGTCTCAAAGAGTCAGATATGAATGAAGCAACTTAGCATGCATTCCATAAAGCATAGGCACATTAATAATAGTTCACCATCTGCCTTTCACATTCTCTTTTCTACCTAGAACTAATTTGTCCAATCAATTGGACATCTTTTGAAAAACAAGGTGTTTCTATGTTTTAAAGCCTTCTCTTCTAGAACGTGTAAGAGCTTGCTCTCAAACTTCTTGAAAACAAGACACCCTCTCTGAGGATAAAAGTCTGGAAGCACTTTATGAGAAACAATTGGAGATCTGTCTGTTCTGTTAGTGCATTCCATGGGAATGTTATACTGTCTGGAAAGAAAGCTCTGTGTGGGTAGCAGTCACTTCTACATGGACAACACCAACAACACCGAATGTCACTTCATTCATTAACATTAAATGTCTAGATGATCAGCTGCTTTGGAAGAATAAGGAGAGTGAGATAGGTTGATATAAACTTAAATAAAAAAGATCTTAGTTGGCCAAAAACTTTCCACTCTCATAATTCATACATATTAATGGGAAACAAAAGCCCCTACGGGCCAAACTTTCACAATAAAACTATGAATCCTTCCAGGATGTAGTCCTGCAATTCAAATATACAATAAAGGATTGTTAACTAGATTTATATACCATGCTGTACCTGGGTTTGATCCCTGGGTTGGGAAGATCCTCTGGAGAAGGAAATGGCAACCCACTGCAGTATTCTTGCCTGGAGAATCCCATGGACAGAGGAGCCTGGCAGGCTACAGTCCATGGGGCTGCAAGAGCCGGACACTACTTATCATCTAAACCACCACCATGTTACATGCTCAGATTTACTTGTAACTGGAAGCTTATACCATTTGACCATCTCCTTCCATTTCCCCCATTGTCTGTGGTTTCTTCCTGAATATTTTCAGGTATTTTTTATATTAAAATGTATGGTAATATGTGATATCCCTGGGCATGAATAAACACTTTGCTGTTTCTTAGAATTTAAGCCTCCATCCGACTTTAAAAAAAGATGTATGTATTTGGCTTCACTGGGTCTTAGCTGCAGCACATGGGATCTTTTAGCTGTGGTATTCACATTCTAAACTGCAGCATGTGGGATCTAGTTCCCTGACCAGGGATCAAACCCAGGCCCCCTAATTGGGAGCATGGAGTCTTAGCCATTGGACCATCAGGGAAGTCCCTCTAGTTTTCTTTTCTTTCTTCTACTTTCTTCACTCACGTCTCTTTTTCTCTTCCTGGACTGCACCATCATCCCTCAGTGGAATCTGTACTGGATGCAGTCTGGGTGATGCCCTGGGTCAGAAGGGACTGAGCAGGAAGGGAGACATCATTAACCAGGCTGGTCCTTCCCTGGGCTCATAAAGGGGCAGGACAGAATATGAATCTGAGAAGTCTTACTGGGTTCCCCTGAGTGGGAATCCAAGGGCTGAGCCCCCTTGAGTCTTAGGAGAGCTGCCATGAGGAGAGACCAGAGCTCTGTTTTCAGCTTAGCACTGTGCTTTTAAACTTTCCTTGACGTTGACCAAGTGTATATGGATGGCCATATTGGATATTAACAAGGGCTCTTAGGGTTTCTGATCAGGTTCCTTCTAGAGCTTTTTCTTCTGGCAAAAGACTTTTTTGTGGAAAGGATTTCCTTTGGGAAAGCTTTTGCAGTCAGAAGCAATGAAGAGGGCACAAGGTGAGGAGATGCATACTGAGACCCCGGGCACTGGACTCTGAAGTTACAGTTCCTCTGAGGAGCTATTTCAGGTCCTGATTTATCACAGAGCAGCAATGGGATGCTTGGAAAAGCCACTGGTCAACTCTGGGGCTGCTTTTCAACATACTAGATACTAACTCAAAATTCCATGGAGAGAAGCAGGAACTTGGGGCTTTCTGCACTTGGCTTTTGTAACAATCAGGACAATGGTGAGGGTGTGGCTCCATGTTGGGTTTAACCTGCAGACCAGAGGAAGGAACAATGAAAGGCTGCTTATGTTCCTGTGGTTTGGCAGAGCTGGAGGCCAGGCCATCGGATAAATCACTAGGTGTTTGTTACGGAATCTCTGCAGTCTGGTTGGCCTGGTTACTTTTGAGCTGCCTGGCGGAGAGGTGGTAGGTAGACAATCAAAGCTTGTACTTGGATAATAACAGTCACTATGTATTCAGTGCCTCCCATGTGTTCAATGACACATTAGGTGCTTTACACATACAACCTTTGCAACCTTATTGCTAATGGCATTCCCATTTGTGAAACTGAAAAGCCAGGCAGTCCAGAGAAATTTAATGGTTTGTTTAACATCAGGTTTCTAATAGGGTCAACATCTGAACTGAAGTGAACTGAACTGATACAGGTATGCCCCAGCAACGTTGCGGGTTTGGTTCCAGACCACTGCAATCAAGTGAATTTTCGTGATAAAGTGAGTTACCATGAAATTTTTGGTTTCTCAGTACATATAAAATTATGTTTATACTATACTAAAAAGACCCTGATACTGGGAGGGATTGGGGGCAGGAAGAGAAGGGGATGAAAGAGGATGAGATGGCTGGATGACATCACAGATTCGATGGATATGAGTTTGAGTAAACTCTGGGAGTTGGTGATGGACAGGGAGGCCTGGCGTGCTTTGATTCATGGGGTCACAAAGAGTTGGACATGACTGAGCGACTAAACTTGAACTTGATACTATAAAGTGTGTGATAACATTATTTCTAAAAAAACAATGTTCCTATCTTAATTTAAAAATATTTTATTGAAAAATGCAAGCTATCAGTTGAGTATTCAGAGAGTTGTCATCTTTTTTGTTTGGGTCTTGCTTCGATGTTGAAAGCTGCCAACCGATCAGGGTGGATTTGCTGAAGGTTGGGTTGGCTGTGGCAATTTATTAAAATAATAATAATACAACATGAAGTTTGCTGCACCAGCTGACTCTTGCACAAACAATTTCTCTGTAACAGGCAATACTATTTGATGGGATTTTACCCTCTGAAGAACTTCTTTCAGTATTGGAGTCAATCTCTCAAACCTTGTTGCTGGTTTATCAACTAAGTTTCTGTAATATTCTAAATCCTTTGTAGTTGTTTCAACAATCTTCACAGCATCTGCACCAGGAATAGATTCCATCTCAAAAAATTCATTTTATTTGCTCATTTGTAAGAAGCAACTCCTCATCTGTTAAAGTTTTATCATGAGATCGCAGCACTTCAAATCTTCAAGCTCTGCTTCTCTGCTATTTCCACCGCATCGGCAGGGGCTTCCTCCAATGAAGTCTTGAACCCCTCAAAGTCATTCATGAGTGTTGGAATCAACTTCCCCAAAATCCTGTTAAGGTTAATATTTTGACACCTTCCCATGAATCACAAATGTTCTGAATGGCATATAGAATGGTAAATACTTTCCAGAAGGTTTTCAATTTCCTTTGCAGAGATCCATCAGAGGCATCACTACATCTGTAAGCTAGAGCCTTACAAAATGTATTCCTTATATAATAAGAGTTGAAAGTCCAAATGACTCCTTGATCCATGGCTGCAGAATGGATGCTGTGTTATTAGGCATGGAAACAACATTAATTTCATTGTACTTTTCCATCAGAAGTCTTCGGTGACAAGGTACATTGTTAGCGAGCAGTCACATTTTGAAAGGAATCTTTTTTTCTGAACAGTGGGTCTCAGCAGTGGGCTTAAAGTATTTAATAAACCATACTATAAATAAATGTGTGTCATCCAGGCTTTGTCATTCCATTCCATTCATAGAGCACAGAAATAATAGATTTAGCACAGTTCTTAAGGGCCATAGGGTTGTTAGAACGGTAAATGAGCACTGTTGTTGTTGTTGGGCTTCCCAGGTATCTCAGTGGTAAAGAATCCACCAGCCAATGCAGGAGACACAGGTTCAATCCCTGGGTCAGAAAGATCCCCTGGAGAAGGAAATGGCAACCCACTCCAGTATTCCTGCCTGGAAAATCCCATGGACAGAGTAGCCTGGTGGATTATATAGTCCATGGGGTCACAAAAGAGTCGGACATGACCTAATGTCTAAACAACAACAATGAATGAGCACTGGCTTCAACTTAAAGTCACTGGCTGCATTAGCCATAACTAAAGAGTCAGTCTATCCTTTCAAGGTTCGAAGCCAGATGTTGACTTCACCTTTCTGGCTATGGTATCTTCTTCCAATATAAGGTTGCTTTGACTACACTGAAAATCTGTTGTTTATTATAGAACATCTTCATTAACAATCTTAGCTAGATCTTCTGGATAACTAGCTGTGGCTTCTGCATCAGCACTTGCTATCTCATCTTGCACTTCTGTTATGGAGATGGGTTCTTTCCTTCAATTTCATGAACCAACCTTTGCTACCTTCAGATTTTTCTTCTGCAGCTTCCTCACCTCTCTCAGACTTCATAGAATTGAAGAGAGTTAGGGCCTTGCTCTGGATTAGGCTTTGGCTAAAGGGAATGTTATGGCTGGTTTGATCTTCTCTCCAGGCAACTAAAACTTTCTCCATGTCAGCAATAGGGCTATTTTCCATTCTTATCATTCATGTGTTCACTGGGCAGCACTTTTAATTCCCTTCAAGAACTTTTCCTTTATATTCACAGCTTTGCTAACTGTTTGGCATAAGAGATCTAGTTTTTTACCTATCTTGGCTTTCAACATACCTTCCTCAATAAGATTAACCATTTCTAACTTTTGATTTAAAGTGACTCTTCTTTTACTCGTACACTTAGAAGACACTGTAGCATTATTAACTGTCCTAATTTCAATATCATTGTATCTCAGGTTATAGGGAGGCCCAAGGAAAGGGAGGGAGATGGGGGAATGGCTGGTTGGTGGAGCAGACAGAACACACACAATGTTTATTGGTTAAATTTTATCTTATATGGGTGGGATTCATGGTGCCCCAAACAATTCCAATAGTAACATTAGAGATCACTGATGGAAGAACACTACAAGTATAATAATAATGAAAAAGTTTGAAATATTGTGATAATTACCAAAAAGTGACATTAAGTGAGCAAATACTGTTGGAAAAAATGGCACTGATAGATTTGCTTGATGCAGGTTTATTGCAAACCTTCAGTTTATAAAAATCACAATGTCTGTGAAGCACAATAAAGTCAGGTATGCCTGAACAGCTATTTTTGCTATAATGCATATGCATTCCTAAATAAACCTCACAGTTGTCAAAAGAGTGAGCCAAAAATAGAGCTTATGAAAAAAATGGAGTTGGTGCTAGAAAACTTTATAATTAGAAACTAAAAACCCCAATAGCTACACAAGCAGAAATGTGAGCATATCCAAATCTCAGTCTTTGTACCTGATAACACAGCCAGTCCTTTGAAGCCTTACATTTTGGAGCTCAGGCTTCTTCCTAGGGATGCATGACCTTGGGGCCCTTGCTGCCAGCAGAGAACACTTGCATCAACATTAGTGATCTGATACAGGGTTTTAATATAGAGGAATGCATCCCTGGAGCATCTTCATCTATACTCACTGCTTCATCAGATAGTTTAATATCATAGAAAACTTAGTGGCTGGTTAGCAGTTTGAAAAACCACTACTTTATTGAAGGTCCTCATTGTACAGACATACAGGTTTTTACTAAAGTCTTTCTATATTTCTAAGACTTTCTCCCTAAATGTAAGAAAGCTCACCCTAATTGCCTCAATCAGTGTATTGGCAAAAATCACATATTCACCAATGTAACTTCTGCATCACATTCTTTACTCCTCAAATTAACAGTCAATTAGGACATATGTTGCATCAAGGAAACAAGTACTGTTAGGCTGAAAATTCCTGCTTCGAAGCCCCTGAGACTTCTTCCCTGTTCTAGAGAGGCCTCATTGGCCTTGAGGGACATTTACACTGGTTGAAGCATTTCTAACTAAGGACTACTTTTTTTTCTCCTCATACAATTGCCATGTCTTGATCAGATCATACTTAACAAAATTAACAGTGGTTCCTTCATTCCACCTAATACTCTGCCCATGTTAAAATTTTTTGATGGTCTCAAATGTTGTTTATAGCTGGTTTGTCAAAATTAGAATCCGAAGTCCAAACACTGCACTTGGTTGTTTATTGACTATATTTTAAATTTTATACCGTCTACCCATTTTTAATATAATTCATTTGTTGGAGAAACCAGTTCTCTGTATTACAGAACAGTCCACATTTTGAATTTAGCTGACTGCTTTCTGCATATTTATCACTGGTAAGCTGGTTGTTTCTTCCCAGGTGTCACAGTGGTAAAGAATCCACCTGCCAAAGCAGGAGATGCAAGAGACTCAGGTTTGATCCCTGGGTAGGGAAAATCCCCTCAGGGGGAACTGGTAACCTGCTCCAATATCCTTGCCTGGAAAATTCCGTGGACAGGAGAGCCTGGTGGGCTATAGTTCATGGAGTCACAAAGAGTCGGACAAGACTGAGCATGAACAAGGCAAACTGGTTGTTAGACCTTGAAATTTGGGTTAGTTTCAGGTTCAATTTCGCTGGTAAGAATGCATCATAAACCGAACTTTATGGTTCCTATTGCCTCATATGTTGGAACACAATGTTAGTGATGCCAAGGCTGATTAGCATAATATGAGGTGGCAACTGGATCCCTCCATTATAAAGTCTCCAGCAACTTAGCACTTTATGATTTATCAACCACTAATCACTCCCTAGATCCACTGTTTCACTGAGATTGAAAAATAGCAAATTTCTAACATTCCTTCTCTTTTTATTAGCTAGAATTCTTTTTGTGAAAAACTGAACCTCATCAACTATTGGTGGTTTAGTCACTAAGTCCTGTCTGACTCTTTTGCAGCCCTCCAGACTGAAGCCTGCCAGGCTCCTCGGTTCATGGGACTTCCCAGGCAAGAATACTGGAATGGGTTGCCCCAGGGAATATTCCTGACCAAGGGATTTAACCTGTGTCTCCTACACTGCAGGTGGATTCTTTACCAGCTGAGCCACCAGGAAGCCCTCATCTCTTGGATGGGCTGAAACACAGCTCATTCAGGAAAAGTGAAGTCTCGATTCTATCCTTTTATCAATTTTGAGAGCAAAGAGTTGGTAACCCAGATAACTAGAACCAGTGAGTCTTTCCATGAATGTCATTGTAAACTACCAAATTTTTATATAATGACGTTTTTAATCAGTGATGTTATTCTTTTTTGCTCAAATTGTCTCAACTTTGCAGCAGGAGCCTTTTCAGTTTAGTGTTTGTGTACCTTTGATAAAACTTCTTCAGAATTTGAATTTTTCTTTGTTTTCTGGCACAAAATCATATCTGACTCATTTTGTAAATGTCCTAATGTAGACTTGAAATCCACTATTTTCTAAAGGAGATTCTTTTAGTGGAGGAAAGGTATCTAAAGATCATATTCTGGTCATTAAAGGCAATATTACTCTTGAACAAGAGTTGGATGCAACCAGATAAGTTTTCCAACTATACTGATAAAACTTTTTTAATTCCTTCAAGAGGAAATAGCCTTATTGCCAATCTAAACTCAGTAGTCTTGGCTCCATTTTCCCTATGAAAAAAAATTTTTCCTGCTTCTTTGGTAATATGAGTCTTAGGAATACAGTTAGGTGTAGCCAAACTTATAGGGAAGTAATAGGAAGTACTAGGAAACTACCTTAAGTATTTCCAAATGCTCAACTATGAAATTTTGGACTCAGAAGTTATGCTTCAAATTTTCTCCTTATTTTTGAATATTAACACATTTAAAAGAGTAAACATTTGCTCCTTTCTTGGTTGGAACATTAATATATTTTCCATTTTATAGATTATTTTAGCTTTATAGATATTAACTATTTTGATTTTGTCCTTGGTTCAGAAATCTGTTCATTTTATTTGTGGCAGTCATTTGCAATTCTTCAAATTAACATGTGAAAAAAATCCAACTCCAACTTTATTAGTAACCAAATGATATGCAAATTAAAGCAAGTGCATTTTTCTTACAACAAATTAGCAAAGCCTCAAAAAAATTATCCTTCATTCCAGGAAGATTTACAGTCTCACTTTTTAGACCTGTGCTATTCTCATGATCCCAGAATTTGGTTCTTTTCTTTGTAGCGTGTCTTCTACCTTCTACCTCAACACATCACAGCTCCTCTTCCCCAAGCCTTCTCTTCTGACCTGACAGGCTTGAACTATAATCCAAATAGAATTCATGGTTCCACTAGTTCTTTCTGTAAAGGGCCAGATAGTAAATATTTTAGCCTTTGTGGGCTAAGCTGCAAAATCATTGAGACTTATGTAACCATTTAAAATATAACCATTAAAAAAGGAAAAACCATTTTTATCTTGCAGGGCTATATGAGAACAGGTGGCCGGCCAGACTTCGCCTTCAGCCTGCAGTTTGCCAACCCTGGCTTAGATCCTCCTGTAAGAAAGGAGTAATGCCCAGTCCTGAGGAGTATTATCTAACAACCTTGAGCAGTCAGCTTCCACCTTTGTTGTTGTTGTTTAATTGCTGTGTCCTGTCTGACTCTTTGCAACCCCATAGACTATAGCCTGCCAGGCTCCTCTGTCCATTGGATTCTCCAGGCAAAAAAACCAGAGTGGCTTGCTATTTCCTCCTCCAGGGGATCTTCCTGACCCAGGGATTGAACCTGAATCTCTTGCGTTGGCAGATGGATTCTTTATCACTGAGTTTCACCTCAACTCGAGCCCTGATCCCAGTCTGTTTGGTGGCAGTAACTGAGCAAGGTGTAGCCCCCCACTGACAGCCAGTAAGAAAAAGGGACCTGAGTCCTCTAGCTGCAGGGAACTGAACTAGACCACCAACCTGAACGAGCTCAGAAGTGGCTGCTTCCCCGGAGCCTGCAGGTAAGAGCCCGGCAGCCGTGTGGTCTCCCGAGATCCTGAGCAGACAGCCAGTCAAACTCACCCAAGCTCTTAACTACAGAAATAGGAGATAATTACTGGGTGTTATTTTCAACCACTAAGTTTGTGGTAATTTGTCAGATAGCAATAACAAATGAATACACTGGAAACTGGTGTTTGCAGGGGACAGTCTCTATAACCTAGAGCAGACTTGAGGGGTGGGGTGGTGTGTGAAACAAATAATGGGCCTGAGAGCAAAGAAGCCAGTGACCAAACAGACCATACCACAGTTTTGTTCATACATCCTTAAGACTTTTGGCATATATGGATCACTGTTTTCTCAGTGATGATGAAGATTTCATCAGCTAGCAAGAGAGGTTTCATTTATGATGACCGTATGATGTTAGAAAATTCAGCTAATTTTTGTGAATCTTGGAGAAGGATTTTAATAATTGATGAGGGTCATGTCAGCCGTTTCTTGAGACTGGCTCTCCCCTTCTGCTTTGATGTTTGTGATTGAGGAACAGTTATTAAGAGGTGGGAGCTGCAGAAAAAAGCCCAGGAGCATACAGATGAACAGCAGTGAGTATTCCTGACAGGAAGCTTGGTAACCAGCTGCGGCTACCTGCAGCAAGCACCTGTGACAGCACAGGGAGATGGAGACAGCCAGAGGTCACTCAGATAGCAGAAGACCAGCTCCCAGGTGATTGCTTATAAAAATCCAAGCAGAACCTAGAAGTCTCACTGCCTAAGCTTTTAAAATCCCATTGTTTCATCCGGACAGAAGCACTTAGAGGAGCAAAATGGCTTATTTCAGTATACATGTAGAGAAAGCAATGTCACAATAGAACAAAGCTTTAAGATCCCGTGATCAAAGATTTGTGAAACTAATAGCTAACACAGAGGAGAATAATAGCCATTTAGAATGCATCTTAAGTGCTCCTATGAGAGGTGCAATCTAATTGTGGTGTAATTGCCAGCTACTGATATTGGTTTTTATTTCTACCATTTGTGCTATATGAAGTCTCTGTCTATTAGTGCTAGAACTGTATAGATGACCAGGGCTGGGGTAGGAAACTCTGAGGCAATCATTGAAAGCAAGACGGCAGATGGAGTTGAACATATTGTGTATCAGAAAGTTTAAGCATTTAGTTTCTCTGATAACCAGTTCAAGCTTAATTAATGAAATACAGTATAATGTTTATACTATTAGCATATTACAATAGTATCATATTGATTATCTAATTTTAGAGTAAGTATTTGAAGGGGAAACACTTAGGGTTTATTCTGCTTTATTGTAGCAACTATCGTCAGGAAAAAGTCTCTTTTTCTTTGTTTTTTTTTTTTTTAAAGTCCCTTTTTCATTGAAGTTCTTATTTATGAAGGAATATTAGCTAATAAATGTAGAAGTGATGATTGGAATAGAAAAGAATAAGTTTGCAAGATATAATCAAATAATTGATGCAGGCAAGAATTAATAATGAATGCTAAAACTATTAGCAGAAGGACTGAATTGATAGAGAGCTAGGTATTCACTTTGTACAAAAGTACACCTCACAGATGATTTGCTAATAGCAGTTGGGGTGGAGTGCCTTTTACAATAGACAAATATGGCTATTATCACTTGGTAGTTGAACTTGCTATCCAATTCTCCCACTATTAATGAGGTCTCAAGGCTCTGATAATGCCTTATAAATGATATGTTATCACCTGTATTCTAATTAGCAATATTTAAATGGAAGTTGAATCTGAAGGCTTGATTAGATTCAAGTTGAAGGAATACACAGAGGAGAAGAACAAATTAAGTAACACTACGAGGAAACAACTGGATACATTCAGAATATGGCACTTGAAGAAAACTGGTCTTTCTAGAAAGTCAATGGCAAGAAAAAATGAAGGAGCTGCTAGATTAAGAAATTAAAGAGGCATAACCAAGTTCAGTGCAAGATCTTTCATTGGATTTTGGTTAAAAATAATCTTTAAAAACACTTTAAACTAATGGTGACATTTGATTATGGATTATCCAAACATCAAGCAGGGTCCTTGCAGGAAACAAATCACAGACTCAAAGAACTTACCAATGAAGCACTTAATGACAAGACTATTGAGAGGTGTGGTCAGGGCTAAAGGAATCAATAAGGATGCTGAGCTACCCAGGGTTAACAGGGAAGCCGTTGCCAGCTACTTTTAGACCTTAATAAGCAGGTGTGGGGGCAGTTCCAAGAGCCCAGTCACGTGTGGAGCTACGGCAGGGGACGATGCTTCACAGAAGATTCAGTAGTAGGTACAGTCAATGCCAGACCAGCAACCTGGCAGTGTGGAGCAGAGGAAACGTATCCCAGCTTATCTCTGCACCATCATCTTTATTAGTGCTTCTGTTAGCCTCTGGTGTCTGTGGGCAACTCCCATTGGCTGAACCCAATCGACAGCCTGGCTGTGACAGTCTGTACAAGTCAGCTTCTTGGGGCTAAGAGCACAGAATGTGGATAATGTGTCTGTAGGTGAGGGTCAAAGGGAAAATAAGGCACAGCTGGGGAGCAGAGTAGAACATTCTTGTTAATTGTTAGGTGATAATAATGCTGGGGTTATATATGAGAATGCCCTGAGTTTGGGTTTTCTTTTCTTTTTTTTGGTTTAGTTTAGTTTTTTGAAATGCATGTTGAAGTATTAAGGGATGAAATGTGATGATGATATATTTACTTTGAACTGGTTCAACAAGATAGACAAATAGATACTTGAAGCAAATATGGAAACAAGCTCATAGGATTTTCTTCTTTACTGCTATCAGCTTTGTGCACTCAAGCTCCAATTGTGTCAAGCCTGAAAAGAAACAGTCCTTTATCTCTATTCCCATACCCAGTATCTGACATACGGTAGATGCCAAAAATTGAATTTTGACCCAGACATCTCTTTCTCAATGATAATCATATTTCCTGGCTACCCTATATGTATTTCTACTATAAATGCACATGTCACATTGATACATTTTGTCTTTCCTACAGTAGAGCAAGTTCCTTGATAGCAAGGGTTTTGTTTTATTCATCCTTGAGCACCTATTGTATGCCTCATAATCTCCTCTAAAATATGATATGATTTGGTCCTGTCATTCACAGAAGACATGCAGTAAGAGGAGACAAGTTTGAAAGAATAGAAAAAGTCGGAACAGAAGTTGTATCAGGTGATAGAGCCTTGATATGGATTGAATGTAGGTTTCCCCACCAAATTCACACACTGAAGTCCTAGTCTCCAACATGATGCTGTTTGGAAGTGGAGGTAATTAGGTCATGGGGTGGAGTCCTCATGAAGGAGTCAGTGCCCTCTGAGAAGACAGGAGAGAGATGATCTTTCTTGACCATACAAGACAGAGCAAGAAGCGACAATGTGTGAACCAGAAAGAGGACTCTTACCAGACATACAATCTGCCAGCACCTGGACCGTGGATCTCCCAGTCTCAAGAACAGTGGGAAATACATGTCTGTTGTCCGAGCCACCCAGTTTGTGATATTTTGTTATAGTGGCCTGAACTGATTAAGACACACCTGATTTAACTGTCAAACATGACTGTCATATATGATCAATTAATCTACATTAAAGGAGGCGAGAATATACAATGGAGAAAAAAATATCTTCAATAAGTGGTGTTGGGAAAACTGGACGACTACATGTAGCAGAATGAAATTAGAACATTCTCTAACACCATATACAAAAATAAACTCAAAATAGTTTAAGAACCCAAATGTAAAACTGGATACTATACAACTCCTATAGGAAAACAAAGGCAGAACACTCTGACATATATTGCAGCAATATTTTTTTTGGATCCATCTCCTAGAGTAAATGAATAAAAGCAAAAATAAACAAGTGGGGCCTATTTAAATTTAAAAACTTTGGCACAACAAAGGAAACCGTCGCAAAACAAATAGACAACCTGCTGAATGGAAAGGTTATTTGCAAATGATATGACCGATACGGATTACTATTTAGCATATATATACAGATCATACAACTCCACCCCCAAAAAGCAAACAGCCCATTTAAAAATGAACAGAAGATCTGCACAGACATTTTCCCAAAGAAGAGATACAGATGGCCAACAGCACGTGACAAGATGTTCAGTATTACTGATCTTCAGGGAAACGCAAATCTAAACTACAGTGAGCTACTGCCTTACACCTGTCAGGATGCTATTATCAAAAATGTTGGTAAGAATACGGAGAAAAAGGAACGCTTGTACACTGTTGGTAGGAATGTAAATTAGTACAGTCATTCATTGTGGAAAACAGTATGGAGCATTTTTTTTCCTCAAAAAAATGGAAAATAGAACTACTACATGACCCAACAATTCCACCCCAGGTATATATATCTGAAAAAACCACTAATTCAAAATGATACATGCATCCCCAACTTTAAAGAAGCATTATTTGCAATTGCCAAGATATGAAAGCAACCTAAGTGTCCATCAACAGATAAATGGATAATTAAGACATGGTGTGTATGTGAGTGAAATATTACTCAGCCATAAAAGAGAATCTTGCCATTTGCAGCAACATGAATGGACTTGGAGGGCATTATGCTCCCAAGTGAAATGAGTCAGACAGAGACAAATACTGTATGATATCACTTATATACTATACAGTATGATATATACACAAAATACAACAAACTAGTAACTAGAACAAAAAAGGAGCAGACTCACAGATATAGAGAACAAATTAGTGGTGATCAGTGGGGAAAGGGAAGGGGGAAGGGGCAGTGTAGGGGCAGGGAAGTAAGAGTACAAACTATTAGATATAAAATAAACTACAAGGATATATTGTACAACATGAGGAATACATTTTATATTATTTTATAATATAAATTACTTTATTATAATTATATTTATAATATAATATAATAATTATATTTATAACTTATATTTACATTATAAATTATTTAATATATAACATATATTTATATTTATAAATTATTTATAATTTATTAATTTATAATTTATAAATTTATAATTATAAATTATTTAATATATAAATATATAAATATGTATAATATATATATTTATATTTATAATATAAATTATTTAATATATATAATATATAATATAATATATATAATATATATATTATATATATAATATATAATATAATATATATATAATATATATTATTTATATAATATAAATTATTTTATAATAACTATAAATGGAGTATAATTTTTTAAAATTGTGAACCACTATATTGTACATTTGTAATATTGCACAGTAACTATATTTAATTTTTAAAAAGTTTAAAAAAATAACTTTCATAAAGGAGAGAGAAATGCAAAGGACAGAGCTGCAGAGGGAGGGAGGATGAAGGACAAAGCTTGATGAAATGGATGATTCTCAGTTCAGTCTAGAAGTTCAGTCTAGGGTTGTAGGGTGTGGGAAGGCAAATAACAGCAGGGCCTAGGCTGGAGCTAAAGCCTCCAGGAGATCTGAGATGTCCACCAGTAAGAATGAACCAGGCAGTGCTTGGTCATCCAGACAAGTTAGCTCATAGGGAGAAGTGACACCCAGATGTGAATAGACTTTAGGGTCCAGGAATCAAAACAAGCAGGTAGAAGAGGCAGAATGCAGAATCCAGACAGAGAGGTTGACATTAAGATCTGAGATTCTGTACAGGCAGATCTGAGAGGAGGCCAACTATAGACTGATGGAAATTGTCATTTCTGGAAATTCTAGTTAGTGACTCACTCTGAACTCCTATAGCATGATATCTCTTGAAAGGCCCTTGTGTTATGATTACATGCACACTTAATAAGGGCTTCAGTTCAGTTCAGTACAGTTCAGTTGCTCAGTCATGTCCAACTCTTTGCAACCCCATGAATTGCAGCACACCAGGCCTCCCTGTCCATCACCAACTCCAAGAGTTTACTCAAACTCATGTCCATCGAGATGGTGATGCCATCCAGCAATCTCATCCTCTGTCGTCCCCATCTCCTCCTGCCCCCAATCCCTCCCAGGATCAGGGTCTTTCCAATGAGTCAACTCTTCGCATGAGGTGGCCATAGTATTGGAGTTTCAGCTTCAGCATCAGTCATTCCAATGAACACCCAGGACTGATGTCCTTTAGGATGGACTGGTTGGATCTCCTTGCAGTCCAAGGGACTCTCAAGAGTCTTTTCCAATACCACAGTTCAAAAGCATCAATTTTTCAGCATTCAGCTTTCTTCAGAGTCCAACTCTACCCTTTTATACATACTATATGTAACTCATTTAAATTCATACTAGTTCCATGAAGGTAGGTACTATTATTATGCCTGTGTTACAGATAAGAAAAATAAGAGGTAAGAATGACTTAGGTGAAGCTGATCCTCTACAGGCTGATCTTACAGAAGAAAGGTACTGGATTACTCCAAATTTCCATGGAAGCTGATCAGGACTGATTGCCTTCACCCATGGACCATAGATAAACACAAGTCTTATCCTTTACTCCTCCTTCTTACTAGGAAGAGCCAGTGCCTACCCAGCCATGAATGTTGAGGTGATGGATCCTGCCACTGGCTCGTACCCCAGTTTCCTGATCTTGCAGACAGACAGCTAGTGCTACCCGAATCACCAATGCTGAGCTGGAAGGACAGAGCTGGAGGCAAGAACCTACCCCACCAGACTGCTGCTATATTCTAGCCCCTGATGACCCAGAGAGAAGCCTGGGTTTTCCTAACCATGCAGCTCAAAAGCTCCACAACTCAGGAATAAGCAGAGGGCCCCCTCTCCTGAAATCTGAAATCTAGATCTGCCAGATTGCTGTGTGCTGTCCTAGTGTGAGTAACTAGAGACCCACACACCTAGTCATTTCCCTGTCTTTTAGTGTTTTCCAGTGTGTCCTGCTTCAGGAGTTTGGTCATTTGTCTCCACCATCCCACCTGTTTTTGTTTTTTTGTTTTCTTTTTGCAAGACAAGCTAAAGAATAGAGAAGAACTCTCTAAAATCACACAGCCACTAGGTGGTAGAGCTGAGATTTGAACTCGGGCTGTCCAGTCCACCGTCTCTTGTGCATGACTTCTAGTGGGTTAGGTATGCTTTTATATCGTATGTCTCTGCATTTCCCCATGATATGTAGCACAAAGACGTGTGCATACTTTCTCATTAAGTACTTAAATGACTGGTAACAATGATATGAAATAATAAGAGAGCGAGCGAGCACTGGCTTAATAAAAAATCTCTCATAAAACTAGTCTAGCAAAGTCTCTCCACATAGGATACAATTTTTTTTGCATTTAATCACTAACGTGTTTTGAAGTTGAATTTAAATTAATAAATGCTATTGCATCTATCAGTTAAATGAAAGAGCCAATAAACAACCCACCCCACTTTCCAATAAAGAGGAAGCAATCCTTTAAGAAATACAGAGGTCAGGCTTTTAGAGTCTTAAGAGATGATCAGGCAAGAGAGAAAGATAGAATTGGGGTAGGTGGCATAAGACTTTCTCACAAACGTGTCTCTCAGTGGATTTAGGAAGAATGATTTGGACAGAAGAAAAGAAAAGCAAATTTGCTTACAGGCATAATGAAAAAAAAAAGCACAAATGCAGAAATGAACACAGAGGTATTACAGGCCAGTGAGGAAGGATCATAATCTAGATTATGGAAACATGATGTCTGCAAACAGTGAGAGAAATTAGTAAAGATATGATATGACATACCATATGGTTTCAAATATTTATCAGTGGGTACTTGAGCTAGAAAGTAATATAATGCTCATAGGTATAATGAAAGAAAGCAATTCTTTGCAAAAATTAATCTGGTAGTGATCTATACAGTAGAGGAGCTTGGCCAAGATGGCTGAGTAGGAAAACTCTGAGCTTACCTCCTCTCAAGAGCATACCAAAACTACAAACTATTTAAGAGCAACTATTGATGAAAAACACAGAATCTACCAGAAAAGATCTTCTACAACTGGATATAAAAAAGCAACCGCAATGAGATGAGTAGGAGAGGCAAATTCACATGAATGTAGACAAGATCCATGTCTCCAGAGGGAAACTCTCAAACGGAAGAATAATTACAACTGCAGACATTCGGGTCTGAGCTCTACACTGGTCACCCCAGCCTGGGGGTCCTACAAGCGGAATTTGAACCCCTAGGACATTTGACTGTGAAGGCCAGCAGGGCCTACTTTTGGGAGTCCCAGAGGTCTGTGGAAAATAGAGACTTCACTCTCAAAAGATGCGCACAAAATCTCATATGCTCCAGGACTCCGCAGAAACATTAATTTGAAAGGAGCCTGGGTCAGACCTAACTGCTGATCTTGGAGAGCCTTGCCCTGGGGACACAGACTGGCAACAGCCACTCCGGGGAGCTCCTGCTACCGCATGGACACTGGTGCAGGCAGGTGCTGTTTGCAATCCTCCCTCTAGCTTATTAACCTCAGGATCCAGCCCAGCCATCACCCACCAACCTGTAGGCACCAGTACTTGGGTAAGTCAGGTAACTAGCCAAGGAGGGACATGGCCATGCCTACCAGCAGGCAGGTTGCTTTAAGTCTCCCTTAGCCCACAGCCATCCCTGGACTTGGCCATGTCCACCAGAGGCCCAGGACACGACCCATACATATACCACACTGGTATATCCAGGGTGCAGGCAACAGAGCCAGGATCCCCAGGGCCCTGTGGTCAGAAACC
Organism: Muntiacus reevesi; assembly: GCF_963930625.1. Taxonomy (NCBI): domain Eukaryota; kingdom Metazoa; phylum Chordata; class Mammalia; order Artiodactyla; family Cervidae; genus Muntiacus; species Muntiacus reevesi. The sequence goes on from NC_089262.1 coordinate 44,198,113, forward strand.
CCAAGACCCAGCTCCACCCACCAGTGGGCAGGCACCAGCCCCCAGGACCTGCTGGGCCCCAGGCTTTCCCACCAGCAGGGCAACTCCAGCCCTGGGATGACTGCAATCCACAGCCTGCAGTGGCAGGATTCAGCCCACCCACCAGCAGACCAACACTAGCTCTGAGACACCATGGGCCCCTCAGCCAGCCATCCTGGTATCCAGCCTCACTCACCAGTGAGCTGACACAAGCTTTGGGACAGGAGAGAGAGAGTCCAGAAATAAATTCACACACTCAACGGTCAGTTAATGTACAGCAAAGAAGGCAAGAGTAAATGATGCAGAAAAGCCGGTCTCTTCAATAAGTGGTGCTGGGAGTATTGGACAGCTATAGTAAAAGAATGAAATTAGGACAATTTCTCAAACCATATACAGAAATAAACCCAAAATGGATGATAAAGACCTAAATGTTAGACTGGAGGAAACTCCTAGAGAAAAATATACACAGAATACTCTTTGACATAAATCATAGTAATATCTTTTTGGATCTATCTCCTAAGGCAAAGGAAATAAAAGCAAAAATAAACAAACAGAACCTAATTAAACTTAAAATCTTTTGCACAGCAAAGGAAATTATCAACAAAACAAATAGACAAACTACTGAATGGGAGAAAATATTTGCAAATGAGAAGACTGCTAAGGGGTTAACAAATGTATAAACAACTCATACAACTCAATATAAAAAAAAATCACAAACAATCTGATTAAGCAATGGGCAGAAGAACTGGATAGACATTTTCCTAGGAAAGATATACAGATGGCCAATAAGCAAATGAAAAGATGCTCAATATTGCTAACTATCAGAGAAATGTACATCAAAATCACAGTGAGACATCATCTCACAGCTGTCAGAACAGTCATCATCTAAAAGAACACAATTAAATTTGGTGAAGATGTGGAGAAAAGGGAGACCTTGCATACTATTGGTGGTAAAGTAAACCGGTGTAGCCGCTATGGGAAACAATATGGAAATTCCTCAAAAAACTAAAAATAGAACTACTGTGTGACCCAGCAATTCCACTCCTGGGTATATATCTGAAAAACCCCACTAATTCAAAAAGATACCCACACCCCAACATTCACAGCAGCATTATTTACAATAGCCAAGATGTGGAAACAAGCTAAGCATCCACCAACAACTGATGGAAGGAGATGTGGTATATACACAGAATGGAATACTACTCAGCCATAAAAAGAATATAATTTTGCCATTTGCAAAAACATGGATTGACCTGGAAGGTATTATGCTGAATGAAATAAGTCAGACAGAAAGACAAGTACCATATCACTGACACATGGAATCTAAAAAATAAAATGAATGACTACAGAAAATACAAATAGATTTCTAGAGAACAAACTGGTGATTACCAGTGGGGAGGTGGGTGGGTGGAGGGGCAAGATACACGTGAGGGATTACAGATACAGATTACTGTGTATAAAGTAAATAACTCACAAGGATACAAGGATATATTATACAATACCAGGAATACAACCAATATTTTGTAATAACTTTAAATGGAGTATAATCTATAAAAATACAGAATCACTAAGCTGTACACTTGCAATTAATATTTATATTATAAATCAATTACACTTCATTAAACATTTTAATCTAATAAAAGGGTTAAAATGAATTGGAAGGAAGACCACTTAGCAGGTTTTTTGTAGACTTCAACTGCATGATACTCTGAACTGACGCAGATTTCCTCCCAGTACCAAAACTCAGAAATAGGGGGTCAGATGTAATGCGTGGTGCGCAATGGTGGTAAAAAAGAACAATATGATAAGATGACATGAAGAATGGGATAAGGGAGGATCAGATTTAAGATGCTAAGGTCCTTAAATGTAGCATGTATAGTGGCCTGAAAATACAGTACGAAAAGAATAAAAAGAAAACGATTTTCTAATCCAGTATCAGGAATAAAGAAAAGAATACAAACGGAGGGAAGGAATAGTGCCCTCTGGAACAACATAATAGGATATGAACTGTACTTCCTTATAAGTAATAGAAGGATTAAACACAGGGTGGGATGGACATATCAGTTTCAGAATAGTAATATATTTTGTAATTTTCTTCATATAAGGAGGGAGGGAAGCAAATGGAATTAGGAGAGGGTTCCAAAAGGCTTCCTTTCTACCTGTACTGGTCTTCGTTTCTTGAAAACATCTGAAGGAAATACCTATATCTCTCTATTAAACCTTAAGAGGAGCACATAGATTCATTTAGTAATTTCACGTTGTATAATAAATATTTGAAAAGCTGTTGAAGTGAACTTGAATGAACCTGATGTGAAGGGTCTAGTTTAGCATGGACCAGTGTGGCCTTTCTAACCAACCTTACCTTCTGCCTTTCCACCTATAGCAGAAATCCTCTACATAATATTCATGAAGCTAGCATAGCAATGAGATAAAAGAGTGCACAAGTCTTAAAGAGATGTACTTTCTCACTTTTGTTACTAATGGTTTAAGATTTTTTGAGACAAATAAAGTCATGCTCTGTACCATGAAAGACAGGTTCGTTCTGTAATCTGTTTATAGTGCCCTCTAGCGGTAGCTCTGCACCTCTTCCAACGCAACAGCTTGCTTTACATGTTGCAAGTTTGTATACATTTTCCAACATAGTCACAAAACATGCATTGGATTTTGTTTCTTCTTTTAAATTATTATTAAGCAGATATACAAGTGATTTCAGTTATTGGCTTTCAATGTTATTATTCATTAATAATGGCTAATTATTTATGAAAGAATCATGCTTTTCTTTTTAAACTATAGGTTAAATCTATTAAATTTGTATAGGTAAAATGTTAGCAATAAAATACTTTAGAAATGTGGTATTTCATGGGAAGTTCATAGAGAAATGTAAATGCCCTCAGTTTCAATAATATGTTTCAACCTTAGGAAAAATACTGAAATAATTTATATGAAATTAAATGTTCTGATGAGGTTTTCTGTATTTATCAGAGTTGTGGTTGTTCTTTGGTGATATTAGTTGACTGCACTATAGGGTTATTGATCATGATTTAATTTATTATTTAAAACTTGGCTGCAACATTACTTCTTTAATTTGAATCTAGCATTTTCTTGGCCAATGTTTTTAAAATGCATATCAGACTTACCAAAGAAGTTTTATTAAAATATAGGTGCTCAGGACTTACCCCAGACTTACTGTCTTTACTTGATTTTCTTGATATACTCTTCATAGAGTCTTAGCAAATGCTTGGTATGTCATTGGTATATTATGTCTTGGTACCTTATGTCTCAAGATTATTGTATGTAAAAATGAGGTTCATCCATTTTTACAAATCAGATGAAATACGTACTGACCTTGAAAACTGGCTAAATATTGTCATAATAGACATTTTATCTAAAACATTTAAAAAATTACTTCATTATTTTTATTTTACATGCCACAAAACAACTAAATTTACTTATAAATGGCAACATTCTTATTATAAAACTCTCAAAAGACCTTTTACTTTAAAAATCACTAATAATACATTTACCACAGCTGTTGTAAGTCTTTATCATCTGCAAATAGATTATTTTACTCTAATGTCTTCCTGAAGATTCTGTAGTCAGCCACTGATCAGAGTTTGTGTCCTCAAACAAGGACTGTCTCAGAACCCCACAGAAAAAGACTGTATCAGGTATGTTAATGATACTTCAGAGAATAGACTTTGGGGTGTAGACTTCTGTTGGTATTGCTCAGTCATGTTTAAGTCTATCACTGAGGACTGAGTTGAGATTTCCTGAACTCTTTAGCTAAGAACAGATAGCATCATAAAACTGCTAACTAGAGACACAATAGAAGAAGACTGAATTACCTGGGATGAATGAACTCCTGAGGCATGATGGTGGTTATATATTTGGAATATTGTTGGTATTGTTTTAATGCTATACTTTCTGGATATAAAAGGAAGCCCTTCCATCTTTATCTGTTCCACAACAGTTTAATAGACTTTTATTTTACAAAGTGAAATAAAACATTTTAAAATGGTATATATATATATATTTTTTTTGCTGAACTCCCCTTTCCTCTATTACTTGAATTCAGAAGATATTATTGAATATCCTTACTTTAAAAAGCAATAGATTTATTTGCAAAGGATCAATGAGAATCTGCCTTTCCAACCTAGATGTCCATCATCAGATAAATGGATAAAGAAATTGTGGTACATATATACAATGGAATATTACTCAGCCATAAAAAGGAACACATTTGAGTCAGTTCCAATGAGGCAGATGAACCTAGAGCCTATTATACAGAGTGAAGTAAGTCAGAAAGAGAAAGATAAATATCGTATATTAACGCATGTACATGGAATCTAGAAAGACGGTACTGATCAACCTGCTTATAGGGCAGTAATGGAGACACAAACATAGAGACCAGACTTATGGACATGGGCAGAGGGTAGGAAGGAGAGGGTGGGACGAATGGAGAGAGGAACATGGAAGCATATACACTACCGTATGTGAGAAAGATAACCAAGGGGAATTTGTTGTATGATTTAGGGAGCTCAAACCAGGGCTCTATAACAGCCTAGAGGGGTGGGAAGTGTGAGAGGTGAGAGGAAGGTTAGAGAGGGAGGGGCACATGCTTACCTATGGCTGACTCATGTTGTTGTACGACAGAGGCCAACACAATATCGTGAAGCAATTTCCCTTCAATTAAAAATAAGTAAGTTTTGGGGGGTGGGGAACAAAAAGAAAAGAACCTGGCTTCCTTTAACCAGCCCATAAGTAGAAAAATTAATTATGGAATGCCTGGAATGTCATATTTGGGAGAGATGCCACTTAATCAGATATGACTAAAGGCTTTTGGGGAGCTAAAGTCGTCTTCCCCCTAAAACTGGTCTGTTACCTGGCTTAAGGGACTATCCTTCAGGAGAAGAGGAAAGGTCACTTCTGGGCAGGCCAGGAAGTTTGAGGAATTTGAGGAACCTGAAGAACAGAGGAATTTGCTCACATTTATAGGCGTTGCCAGTGAAATCTGGAGAAGAGAGATTTTTCAGCTTGGCTGAGTCTAACCTAAAGGAAATCAGTCTTGAATATTCATTGGAAGGACTGATGCTGAAGCTAAAACTCCAATACTTTGGCCACCTGATGTGAAGAACTGACTCACTGGAAAAGACCCTGATGCTGGGAAAGATTGAAGGTGGAAGGAGAAGGGGACAACAGAGGATGAGATGGTTGGATGGCATCACTGACTCGATGGACATGAGTTTGAGTAAGCTCCAGGAGTTGGTGATGGACAGGGAAAACTGCCATGCTGCAGTTGATGGGGTCGCAAAGAATCAGACATGACTGAGCGACTGAACTGAAGAGTCTAACCCCCAGTTAACCTCTATCCTTTTAAAAGTCCATCTAAGACTCTTTATGATACTTCCAGGAAAGCAAACTTAGAAGGTCTGTGTGATAAATTAATATATTGGTTGCTCCTATGTACCAATAAATAATCAGGCAAACTTATATGGCTTTTCTTATTGGTCTAGATGCTATCTATATTTTCAGCATGTTAATATTCTGATTAAACTTTATGGTTAAATATGATATTACTATCTCTAGTTCTTCTTTTCTGGTCATGAACAGATTATTAAATTTGATCTAGTTCTTTCTTTATAAATCACTTACTCTACAATTTCTTGGTCTACTATTTAATACGAATTGAGACAGAAAGAAGGCAAACTTTAAACCTTCACCAATTAATTCATTGCTCCGTTTGGCAGGGGGGCAATGCATAATGCATAAGGGAAGATGGAGGGTGGTTAGGGGGTTAATGGAGTCTAGAATATCCAAGAACAAAAGCAGAGAAGGTTCTATTTCAGAAATAGGATACCGGAGTCTTGACAGCATGTCACTCTCCTTTTTCTCTTCTGCCACAATTGGAGAAAGGAATATTTCCAATTTTACACTTAATTCTGAGAAAACAGTATTGTTGCCCTGTAGGTATGATTTACCCCTAATAATAATGATTTGAGGTAAAATGATAGGTATTATTATTGTGACTACTATAATAGGTGGACAGTTAATGATTGAATTGCTATTTAATAAAGTATCTGATTTTTATTAAAAAGTAATTATTGATACATAAAAATATGATTTGAGTTAAATTTAGATTTTTACATGTAAAAAAATCTATTATTAATTTCATATTTCTTTTACTATTTCCTGTCAAATTCCAAAAAGGAGAATTGGAGAAGAACCAGTGTAACTAAGTTTTGACTTTCTTCCCTGGGCCTCATAGCATACTTCTGGCCCTGCCAGCCTTAAGTATTTTCACAAGTTTTCTTGGTGGTTTTGCTCACTTAAATGGCACAATTGGTCTCTTCTAATTGAAGTGTAGTTGACATATTAGATTAGTTTCTGATGTACAACATGATTCAATATTTGTTTACATCAATCACAACAGATTTTTTTTTTTTTTTTTTTTTACCCCATGGACCACAGCCTACCAGGCTCCTCCATCCATGGGATTTTCCAGGCAAGAGTGCTGGAGTGGGGTGCCATTGCCTTCTCCCACAACAGATTTTAATTACTCTTTCGTAGTTCATGTTGTGTACTAGACTCCAAGGTAAATATATTTTGTTCAGGACAAAACCAATGAAATGACATTCAAATATATTGAGAAGGGAAGCCATAAGTTCTGGAGGCGTCTGCTCCGGTGGGCTTTTCTTCTCCTGGGGCACCTGTTCTAGCTCAGGAACTGCAGCCAAGAGGCATGTGATAAGGGCACTTCTGAAGGTTTTGAACCAGCCCTTACTAGATTAGAATTGGTTTTGTGTGTGTGCACTTTAAACATAGTCTCCCTTATTTATTTTCAAAACTTTTCAAGAATTTCTTCTATCATCATCGCACTTCCAGGCATAGTCCTCTAATCTCAATGAGGTGGTTGGGGGTATGGAGAGGAGATGCCTCCTCTGTGTAGCTTGGACTCTAGGACTTCACCCTTCATATCCCAGCTCCCTACCTACATGGAAGTTATTTCAATTCTCTGTACCTCGGTTCTCTAATCTGGACAATGAGTTTGGTTATAGCATTTACGGGGTTGCTATGAAGATTAAATAAGAGAGCTGCAAATGAACAGCTTCATATATGGCGAGCACAAATTGAAGCACTTAGAAGTTTGCTGGTGTTATTACTACAAAATTATTTTTAGCCACTAAGAAGACTTCATTCTCTCACAGAGCTCCGAAAGAGGTATAATGGAAATAGAAAACCACACTAGACAAGATAAAAAAAAAAAATGGCATGGCAGTAAACTTTGGGTTTGGAGGTCAGTTATATTTTCTATGTGCTTGTTGGAAACTGGCAGCAAAGTTTTAGAAAAACGAACTTTTGTCTACAGCAATTACAGGGTAGCAGGTGATCGGTATCTACTTTTCCCTCTTCAGTGTTAGTGGAGGCTCCGTGCCCAGAGGTTAGAGTGCCCTGTTCCTGCATGGGTCTGGGGTTGTACTTGGCACTCCCACATCCACTCAGCTGGAGGGAAAACCCTTTCCAGACAGGACCCTGCTGCTGAGGGTCCTGTCACAGTAACTTTGGACCTGACACGGAGTTGTCTGTAGCTTTTCCTGATGTCTCAGAGGGGCCTGTTGCCAAGGTAACACTTCTCTTTACCCCGATCCTGTGGCTGTGGCCATGCTCACCAGTTCATCCTCTCCCCACCAGACACCACTACTAGTAGCAGCTAGGACCCCAAGGGGACACAGATGGTTTGTCAAATTAGGGTTATCCAAAGAGAGCCAAGATGTGGCTCAGACAGTAAAGAATCTGCCTGCAATGCAGGAGACCCAGGTGTGATCCCTGGGTTGGGAAGATCCCCTGGAGAAGGGAATGGCTACCGACTCCAGTATTCTGGCCTGGAGAATTCCAGGGACAGAGGAGCTTGGTGGGGTGCAGTCCATGAGATTGCAAAGAGTCAGACACAACTAAGAGACTAACTAACACTTTCACTTTCAAAGAGGTCTTGTTTTTAAGAGGACCAAATATATAGGAGTGGGGGATGCATGAGAACTATAGTCCCAGCAGGAAAACCCAGGACTGGCAGCAACAGGGGTTACCCCCCAGGCCTGATCAGACAAGGGCAGAGAGGTGATTCAAACCTGGAAGGATGAGCCCTGTCCAGCAGGTCCCCTTCAAAGATACAATGATATTCTGTGAGGTGCATAGCCAGCCTGGGTGACCTTCGGGTGACCTTACAGAGAGAGAGCTGGGGAGCCCACACCCCAGCCTTCCTCCCCGCTCCTCCCTCTAATCTCCTGCCTATTGGCTCCTATTGGCTGAACCCAGAGGGAAGCCTGGGAGCTTGGATGCCTGTGGATGTAATCCATACTGCTCAGCCCCATGGTGGAAGAAAGATGGAGGGACAATTGAAGATAACTTGGCACATTAGGGAAATAAATGAAGAAATAAAAAACAACAGGTATTAATTTTAGCAACTTATTTAAAATTGAGCAGGTGGCTGTGTACTGGCCCCACCTGGTATTCTTCATGCTCATTTAGAAGATTTTAGCTTCTGAATCACCCGTGTTGTTGTTAAGTTGCTAAGTCAAGTCCAACTCTTTGTGACCCTACTGACCTGCCAGTCTCCTCTGTCCATGGGATTCTCCAGGCAAGAATACTGGAGTGGGTTGCCATTTCCTCCTCCAGGGGATCTGCCTGACTCAGGGATCAAACCTGTGTCTCTTGCGTCTCCTGCACTGGCAGGTGGATTCTTTACCACTGGGCTCCCTGGGAAGCCCTCTGAATCACCCAGGGCAGCACTTATTTTCCCACATAGTAGTCTTCCTCTAAATGACAGTTTTAAAAAAATCATTTGGTCAGGACTACTGCACTCAGTCTTGAGGCGTTCTCCTTTCAGGACTGGATGATGGCCCTTCTAGACTTCCAAGCCCCTGGGCTCAGGGCAGAGCCTACGCTGGAACTTCCGGCTCCCTTGCAAGTGTAGCTACGGCTCTGGCTGCCCAGGTTGTGGGCTCTTTTCCAGATCTGTCCCGTCTTGTCTCCAACACCTTCAGGTCCTGAGTGGATTGCCTGGCAACTAGAGCTGAAGTCCTTATGTCCGTCTTCACAGTTCTGGTGGAAAATGCTGACCCCTAGGTCTTCCTCCAATGGCCTTCTGATTGCAAAGGGGCCTCCTCTCTTGGTTGCACTGAACAGCAAGGATCTGCAGGCTGCCTTCTCAGGCAGAGTGAGATCCCACAGTGACTGTCAGTAGCTTATCCAGGGTGCTCCCACATGGCCTGGTTTGTCTTATCTCTTTCTATTGCTCCCTCCTCTGCTGCTTTCTGCAACAGGTGTGCAAAAGGCAATCTTCTTTTTCTTTTAATGCCTGCTGAATGTTTTTGTCCATATCTTTCAAAGATGTTAAGCAACTGCCCATAAACTATAAGACATTAGTTGAGCTGGATTCATCCTTAAGGACTAGCAAAAGGCCTTTTCTCCTTCTGCCCTGGGCAGGCCCTCCAGGGTCTACTACCTAAGGGCATTTATTTAAACCACCTCCCTCTCTTTGGAGAGAGGTCTTACCATCTTTCCCCGTTACTGTCAACTGTAGGCCATTCTGAGCTAGCCAATCCACTACTCTTTCCTGGTCTGTGAAAGGATGTAAGAATGTTTCCAACTGTTGGTAAATCTAATGCTGATTCTATTAATCAGCTGCAGGAGGTCTGTGGGACTACAATGTAAAACTTGTGAAATAAAATTCCAGATTTGTGTATATGCTTTCTGTCTTTAGGCTCCCATGAAAGCAGACCCTAACATGAAGATTTGGATAGAGGTTATTAATTTCAGAGGTGACCCCAGGAAAAATGGTGAGGGAATGGGTAACACAGAGGAGGAAAAAAAAAAAAAACTAATACATACATGCATTTATGAGCACATTATTGCTGTGGGTGGGGGCTTTCCAGGCCGCACTAACAGTAAAGAACCTGGCTGCCAATGCAGGAGAAGTAAGAGATGTGGGTTTGATCCCTGGGTCTGGAGGATCCCCTGGAGGAGGGCGTGGCAACCCACTCCAGTATTCTTGCCTGGAGAATCCCATGGACAGAGGAGCCTAGTGGGCTAAAGTCCAGAGGTTTGCTAAGAGTCGGACACAACTGAAGCGACTGAGCACGCACGAACTGCTGGGGGTATTGGGATGTAATCCTGGGGGCCTCTGAGAAACCACACAGAACATACCCCAGAACTGTCCTGCTGAGAGAAGACAAAGTTGGGGTATTTATCTACAAACTCCTGCCCTCTTCTGTTGAACATGGATCCCAGGGTGTTAATTTCCTTGCGGCCCTGCACACAAGCTCCCCCTGGTCCAGGGAATGTCCTCCGGCCGAGAAGCAGAGTCTATCAGCACCAAGGGAACACTTTGCAGGTGAGTTTTGGACTGGGCACTGTTGGCATCAGTTGTTGTCTTCTTTCCAAGAAGCACAAACAAGTGTTCTTTTCTAATGCCCAACTTAAAAATATGTAGCACCTTCATCATTTGAAGCTTTGAAAAATAAATATGTTTTCCCTACTTTTCCCACCAGCTGTTTCTCATGAGACCCCATGGAATGCAACATGCAGTCCATGTCCTTCACTATCTCGTGGAGGTTGCTCAAACTCAGGTCCTTTGAGTCAGTGATGCCATCCAGCCATTGCATCCTCTGCTTTTCTCTTTTTGCATATATATATATATATATATACACACACACACACACATGTATATATCCTGACCACCTGTTCCCTTACTTCAGAACAGTCCTCAGAGATTTCTGAAAGACTATCTCCCAGGTTATAATCCTCAGGTTGGTTCAAATAAAATTTTCCTTTTCTTTATTTGATTATAGAGTAATTTTTTTGGTTCACGTTACTATTGAGATGTTGCCAACATTAGTTAGATCATGGAGAAAGCAAGGGAGTTCCAGGAAAACATCTACTTCTGCTTCATTGACTATGCTAAATCCTTTGACTGTGTGGATCACAGCACTGTGGAAAATTCTTAAAGAGATGGGAATATCAGATCACCTTACCTGTACCCTGAGAAACGTGTATGCAAGTCAAGAAGCAACAGTTAGAATGGAATATGGAAAAACTGATTGGTTCAAAATTGGGAAAGGAGTATGACAAGGCTGTATATTGTCACTCTGGTTATTCAACTTATATGTAGAGTACATCATGTGAAATGCTGGTCTGGATGAATTACAAGCTGGGATCAAAATTGCTGGGAGAAATATCAATAACCTCAGATATGCAGACAATACCACTCAAATGGCAGAAGGTGAAGAAGAACTAAAGGGCCTCTGATGAAGATAAAAGAGAGAGTAATAAAGCTGATTTGAAACTCTACAGTCAAAAAACTAACATCATGGCATCTGGTCCCATCACTTCATGGCAATTGAAGGGGAAAATGTGGAAGAAGCGACAGATTTTATTTTCTTAGGCTCCAAAATCACTGTGGACAGTGACTGTAGACATGAAATTAAAAGACGCTTGCTCCTTGGAAGGAAAGCTATGACAAATCTAGACAGCGTATTAAAGAGCAGAGACATTACTTAGACTATACAGACTTCTGCTGGCAAAACTATGGTTTTTCCCGTAGTCATGTTCAGATGTGAGTACTTGTGCTTAGTTGCTCAGTCATGTCCGACTGCTTGCAACCCCATGGACAGTAGCCTGACAGGCTCCTCTGCCCATGAAATTCTCCAGGCAAGAATACTGGAGTGGGTTGCCATTCCCTTCTCCAGGGGAACTTCCCAACCCAGGGATCAAACCCAGATCTCCAGCATTGCAGGCAGATTCTTTACCATCTGAGTCACCAGGGAGGCCCTAAATATGAATATGGGGGTACTGGGGATTGAACCCAGGGTGTCATGCATGCCAAGCCTGCACTCCACCGCTGAGCCACACCTCCAGGCAGAGTTGACCATAAAGGAGACTAAGCACTGAAGAACTGATGCTTTCGAATTGTGGGGCTGAAGACCCTGGAGAGTCCCTTAGACTGCAAGGAGATCAAACCAGTCAATCCTAAATGAAAATCAACCCTGAATATTCCGGACTGATTCAGGACAGAATATTTGGGAGGACTGATGCTGAAGCTGAAGCTCCAATACTTTGGCTACCTGAAGTGAAGAGCCCCCTCACTGGAAAAGACCCAGATGCTGGGAAAGATTGAAGGCAAAAGGAGAAGGGGTCAGCAGAGGATGAGACGGTTAGATAGCATCACCAACTCAATGAACATGAATTTGAGCAAACTCCGGGAGATACTGGAGGACAGAGGAGCCTGGTGTGCTATAGTCCATGGGGTTGCAAAGAGTAAAGACACAACTTAGCGACTGAACAACAACAAGTATTTAGATAATAAATGAAAAAAAAATGAAAAATGTGAATTGAAAAGCCAGATGTTGAAATGAAAAGGGACTAAAAGAAAGATCGCCATAGCTGACACAACTTTAGCCCAAGCAGTTTAACTGCAGAGGAAAAGAAGGACAATCAAAACAGGCAAAGTTCCCCTACACAGGAAATAGGGAGGTGATAGGAAAGAGACATAGGGTTAGGAAACCCTTCAGGGGTCCCATCAAGGGACAGAGTTAGCTGAGGACAGCTTAAATGCCATCTCAAGGGACTCCAGAATGGGTGGAAGGGACAGACAGCCTGCAAGCTGCCACTCATGGGCTTCAGACATTCATGTGTGCTTAAATCAAGCAAATAAAGCCCAGTAAAAATATCCACTATGGTGATCTGATGTTCCCACTCCCCAACCAAATGGGAGCAGACATCAACAACTCATAGAATTAGATGGGAAAGCCATTGGGTTTCATGCCTCGTTTTTATGTATTTAATACCTGCTAATTCTAACTCTTAATTTATCCCTCCCTCGACTCTCTTCCCTGCTTAATAACCATACATTTGTTTTCTATATCTGTGACTCTAAGTTCATTTGTACCCTTTTTCTTTGTTCTTCAGTCGCTCAATCATGTTCAACTCTTTGAGACCCCATGGAATGCAGCACGCCAGGCTTCCCTGTCCTTCACTAACTTCCAGAGTTTGCTCAAACTCATGTCCGTTGAGTTGGTGATGCTAACTAACCATCTCATCTTCTGTCACCCACTTCTCCTTCTGCCCTCAGTCTTTCCCAGCATCAGGGTCTTTTACAGTGAGTCAGCTCTTCGAATCAGGTGGCCAAAGAATTGAAGCTTCATCCTTAGCATCAGTCTTTCTAATGAATATTCAGGGTTGATTCTAAGTTCATTTGTACCATTTTTCTAAATTCTTCATATAAGTGATACTATATATTTGTCTTTCTCTTACAGACTTCACTCTAATGACAGTCTCTAGGTTCATTCATGCCACTGTAAATGGCATTATTTTGTTCCTTTTTATTGCTGAGTAATATTTCGTTGCATAGATGGACTACATCTTTTTTATCCATTTTTCTGTTGACGGACATTTAGGTTGTTTCCATGTTCTGGTTATTGTAAACAGTGCTGCAAAAACACCAGGGTGCATGTATCCTTTCAATACATTTTTTTCCCCAGATATACGCCCAGGAGTGGGATTTCTGGATCATAAGATAGCTCTATTTTTAGCTTTTAAGGAACGTCTATACTGTTCTCCATAGTGGCTATACCAATTTATATTGCCACCAACAGTGTAGGAGGGTTGCTTTTTCTCAGTCTCTCTAGCATTTAGTTTTTGATAATAGCCATTCTGACCACTGTGTGGTGGTACCTTATTGTAGCTTTGATTTGCACTCCTCTAATAATTAATAAAACTGAGCATCTTTTCATGTGCTTTTTTTGACCATCTGTATGTCTTTGGAGAAATGTCTATTCAGATCTTATGCCCATTTTTAAACTTTTTAAATATTAAAATGCATGAGCTGTGTGTACATTTTGGAGATTAATCCTTTGCCAGTTGCTTCATTTGCAAATATTTTCTCCTATTCTGAGGGCTATCTTTTCATTTTATTTTGGTTTCCTTTGCCATGCAAAAGTCAGTTTAATTAAATCCCATTTGTTTATTTTTGGTTTTATTTTCATTACTTTAGGAAGTGGAATGAAAAAAATCTTGCTGTGATTTATATCAAAGAGTGTTCTGCCTTTGGTTTCCTCTAAGAGTTTTATAGCATCCAGCCTTACATCTAGGTCTTTAATCCATTTTGAGTTTATTTTGGTGTATGGTATTAGGGAGTGTTCCAATTTCATTCTTTTACATGTAGCTATCCAGGTTTCCCAGCACTATTTATTGAAGAAACTGTCTTTTCTCCATTGTATATTCCTGCTCCTTTTGTTGCAGATTAGGTGGCCATAGACGTGTGGTCCTAAGTTAATTTTTTAAGTCAAGTTTTCAACTGGTTTATATCAGAGGTACTTACCTCTCTCTCAAGTCTACACCTCTTCTTACAGAGATTCTTGTTTGTAGCCTGGGAAGAAAGACAAGTTAGGATGTTAAAGTCCACAAAAATATGAACTGAAATATGAGGGGCTAGGAAGGCTTGAGATCGGGGATCCATTTCCCAAGGCTGATTACTGTAGAAACAGGTAACCAGCATTCCAGGGATGATAGAAGAATAGCACAGGGGAATCTATTTTTTCCAAGATGGACAAACTGAAGGATGTAAGAAGTGAGGAGAAATGCCTATTTCATGTTATTAACTAAATGTATATATATATTTCATTTAAATACACAGATAACTTACATGCGAAATCTAAAAAATACAACTAGTGAATGTAACAAAACGGAAACAGACTCACAGGAACAACTAGTGGTTACCAGTGGGGAGGAAGTGGGAGGGCAAGACAGGGGTAGGGGAGTAAAAGTACAAACCATTATATAAAAAATAAGCTACGAGGATCTACTGTACAGCACAGGGAATAAAGCCAGTATTTAGTAATAATGATAAACATAGCATAGGCTAAAAAATTGTGAAATCATTTGTATATTTGTATATCAATATATTGCATATCTATATTGTACATCTGTAATTTACATAGTATTGTCCATCAACTATATTTCAATAATTTGTTTATACTTATTCACACTTCAATAATAAATAAATACATAAATACACACACGGATAAGAGACTGGGGAATTTTCATTGTCAAAACATTTAAACTTGCAGAAACACCAAAACTTGCTGTAACTTGGCCCCTATTTTCAGATCTTTAAAATACTTTTGCATTTTATACATCTATAGCTACAGAGTTAACTAGCTGTTAAAAATGTGGAGCTTTTCACATCTTAAATAAATGGTGTCATTCTGCACCTATTTTGCGACATACATTTTCACCTAATATTTCTGGAACATTGTTCCATGATGTTCACAATAAAACCCAAACCAAAGTAAACCAGAAAATTCAGTCTGGTATTCCACAGTATCAAAGTGCCATGACAAATGTCTTAAGTTTCCTATTGATAGGCACTTAGATGATTTCCAAGACTTCACTTATCAGTACTGTGGTGAACGTAACTGCATGTGCCTCTTTGTACATGTGGAACAAGTGTTTCTGCAGGGCAGAGTGTTTTCTATCACATATGATTTCTAGCACAGACAAGCCTGTCTGTAAGGATCCAATATCTACTCTCTCCCAGTCCAGCTGTGTGTTGACAATTTACTTAACCCCTCTGGTCCTCATTTCCTTATTTCCTCAAATTAGGGTAAAGAAAAAAGGTCTTCACAGGATTCAAGTGAAGATTAAACTAGCTGATATAACATCCCAAGAACAGTGCTAGAGACATCTTGAGGGCCATAGAGCATTCAGCTCAGTCAGTTCAGTCACTAAGTCATGTCTGACTCTTTGCGACCCCATGGATTGCAGCATGCCAGGCCTCCCTGTCCATCACCAACTCCCGGAGCTTACTCAAACTCATGTCCATCAAGTCAGTGATGCCATCCAGCCATCTCATCCTCTGTCACACCCTTCTCTTCCTGCCCCCAATCCCTCTCAGCATCAGAGTCTTTTCCAATGAGTCAACTCTTCGCATGAGGTGGCCAAAGTATTGGAGCTTCAGCTTCAGCATCAGTCCTTCCAATGAACACCCAGGACTGATCTCCTTTAGGATGGACTGGTTGAATCTCCCTGCAGTCCAAGGGACTCTCAAGAGTCTTCTCCAACACCACAGTTTGAAAGCATCAGTTCTTCAGCACTTAATCTTCTTTATAGTCCAACACTCACATTCATACATGATCTCTGGAAAAACCATAGCTTTGACTAGACGAAACTTTGTTGGCAAAGTAATGTCTTTGCTTTTTGATATGCTGTCTCGGTTCGTCATAGCTTTTCTTCCAAGGAGCAAGCATCTTTTAATTTCATGGCTGCAATCACCACCTGTAGTGATTTTGGAGCCCAAGAAAATTCTCACTGTTTCCATTGTTTTCCCATCTGTTTGCCATGAAGTGATGGGACTGGATGCCATGATCTTAGTTTTCTGAATGTTGAGTTTTAAGCCAACTTTTTCACTCTCCACTTTCACTTTCATCAAGAGGCTCTTTAGTTCTTCTTCACTTTCTGCCATAAAGGTGGTGTCATCTGCATATCTGAGGTTATTGATATTTCTCCGAGTAATCTTGATTCCTGCTTGTGCTTCATCCAGCCCATCGTTTCACATGATGTACTCTGCATTTAAGTTAAATAAGCAGTGTGACAATATACAATCTTGACATTCTCCTTTCCTGATTTGAATCCAGTCTGTTGTTCCATGTCCAGTTTTAACTGTTGCTTCTTGACCTGTATACAGATTTCTCAGGAGGTAGGTCAGGTGGTTTGGTATTCCCATCTCTTTAAGAATTTTCTACAGTTTGTGGTGATCCACACAGTCAAAGGCTTTGGCATAGTCAATAAAGCAGAAGTAGATGTTTTTCTGGAACTCTCTTGTTTTTTTGATGATCAAGTGGATGTTGGCAATTTGATCTCTGGTTCCTCTGCCTTTTCTAAATCCAGTTTAAACATCTGGAAGTTCACAGTTCATGTACTGTTAAGCCTGGCTTGGAGAATTTTGAGCATTACTTTGCTGGCGTGTGGGATGAGTGCAATTGTGCAGTAGTTTGAACATTCTTTGACACTGCCTTTCTTTGGGACTAGATGAAAATTGAACTTTTTCCGTCCTGTGACCACTGCTGGGTTTTCCAAATTTGCTGGCATATTGAGTGTAGCACTTTCACAGCATCATCTGTTAGGATTTGAAATAGCTCAACTGGAATTCCATCACCTCCACTAGCTTTGTTCGTAGTCATGCTTCCTAAGACCCACTTGACTTAGCCTTCCAGGATGTCTGGCTGATCACACCATTGTGATTTTCTGGGTCATGAAGATCTTTTTTTCTATAGAATATTAGGTCTTGTCGTCAGTGAGATAAAGTAGACAAACCTCTTACAATTTAAGTAGATGATTCTGCAGAGGTAGTCAGAGACTGGCCATGCAGCCATGCAGGCTTTCTTTGTCCAGCACTCTTAGAGCAACAAAAAATTCCTACCCCTGACACAAGCTGTGAAAGGAGAGGTGGCTACATTTATTTTAACATATAAATCTGATCTTATTTGCTCTGCAGCCAATATATGCCAGGCCCTTTGTTATCAGACATCTCAATGAATTATCAAAACAACCCCCAGGATATGCTGTCTTATGCCTATTTTACGGATGAGATAAACCAAGACTCAGAGTATTGGGAACACTGTTTTTCTTCTTTAAAGTTACTTTCTCTATGCATTTACACATACCCATACATATATACACACAGAGATATACATGTGTGTAAATGTGTGTTGATCTGTGTATGTGATTACCTAAGTGCAATTATAATATGTTAGCTGGTAGGTCAGAATCTTTGCCAAAAAAACTCTATTATTTCAGTGTTTCACCCCCACCCCACCAAAGGGAACAGGGATCTTCTGACCTATGTATTTGAGTAAAGAATCAGACAAACTGGAAAATAGTGAGAACAGGGTGAAGAGATGCCTCTACAAGCTCTGGCATGACCCAGAGCTTTAGCCTTGAGATGGATGGGCTCAATGTGGGGTCTTAGAATTCCTGACTTACCCCTTTGCAGTGCTGTGGGCTGCAAAGCTCTAGTTAAAGCTCGGAGAGGCAGGACTGAGGTTTTAAAGGAGTTCAGGGTTTGCTAGGTTACTGATTTTGTTGCTGTTATTCAGCTGATAAGCCGTGTCTGACTCTTTGCAACCTCACAGACTGCAGCACACCAGGCTTCCTTGTCCTTCGTTATTTCCCAGAGTTTACTTAGATTCATGTCAATTGAGTCAGTAATGCTATCTAATCATCTCATCCTCTGCTGACCCCTTCTCCTTTTGCCTTCAATCTTTCCCAGCATCAGGGGCTTTTCCAATGAGTCAGCTCTTTGCATCAGGTGGCCAGAATATTGGAGCTTCAGCTTCAGGATCACAGCTAAAAGATATGCTGGGCCTTGAGGCCTCAGAAACAAGCATAGGTTTTCCTGATTTGAGATCCTTGATTCATGAGGAGAAGAGGATGAGGCTAGAATTGAGCAATCATGCCTGGAAGTCCTCTGGACAGAGGAGCCTGGTGGACTACAGTCCATGGGGTCACAAAGAGTTGGGCATGACTGAGCACACATGTCCTAGAGAAATTTAGGCTAGGTTGCCAGGAGGGACAGACGTCTGTGCGAGGTTGGGTTGATGTTGTAGTATCTTGGAGAGGTGGAAGCAGAATTTGCAAGTCTGGGTAGAACACAGTCACCTTCCTTTGGCTTTGCCCCAGAGTGACTGCCACAGTAAGATGAATCTTCTGCTTCTGTGTCCTTTATTTAACCTGCTGGTTCTTAAAGCAAACCTGATTTTTGAGGGCAGTTGCTTTTGGGCAGTGTAACCTAGAAACCTGACTTAAACAGAATCTCATTTTGTCTGCTGATTGGCCTTCACTGAGGTTCCCTGTTAACTTCTGCTCCTGCAGGTCAGTGGGATGAAAGTCATTGGGCTCCGGTTGTCGTTCCTCTTTGATCACTTAAGAATCCCTCTGTATAGTCGCTATTTACCTACTGTGGCTCTTTAATCTTCCAGAGGCAAACATGAATAGAATGATACTTTGTGTGATCTCAGAAATGAATAGATCTTTCCAACGTTGTATGATGAATGATTTCTTTGTTGGCAAAGTAATGTCTCTGCTTTTTAATATATTGTCTAGGTTGAAAAGGCAAAAAGATATGATGGTAGTAGAGCTGGAGAGAGTTGATTTGGAGAGGTTCATGGAGGGCTCAGGTTCCGGGCTGTGCTCACCAGTGGCACACTTTCCAGGAGGACTTTAGAGCAGGCTTGGAGCTGGGGCTCTTAGGAGACACAGCTCAGGATAATGTCCTGCTGACATTAATGCCTGATCTTTTTCATTTCTCTTTTTAACTCTTTTTCATTTATTTTATATATTTCTTTTTTTTTAAAAAATATATTTCTTTATTTTCACCTTTGCTGGGTGTTTGTTGCCACGAAGGCTTTCCTCTGGTTGCAGTGGGTGCAGGCTACTCTCTAGTTGCAATGCGTGGACTTCATTGCAATGGCTTTTCTTGCTGCGGAGCATGGGTTCTGGGGCACATGGAGCCTAGTCGTGGCTCCTAGTCAATAAAGCACAGGCACAATAGTTGTGCTGCATGGGTTTAGTTGCTCCACAGCATGTGGGATGTTCTCAGATCAGGGATCGAACCTGTGTCTCCTGCATTGTCAGGTGATTCTTTACTACTAAGCCACCAGGGAAGCCCTCATTCTTCACTTGATAGATCTCCATAGTTACATTTAGTATAGAATTTCTCTTCCTCATTTCAAAACATGCATAATTTTCAAAGAATTCCCATTTGTCTTTGAAAAATGGTATTTTTTCTTATTGCTCCAATGCATCATTAATTGGTCCCTGGCTACTGCCTTTCTTTACCAAAAACTGGTACAATTCAAGTCAAGGAAGTTTTATTCTGAGTGTTTATTGCTAAACTACTTTTTCATCATTTGTCTCCTGTGCTCATCTGAGATTTTAAGAAATGAGTCTTTTATCTTCACATAGTCAATGCTTTTTCCGGACGTGGCACATAATAGGTATTCAATCAGTGTTATGTTGCTAAAATATATTGGAATGTTAGAGGCCCCCAAACGTGGAAATATGTTCTATAGTTTATTTTTTCTGCTGCTCACAGAGCCAATTTTAAAAAAAGTTTATTTTTAATTGCTTCAATTAAAATGAATTCAATTGAAAAAAAAATTCAATTACACCTTTACATTTTTTTTTCTCTTTTGGTTAACTTAGCAAGAATTCCCATTTCCTCCATAGAATAAGAGGATTATATCAATTATTGTTGATCATCTCCTGCCCTGACTTCCCTCTTCCACCTTGTCTTGGGGGAATTTTCTTGGTGGTTTTCCATCCTTTTCAGACTTACTGCTGTGGATGGTGAGTGGGTTGGGGGTGAATACTGGTAGAGCTATGTAAGGGGAATAGTTAGGATGGAGATTTTGTGGCCCTGACTTTTCCCTCTTTTTAAAGAGGATGTCAAAAAATCTATTAATTAATTATCCTTGTGACAAAAGAGTAAAAGCCTAGGTTAACTCAAGAAGAGACAAGAAATTTATTAATAGGGTACCAAGGAAGTCCTGGATATAAAAGAAGTCAGATCTCTGGAAGGAAGTGGAAACAGGTAAAGGGAAACCAACAATACCAGCCCATCCTCCTGTCCTCTCTTCTAGTCTCTGTATGAACTGGCTTCCTTTTCTCTTCAATCCCCATACATGGCCAAGTATGGCCACTGAGTTAGTTGGGTTCTCTGGGAAGCAGACATTGAGATAGAGTTGAAAGCATAAGAGGCCTGCTGGGATGAAATGCCTGTGTAGAAGAGGAGGAGGAAGGGAGATGGACAGGAAGAGCTTTCACAGCCTGATGGAGATCTGACAACTATCACAGGAGAGTGGGGAACAAACAGCGGAGAGCCGCAGACTGTGATGCAGACTTGATGGGTGCTCCAGAGCAAAGACGATCTGTAAGAGATGTTCCATGCTGACAGAAGCATCCAGGCTCTAGAGCCCCCATAGTCCTTAGTCTTGGGGACAGGGGAGGAAGGGGGGAGTTGTCTGGAACAAGTGGGGCCTCAGCTCAAAAGCTGAACACTCTCACAAATCTCAATTCTGGAGGCTGTCAGCTAGTTCCACACTTGCATTTCCCAAGTCTATTCCTTTCTTCACTGGGGAATTGAATGGTACACTTCTGTGGCTGCCACAGCTAACAAAACCCCAAATGTTTCCTTGTTATTGTAAATCAAAACTGAGACTATTCCTGAAGGTTGTAATAATTTTCTGCTCTTGGGAGTCCTGGGGGCATTGCATTACACTAGGCTTTTCCTCAATACTCAATCCCCACCTCTGTAGTAGTCTATTTTTTTGAATTCTCCTTAAATCATTTCCTAAGGGGAACATTACTGACACACATAAGACAGTGAATCGGGACAGTGTTCTGGAAATCTGGAGAAAAGTTTCAGCGGGTAAATGTCAAGGTGTGTGTACAGGGGGGTGGGGGGTGTCTGCAGGAAGGGTAGGAAGAAGGAGATGCAGGCAGTGACGTTGTAAAGATAGGTTCCTTGGAGGTTATAGTCCTGGAGGCAGTAGATTATTGAAGTCTACACTTTTCAGGGGTTGGGAAAAGTAGCGTACAGTGTTGTGAGAAATGAAACAAATACATTCTATAAAAGCACATGCTGTAACTACTAAGATGTTATCACAAGGAGGTACTTAAGAGATGGCCAGATTGTTGCAACGAGATGTGGTGACCCAGTAAGGTTAATGTTTTGTAGAAGCAAAGGAAAGAAATGAACCCTTGAGTATGTGCTCTGTGTTGGTGCTCTGACATGTCACTCAAGGAGACAAGCCTGTTGACTTTGCTTCCATCAAGCTATGAAGCCCATGAAATGGCCATAAGATAGCGCATTTTGCTCTGGGGCTTAGAAAAGACATCTTCAGAACAGTGTCCACTGTGAGCATTCCTGCTGACACATATAGAAGTAAAGAAACCACTGGGGTTTGTTCTGCCCTTTGACTATTACTGACCAATTGCTGTGGGTGGTGAGTTGCTATGAACTTTAATTAATACTAACTGGGTCTTACTATCAAAGCACTAAGCCTGCCTTCCCCATGTGTAGACAACCCACACACCCAGTTTCTCAGCTATCTCTCTAGTTCTACCTGTGACCAACAAGCTAAGCACTTTATATGCATACAGGCCACCTTTTAGTTTTATGTAAAAGTATTTACAACTGTGTCTGCTACCTACTGGATGCTTCATATATGAACTCATTTGGTGTTAAAAGAACCTAATGAGTTGGATACTAAGCTATTAATAGATGTTTAGGTCCTGGGTGGAGTCAGCATTTGAACTCAGGCAACTAACTCTGTAGCTTATGCTCTTGACCATCATGCAACACTTCCTGTCATAAGGTTTGAATGGATGGGCCACATGAGCACGTGAGCAGATTGCATCAGTTGGGTAGGCCTTCATTCTTCCTCCAAAAGGGCCTCCGAAAAGGACTTTCTGAGTCTAGGCCATAAAAATACCACCTTGAGTGCTTTTACATTACAAGATCTTAGATCTTAGCATATTAAAAGCAGAGACGTAACTTTGCCTACAAACGTCTATATAGTCAAAGCTGTGGTTTTTTTGGTAGTCAAGTAAGGATATAAGAGTTGGACCATAAAGAAGACAGAGCACCAAAGAATTGCTGCTTTCGAATTGTAGTGCTAGAGAAGACTCTTGAGAGCCCTTGGACAGCAAGGAGATCAAACCAGTCAATCCTAAAGGAAATTAACCCTGAATATTCATTGGAAGGACTGATGCTGAAGCTGAAGCTCTAACACTTTGGCCACCTGATGCAAAGAGCTGACTCATTAGAAAGGACCCTTATGCTGGGAAAGAGCAGGAGGAAGAAGGGGGTGACAGGATGAGATGGTAGGATGGCATCACCAACTCAATGTACATGAGTTTGAGCAAATTCTGGGAGACAGTGAAGGACAGGGAAGCCTGGCACGCTGCAGTCCATGGGGTTGCAAAGAGTCAGACACAACTTAGCGACTAAACAACTGATCTTAGTTGTTTGCTTTGTAAGCAAAACAGAAAGTCTGATCAAGTATATTCCTCTAGAATTCCCAGTAGAGCCAGGAAAATAGCATAGGAAGCTGCTATGGATTTGAGGGAACCTAAGAAGATTCTTCTGGAGAAGGCAATGGCACCCTACTCCAGTACTCTTGCCTGGAAAATCCCATGGACAGAGGAGCCTGGTGGGCTGCAGTCCATGGGGTCACTAAGAGTCAGACACGACTGAGCGACTTCACTTTCACTTTTCACTTTCATGCTTTGGAGAAGGAAATGGCAACCCACTCCAGTGTTCTTGCCTGGAGAATCCCAGGGATGGGGTTGCACAGAGTTGGACACGACTGAAGTGACTTAGCAGCAGCAGCAGCAAGAAGATTCTTCTGTCTTCAAATATATCTCCAATAGCTTGAACTGTGTCTGAAATGCCCCTTCTTGGAGTCAGTCCAGGACTAACTAATCATGGATTTACTGGGGTCTTGAGCCCCAGAATAAATTCCTCAAAACTCCTTTACCCATATGTGTTTGGTTTTTAAAGATTAACAGAAACCTACTAACACTAGCTCTAGAAATAAAGATAATTTTATCCAAATGATACAAGTGTTGTTTAACAAAGCATTAACACAAGGGCAAGAAGTATCTTGGGAACTGGTTCTTAGCAATTTTTTGGTTTCTAGGGAATTCCTAATTCCAAGACAACTATTCTCTCTGAGGCTGCATGAGCACTCTTCTCTGCAGTTCCCCACGGAGAAAGGAGAGCAAGTTGGACTCGAGGACTGGCCCTCTATGCCTTGGACCTGTTGTGGCAGGAAATGCCCATTCAATGCCATGCAAACCTCAGCCCAAGGGCCAATAAGGGCCTGATGTCAGAATCCCAATGCCATGCCCCCTGTAGAATCTCACTGGCTCACCTCTCGTCAGGGGTCTACTCTTGGTCCACTCACCTGGCCTGGGAATGGGGCCACATGCAGCTGCTAGGCATGAGCATGAAGTGGACGGAAAGGTAGTTGCTAGGGCCAGGAAACAGAGGAACAAAGAAGAAAATGCTTAATGTTTTGGAGAGCACTTTGGCAAGCTGCGTAGAAACAGCATCGTACCTAAGTGTGTCTTCTTTTCTCCATATTTTTTTCTTTTTAACTTGAAAAAGACCTTATAAATTTAGTTAAGTCCCTTTTTCTCTTTTTCTACCTGAGAACTGAGGTCCATGGATACCTACCTGGGGCTACAAAGCTGGTTAGGACTCCTGGCTTCTGTCTCTGCCACTGACTGCTAATTCTTCATTCTACCCTCTGCTTACAGTCTCCAATCCTACATTTTCTTTAACCTGACATCCTTATCTGACCTCTAAGTTAAACTACATTGTGGAAGAAATAATACCTCCCTCCCCCCGCCAAGAACCTTTGGCAAGCTGTATTTCCTTGCAATTTTCCTTAGGTTAAAAAAGCAGACTTGAGTTTCTCAAGCATGGTAGTTCAACTACTAAAAAGTAATGTTAATACTAACAAAGGGCTTAAGAGCAAATTGTGGAAAAAGAATAAAAATCATTTGATCATAGCTGATAAAGACACTCTGGAATGATAGGAAAGCCTTAGTATATCTCTCCCAGGGTCTGGCTTGAGCTGAATCTTATCTGCACAGAATTAGTGACTTGTATAGTTATCCAATAACATCTCACACTTGCCAAGGACTTGATTAATATTTAAAGAAACATGGCTTTTAAAATAGCCACTACTGAGTTGAAATGGATCAGTTTCTTTCTCCAAAGAACTCTAATCCTATTGTATATTAGAAATAATAATATCTAATATTTATTGAACACTTTCTATGTGCCAGGTTCTAGTCTAAATGTTTTGTATCTCTTTGCTAATCCTCACAACAACCTTAAGAGAGATATATATTTTTCCCATTTTCCTGGCAAAGAAGAAATGAAGGCTTAGAGAGGTTGTGACTTGCCCTAGATCAAACAGATAGTGAAGGGCAGAGTGAGGATTCAAATTTAGGTCTTTATTTTCCCTAAAAACTGTTCCTTTAATCACACTCTTTAGGTACATTTATACAGAATCAGCATAGTTTATGCTTGGTAGTTTTCAATCAGAAAGCAAGGTTTTAAAATTTATTCTTCAAAAATTTCCTAATCCTTATCCCACCTCCCATCCCAATACAAATGATCTAAAAGCTGCAAGGGTTAGGAAGAATAGTGAAATGGGCTCAGTGTATGAGCACCTTTATCTGGAATACAGAGTCAAAAGACAAGAGGAATGAGTTGCTCATTCAGAATTTCAGTTATTAGTATGTCTCTTATGAGTGTAACTTTAATCTCTGCCACCAGAGGGCAGTTACCTCACAAAAATATGAAACCACTTCTGGCTTCATTTTCAGACTTGCACGTCACAACCACGTCTGGATTTAGTTTTACAGCCCAGTAGAAATTCCGGGATCTCAGCTTCTTTCCAGTCTGAAACTAATATGTCATGTCTTGCTTTTTTGGCCTAGCAACTAAAGGAGCTTAGTATATCTTAGAAACCGCCTCTTCGAATGGGAATGTTAACATGAGCCAAAGACAGCTGCTTGGTTGGTCTTATTCTGGAGGTAGAAACCTTACACCATTCAGTGACAGTCAAAAGCACCCTCTGTGTCCAAGATTTTAGAATATATTCCATTTAAAATACCAACAGGGTTTCAGTAACATGTATTGCCCTAGAAAATTAGATTTATATGCTTTTTCATAAGGATTCTAAAGAGTAGCTGAGAAAAAGGATTAAAGTTTTTGATTGACAACAAATAACTTCAAGTGTTCATTCTGTTTATGATTTAGAGAGATCACCAGGAACATGTCATTTATTGATCACTTAACACAATGCCTTATAGTGAAAATGCTTTATGGCCAGAATCAGATTTAATCTTACCAATGTCCCTGGGAGGTACATTCTGTTGTTTTAGAGATGAAGAAATTGAAACATACTCAAGTGAAGCTATGTGCCAAAGAATACATGTTTAGTCTGTTTTATTAACCACCATGAAGTAGTGGATCCACTGGAAATGAGACGGGCCCAAGTACAGAGACTTGGCTCCAGGTTCAGGAGCGAGGTCCACTGGTGCTCAGAAAATCCATGTCAGGAAAAGGAGGATGAGGCAGGGGAGGTACGAAGCTACCTGGCTGCTCTCGCTGGCTGCACTAGAGGCTCCACCACTAAGTCAAAAGGCACAGCTGTTCGAGCGATGGTTACAGATCATCATTCTATGGCTGGCAAGGATCCCAGGTGCTGTTTTAAACCAGAATGCAGATAGCTTGGTAGGAGCCTAGCTAGAAGGTGGAAGACAGAGGAACTAGGATCTATGCCTACAGGAAGAATAGGTAGCTCTACCTGAGTCCCCTGGACCCAGGCACCAGCTAAGATTCAGAACAGTATCCAGGCCTTAAAGAGGACCTGTGGAACCTGGCAGGAAAGAACGCCTCAAAAGGAGAAACTTGTGGCCAACATTCAGCTTTACAGATTGGGCCAACTCCAAGGGCTGGTTGATTCCAACTCTAATTTGGAATCTGGCTGGAGACTCAGAAGGACAGGCAGACTCCTGGTTGTTGGCTATGCCACAGGCTCTGAGAAGGTCAGATTTGATGTGAGTTCCTGTGGTAGCAAGCTGAGGCTGTTGACGAGTTGTTGGTTATAATGGGCCTGGGAGAAGAAGCAGGGGCAAGCCTCAGTGTGGGCGCATTGGTAAACCCAACAGGAGGCGCTCAGGGAAGGCAGAGTGAACACAGTAGGGGCTCACTCCTGATCCGTCCTTTCAAACTCTGTTAAAATGTATCCATGGTTATTATGGCTTCTATCTAAAATGTAAATTCCTTCATGGCCATAAGGCCAACATTCCAGAGCTGACTCCAGCCTCTAAGATTGCAGCAAGGTGCAATCAAATTATCATTCAATTATTTTTAGGGTTCCTTCAGGCATGTGTCTATGTTCTAACTTGGCTGTCACTTTTATCTCTTTCCAGACTGCTGATATCATCCGCTTCTGTCTCATTACTGCTTCCTCGGATAGCAGAGGCCCTTTGCACTGGTTTCCCCAAAGCCTGGTACAATCTCTGCCTTAATTCTCTAAAAGCCTATCTGACACCAGGCTGAAACACTGAACAAAAACCTTACTCATGATTTGAAGATGGCATAAGAAAATTACTTTGTTTAAAAGGAATATTTAGGATATTGGCCCTTCAGGTCTCAAACTCTATCAACTGTGGCCCATCAGGGCCCCTTGCTAATCAGTTCTCTCCTTTTCATCAGACTAATGGTCACTTTTCTTAAGAAAATCTTATTAAAACAAAACAAGCCTTCCAGACTTTATGTCAGCCTCTAGTGAATGTGTCCCATCTCATCCCAACCCAACTCCTTGAAATTGCAATATGCACTCCCCAAACAACTGCAATTCAACCTTTGCTCGATTTTGCCTCTGACTCTCCCTCATTAATCAAAGACACCCTCACTGCTAAGTCTGAGCTTCCATCCTTACCGTTCTTAACCTTTCAGCACTTGACACAAGCCATGCCATCTGGCTATATCTCTTGCTTCCTTACCCACTCAACATCTCTCTGCAGCCACAGAAGAAAAACCAGTGGAGCCCATCACAGTCTCCCTACAGAGGGATAATTCACCCTACAAGGATGATGAGCTACCTTGCTTAATAATATAAAAAGTTAATTAAGTGCTTTCCAAACTGTGGCTGTAAAATCAATTAGTGAGTTGCAAGGCTCACATGCTAGTAAATTAATGCTCAAAATTCTCCAAGCCAGGCTTCAGCAATACGTGAACCATGAACTTCCAGATGTTCAAGCTGGTTTTAGAAAAGGCAGAGGAACCAGAGATCAAATTGCCAACACCCGCTGGATCATCGAAAAAGCAAGAGAGTTCCAGAAAAACATCTATTTCTGCTTTATAGACTATGCCAAAGCCTTTGACTGTGTGGATTACAATAAACTGTGGAAAATTCTAAAAGAGATGGGAATACCAGACCACCTGACCTGCCTCTTGAGAAACCTGTATGCAGGTCAGGAAGCAACAGTTAGAACTGGACATGGAACAACAGGCTGGTTCCAAATAGGGAAAGGAGTACATCAAGGCTGTCTATTGTCACCCTGCTTATTTAACTTATATGCAGAGTACATCATGAGAAACGCTGGGCTGGAAGAGGCACCAGCTGGAATCAAGATTGCCGGGAGAAATACCAATAACCTCAGATATGCAGATGACACCACCCTTATGGCAGAAAGTGAAGAGGAACTAAAAAGCCTCTTGATGAAAGTGAAAGAGGACAGTGAAAAAGTTGGCTTAAAGCTCAACATTCAGAAAACTAAGATCATGGCATCTGGTCCCATCACTTTATGGGAAATAGATGGGGAAACAGTGGAAACAGTGTCAGACTTTATTTTTTTTGGCTCCAAAATCACTACAGATGGTGATTGCAGCCATGAAATTAAAAGACGCTTACTCCTTGGAAGGAAAGTTATGACCAATCTAGATAGCATATGAAAAAGCAGAGACATTACTTTGCCAGCAAAGATCTATCTAGTCAAGGCTATCGTTTTTCCAGTGGTCACGTATGGATGTGAGAGTTGAACTGTGAAGAAAGCTGAGCACCAAAGAATTGATGCTTTTGAACTATGGTGTTGGAGAAGACTCTTGGAGAGTCCCTTGGACTGCAAAGAGATCCAACCAGTCCATCCTAAAGGAGATCAGTCCTGGGTGTTCATTGGAAGGACTGGTGCTGAAGCTGAAACTCCAGTACTTTGGCCACCTCATGCGAAGAGTTGACTCATTGGAAAAGACCCTGATGCTGAGAGGGATTGGGGGCAGGAGGAGAAGGGGATGACAGAGGATGAGATGGCTGGATGGCATCACTGTCTTGATGGACATGAGTTTGAGTAAACTCCCGGAGTTGGTGATGGACAGGGAGGCCTGGCGTCCTGCGATTCATGGGGTCACAAAGAGTCGGACATGACTGAGCAACTGAACTGAACTGAACTGAAGGCTCACGTTAAGCTAATGGAATCAAACAGAGACCATCAGAGTGCATTACATATAGTAAAGCTAAATGTTCTGTACCCAGTATGGGTATATGTGGGCTTCCCAGGTAGCTCAGTGGTAAAGAATCTGCCTGCCAATGCAGGAGATTCAGGAGATGTGGGTTTGATCCCTGGGTCAGGAAGATATCCCCTGGAGGAGGAAATGGCAACCCACTCAAGTGTTCTTTCCTGGAGAATTCCAAGGACAGAGGAGCCTGGCGAGCTACAGTCCAGGAGGTCACAAAGAGTTGGACATGACTGAGCATGCACACACAGGTGTATATGTGTGTTCACTGGTGATGATATGTTTCTTATTGTGGGTATAGCTGGAAAAGTGAAAAAGGCACTGATTTGGGTCTTTGTGAAGTTAACTCGTATATTTCAGAATAGAATCTAAACCTTAATTTGGAAAAAAAATCCTCAGTGGGCCTTTTGACTATGAACAAAAAGATTAGTGTTTACTATACAACAAGAATTCTGGTAATCACCCTTAGAGCAACTGGTAGATACTTGAAAACAAAAATGACATACAAGTCTCTTCTGATCTGGTCCCTGCTCCCCACCTCTCCAGCCTCATTTCTCCCACTTCTTACTCTGTGGCCTGCATTGTGGTCACACTGTGTCCTTTGTCCTCCAATCACAGAATTTTCTTCTGGTTCCAGGTCCTGGAACATGTCATTCTGTTGCCAGGAACACTTGAATTCCCAAAGCTCCTTTTATCCCACTCTATCATCTTCTTGTTCAGGCCATGAGATTACTCTTTCTAGGGAACTTTCTCAGACCCTAAGCCTTGATGGTACTGAAATTCCCCCAAAGAGCCCCTGATGCCACTGGGGTCTGGATGAGCATGAAGACAACTAGGACTGTATCCTCAATTTTTTCTTTATTATTGCTCCAGCCTTCCACACCCAGGAATCTTTAAGACATTGTCCACCTGATTTCTCCTCTCTCTCCCCCATGAAATTTTAATTCCACAGATATTCTTTATATCTGTTTATGTACCTGGGCCTTTTGGAAGACCATAATCCATTCCTTAGAGCTAAGATTTGGTATAATCTTTAGATAACATGGATTTTTTGTTTGATTGATTTGCTCCATAAGAACCAATTTTTGCCCCCTTGAGGGTGATATCACCTCCACTGAGAATGCATGGAATAGGATAAGAGAAAACGCTACTTGTCCTCTTGACAGGGCTAGGACAAAAATAGCTCACATTCTTTCCTGATGAGAGGCTTATGTCAAATGCTCAAGAGGTTAAGAAAGACAAGGTTAAAGTATAGATTTGGCAACAAGGCTGACTTTGATATCAACCCAGGGCAGAGTTATTTTGCAGTAGCACAAAGAGTGATCATTGAACACAGGCTAAAAATTCAAGGAGCTGGACTGGGAGGGGAATAATTAGCTAGGGGGTGACATAAGGGCTAGTAGGTCTTGTTTTGGTTTAAAAAGGTGGGGTACAACTGACTTTACGCTGATGGAGAGGAGCCTGTGGACAGTGAGAGACTAGAGAACATCAATAAAGAGGTAAGTGGTTGGACAGAAGCCTAGAGGAGGATAGAAGGCGCAGGATTAGGGTCAAAGGGCTGTTTGGGGGAAATAGCAGAAGTAGAAGTCTTGGGTGTTTGCGCCAGAAATGTGAATACTCCCTTTAAACCTCAGCAACTCAATCATACAAGCAACATGGAAACATCACTCATATCTAGCCTTCATCACCTATTTTTGAGATCCTTAAAGGCAAGAAACCATAAGACTAATTGGATATATTTTTCTCTGTCCACCCTACCAGCACCTTTCTAAAAGGTATTTATTTTTTAGAGAAGTTTTAGTTTGTTAAATAGACATTCCTTTTTTTTTTGGACTTCCCCGGTGGTCCTGTGGTTGGGAATCCACCTGCCAATGCAGAGGACATGGGTTTGATCCCGGGCCAGGAAGGTTACACACACCATGGGGCAATGAGCCCATGTGCCACAACTACTGAGCCTGCACTCTAGAGCCCATGCTCCACAAAAGAGAAACCACCTCTGAGAGAAGCCCTAGCACTGCAATGAAGAGCAGCCCTCATTCACAACTAGAGAAAGCTGGAGTGCGGCAATGAAGACTCAGCACAGCAAATAAACAGGCTCATTTTTTACAGCAGCTTTTCAGAGCAAAGCTTGGGAGGAGGGGAGGTGAACAGATGGAGCACAGAGGATTTTTAGGGCAGTGAAACAACTCTGTATAATACTATTTTGGTGGATACATGTGATTATCAGTTCAGTTCAGTTTAGTTCAGTTGCTCAGTCGTGTCCAACTCTTTGCGACCTTATGATGTGCAGCATGCCAGGCCTCCCTGTCCATCACCAACTCCAGGAGTTTACTCAAACTCATGTCCATCGAGTCGGTGATGCCATCCAGCCATCTCATCCTCTGTTGTCCCCTTCTCCTCCTGCCCCCAATCCCTCCCAGCATCAGGGTCTTTTCCAATGAGTCAACTCTTCACATGAGGTGGCCAAAGTACTGGAGTTTCAGCTTCAGCATCAGTCCTTCCAATGAACACCCAGGACTGATCTCCTTTAGGATGGATTGGTTGGATCTCCTTGCAGTCCAAGGGACTCTCCAAGAGTCTTCTCCAACACCATAGTTCAAAAGCATCAATTCTTTGGTGCTCAGCTTTCTTCACAGTTCAACTCTCACATCCATACGTGACCACTGGAAAAACGATAGCCTTGACTAGATGGATCTTTGCTGGCAAAGTAATGTCTCTGCTTTTTCATATGCTATCTAGCTTGGTCATAACTTTCCCTCAACCTCTGGGCAAATTCATAGAATGTGCAACACAAAGAGTGATGTAAACACTAATGTAAATTATGTATTAATGTAGGTTCACTGATTGTAACAAATGTACCCTCTGGTGGGGATGTTGACAATGGGGGATGCTATGTATGTTCGGGGACAGGGGATATATAGAAAATCTATATAGTTTCTTCTCAATTTTGCTATGACTCTTTCCAGAAATTTAAAGCCAAATCCTTGGTACCTTATACATTTCCTGCTACTGGTAGTGAGTTCTGTGTTTGACTTACCACTCAGAGCAGCATCAGTGAAAACATCTCTCAATATTTTGTGAGCCAGTGGACATTAATATTTCAAAGAGTACATTTTTCCATTGAGGGTCATCAACCTGTAAAATGAAAGTCAAAAAAGCTGTGTGTTGAAAACATAATTAAGGCATATTTTAAGCTATATACCAAAATATCCATTCAGAGTTTTAGGGTATTATAAAAGAGCTAAAGGAAATTGTTCCCTTCTGTTTTCTAATTTTTAATTAAAAAAAAAATTGACCTGTAGCCCTCCAGGCTCCTCTGTCCATGGGATTCTCCAGGCAAGAATACTGGAGTAGGTTGCCATTCCCTTCTCCAGAGGATCCTCCCAACCCAGGGATCAAACGTGGGTCTCTGGCATTGCAGGTAGATTCTTTATCATAAAAAACTAAAACTAAAAGCTAGCTAGATTTATTTTTAATTCTAAGAACATGTGTTTTAAGGAAAGGTATTCTGGAGTCTACCTATTCTAGAGAATACTAGCCTCCATGGAGAGGAAGTTTTCTATATTTTGAACCCTCTTGTGTGTATGTTCATTACAAACACACTATAGAAGTTACAAGCACAAATGTGTTTATGGTGATAAGCAAGTCTCCCTTTAGCCCCTGCCTTCTGATCACTCTGCTCCCATCCCAGGAGGCAACTTCTGTTCCCCATGACATAACTTTCAGATTCTATTTCACAAGCAAACGCCTACTTTTAAAAAAAAGACAAATACAGCACATTATATGCTGTTCTGGACTTTCCTTTTGTACTTAACATGTCTTGAAGCTCTTGCCATAGCAGTGGATAGTTACCTCATTCTTTTTCAATATGTTTAATGTTAAGGGGGTTACAGTTAAGAAGTATGTTATTTATTTTTGCCATTTCAACAGCAGAGCTGCAACTAGATTAATCCTTAGTTTTCTGGGCTTTAGTATCAAAGAGTTAAAAAGCTTTAACCTTTTTCTCTGCTCTGGAGCTCTATTTTCCTAGATAAGGTTCTCTGTTCTATGTCTTTCCAACCCCATCTGAGGTTGGACATCACTGTCTGGCTCAGTCATTTGATCTCATTTTTCATGAGTCAAATTTAATAAACCCAGATGGCCTGGTTCAGATGTCACTTAAGGATAGAAGATTAAAGGATGAAATGAAAGTAAATGTATAGGACAGAGGGCTGAGGGCTTGTTGAATGTTTGAGATTTTAATGAGCCTGTGTGTGTGTAATTGATTCCTAATCAATTTAAAGCTCAAGTCACCTCCCCCTGACTTTGCGCCTGGAGACTAGGATTAGCGCAGACTTAGTTCATACAAGATAAGTGCTCATCTCTAGGTTGTTCTGATCCCTCAGATCACTGTTGTTCACAAAGACAGAGCACTCGGATATTTCTCAAATACTGTTTCTGACTCTCTCTTTCTCTCTGGGTAAGCGAGGCCGACACACTTGCCAAGGATAACTGAGAATGTAAGGGCAATCATTGACTCGGCAGCTCGAGCAGGCTGTGTGCTAAAAGCAACTTTGAAACACACCCTATAAATAGCCGTTCATTGTCAGTAGGAGCAAAAAGACAAGAGCGAGCGTGCGGCACTGTGATTCAGGTCTAATTAAAGGGTTGCGTCTGCGCAGGGTTATAAGTGAAGAGCAGCTCTCCCCTGATAACCTAGTCGGACGGCAGCGGCGAAGCTCCACGCGGACATTGGCCCGGGAGGACGCTGCTGCATGCCGGCTTTGCCTCCACTATGGCAAAAATCATACTGAGGCACCTCATCGAGACTCCAGTGCGATACGAGCAGGAGTTCGAAGCTCGGGGTCTGGAAGACTGCAGGCTGGATCACGCTTTATATGCACTGCCCGGGCCAACCACGGTGGACCTGGGGAAGGCCAGGGCGGCCCAGGCTCCTCCAGTGGACGCCGCCGAGATGCCGCCCCAGAGAGGCGAATCCCGCTTCCAGGTCCTGCTGGACGTGGTCCAATTCCTCCCCGAAGATATCATCATTCAGACCTTCGAGGGCTGGCTGCTGATAAAAGCTCAACATGGAACCAGAATGGATGAGCACGGTTTTATCTCCAGAAGCTTCACCCGACAGTATAAACTGCCCGACGGCATTGAAACCAAAGATTTGTCGGCGATCCTCTGTCATGATGGAATTCTGGTGGTGGAAGTAAAGGATTCGGCTGGGACCAAGTGACATCGTGTCGGGTTAGTGTCTGTTCATACGTCGAGAGGAAGATCCTAGTTTAGACCATGGTATCACGGCAATGTGTGTATTACCCACGTTTGAAATGATTTTTATGAAGATTAAAAATACAGACATAGTTCCTGGTATGTTGAGGTTGTCTTTGTTATTTTTATTCCGAAAGGAAAGTTGTTAAATATGTTCCTACAGCTCAAGTTAATGCTATTCTTAACACCTGAAACATTGACAGTTTAGAAGACTGTGGTCTGATAGTAGAAACGACTCAGAATTATTTCTTCCTTACTTCAACAATGCCAGAGAAGCTTGCATTTGTAACAGTTGATGGCAAAAGAGCCACACCAATTTAAGAAATTCTTATCCATTTTATGAAAGTGTTTTATATTGCTAAAAAGAGCTGTGATCTCCTTCGCTTAATAAGCTTTTCTTTTCAGTGTATTTTATTACAGCATAGCTTTGTAAATATAGAATATGAAGGTTAAAAAATAGTACTGGAAAATTGGATCTGAAATATATTTATGAGTCACTACTGTTTTAAACATACATTGGAATTTTCAGATATAAATGTGATTTTTAAAAGTTCCAAATATGTACCTCATTTTAGAAAAAAAGCTAAGCTGAATCTTAGCTGCAGCATTTTTCAAAGTACAGTGTATGTTCTGTGGATATTTATGAAATATTAAGATGCATTAAGTCATACTTAAATTAATATGAAGTTTAGGAAACCACTTTGAAAAGTACAATGACTGAATTCAACAAAGTTTAAACTATGCTCTTTAAATGTTACTTAAAATGTTAGATTTCAGAAGATGGCAAAATGTACTGCATCTGTTCTCACTGCATAATCCTTAGCTTTAAATAGCTTGGCAGGCAATGAAAGTTCTGAGGCCCGAGCTTACATGGGTGTCTGAGTTTATACAGAACATTGGCTGCTTCTGTCTCCCCCAACTGCTGCCTTGGCCCAAAGGAGCGGCTGAGACATTGGTGGTTAGGAACAATTGCCTTCAACAGCTGGTCTGTGACATTCCAAGGATTTGCTATCTCATTCTCTACATGTGAAGTATTTCTCTGGGGGAAAGTAGCTGCCTTTACCCCAGACCCCATGTGAGGCTGAGGACAAGGCTATGAATAGAAGAGGAATCTGGGTATGGAAAACAGCAGGGTAGCTGCTGACTGCTGATAATACCCCGAGTTCCCCTATGGTGCTTTATTTGTAGTTTACGTGCAGATGCGAGAGACATGAAACAAAAGAAAAATAAATCAGAAGCTATACAAGTTGTTTTGAAAACAGAGCTGTTAATTTATAGTCTAACTAAATTGAAAGCATTTTGAAGCTAGGTGTGTATATGAAGTTGGTGATTGTACATTCAACTCTAGGATCACAAATTTGGTTCTTTGACAAATTGAATGTCATAGACCAACTCTGCTACATAACAAAGTTAATAGTAATTAATGGATTACATCTACTAATATGACTAGGACTGGGATGCCCTTTGTCCCATGTCAGATTATTCTTTTTTATTACTGGGCAGGATAGTGTGAAAACAAGCTAGTGCTTTGAGAAACAAACACAAACATCCTCTCATTGGCCTTGATCTTACTCTAGGTGAGATCTTCTGAGAAATTTCAGAAAGTGAAGTTCTTAGCATGAGGAGCCTCTGATAGGAAATGTTTCCTTTAAAAGTTAAAATTAAACACATCATTCAACTAGCATTTATTTTTCCTAAGATAAAGTTTAAAGTAATACATTTTTTTTAAATTTGGGAGATATACCAAGCACTATAAAAAATAAAAACCATTTATTATTCTTCTACCATGAGATAGCTACTTTAAATTTATAGTTCAGAATTCTCTTATACATAAATACATGTATCACTTTTCTCAAAATTAGGGTTATATTTGCAAAGGGTTTGATATCCTGATCGTATTGGTTAATTTCTGTTGCCCTCCCCACCTTTCAGCAACCCAGACCATCATCTGCCCCACTCAGCCCCACTCTGAGCCAAGCAGGCCCACACTGATGGGCCATTCATTCTAGTTTCCAACTGGGCTCAGCCAATAGGAGGCAGGGGCTGAAGAGAGGAAGCTGGTGGGCAGGAGGGGCAGAAGAGGAGGGCATTTCATTCTCTACTGCCAGCTTGCTGCAGATGAGGCTCTGGCAGGACCTGCATTCCGCAGGACTGGAGGTCTGCAGGGACAGCTTTTTTTCCAAGACATGGATTCGTATCAGGCAGTATTCCAATGCTCTTTCTTCCTTATGCCCCTTCAGCACTTGGGGTGGTGATGTCTTCTGCCATTTCTTGTTCATGGTACTTCACAATTCCCTATTGATTTCCTTTACTCTGCCTGCTCTCCCATAAATGATTCCTTCATTAAAGACCCTTTCAGGTGATAAAAGAAAATTTCACATGTTGAGGTATGAGGAAGTCATTCTGGCTAATACATGAATTGAGTTGAATTTTAACTGCTAACTAAAACAGCCTGTTTTACACCTGCTTTCATTATTAAAGAAAAGGGCACACTGACCAGAAGTAAGGAATGTCTATGTTAAAAATAAAGAGCAAATGATTCCCTTCCTGGGACGCCAATGCTGGTCCTCCTTCCATAAGACTCCCTTCCTCGGTGCAAAGGCCGTGCTGACTCACTAACCCTAATCTCTTTTTCTGAAACCTTGAAGGAGTATGCGTGCAGCAATGCTAAGTTGCTTCAGTCGTGTCTGACTCTCCACAGACCTATGGCCCATAGCCTGCCAGGCTCCTCTGTCCATTGAATTCTCCAGGCAAAAATATTGGAGTGGGTTGCCACGCTCTTTTCCAGGGGATCTTCCCTGGAAAGATCAACCCAGGGACTGAAACTGAGTCTCCTGCATTACAGGCAGATTCTTTACTGTCTGAGCCACTAGAGAAGTATATGCCTGACTTATTTAATGTTCTTGGTTCTGACAAGATATAAAACTATGTTGACAATCATGTGTCTCCGGAGCAGTTTCTCAGAGCCGAGAGGCTGTCTTCCAGGTGATAGTCCTCAGTTTGGCTCAAATAAAACTCTTTTTATTTTCTTTTAAATCATTTCTATCCCTATTATAGATTACTTTTTGATTATTTTCATCCACACAGGAGATGGAATTCTGACTGGTCTTGTTTGTTTGTTTTTGCCAGAACCCTGATTGCTTGACTTCTTAAGTGATTAGAAAAAAAAAATACTGCATTACTTTCTTTTGTTAGAGAACATTAAGTGATTTGTAATGGTCACACACAATTCCAACACAGATAAACAACAATATCATTTAACCATTCCTTCTCATTACTCATCCCAACAGGAAGCAGATGGCACTGTCAAATTGGAATAATTCAAATTAGAATAATTTATTTATAAAGAGATAAATTACAGAGGAGTGGGCAGGGTGGACATGAGCCGCAAGGCAGCTCCCTACCCTGGGGGTAGCAGTGTGGTGCTCTTAGGTTCCCTAGGTCCAAAGGAGAGGAGGAAGCAGGTCTCAGAAATCAAAAAGAAGGTCAGATAGAGAAGAACTCCAGCTCTGACTTTCATCTTGAGGGACACAGTCAGCCAAGGTGACCTCATAGGCACCAGGAAAATAAATGCTTTCTCCCTCCAATCTCCTACCGGGGCATCCTATTGGCTG
The DNA here is from genome assembly GCF_963930625.1 of Muntiacus reevesi. Taxonomy (NCBI): domain Eukaryota; kingdom Metazoa; phylum Chordata; class Mammalia; order Artiodactyla; family Cervidae; genus Muntiacus; species Muntiacus reevesi. Next base: position 44,236,159 of record NC_089262.1, read on the forward strand.
GACCTATCTGGTAGCCAGAGGGTGTGGGTGTCCTTTAGATACAGTTCAGCAACCTCCCAGGGGAGAGAGCAAGGTGGAGAAAAGTGGAGAGTGACTCCTAGGGGCCAGGGGAAAACACCAGCTCTCCACTAAAGTGAGAACTGTTGCTATAGCTCTCTTTTAGGAAATCTTTTCTACGAAAAGATAGGGCCTGAGACACTATTTGGGTGCCTTCAAGTTGCAATACAATTTGGCACGTGCAAGCCCAGAATGATGAAGGTGAGGAAATAGGGAGAAAAAGGCAAGAAAATACGAGAAACAAAGTGATGTGATGTGCTGCCATGCTGGCCACAGTTTCACAATGAAAGAGTGGCCATATAAAGAGACTGCAGCCTCTGGGCAGGAGTGTTGGCTAGGCACCTGGAAGTCTCCAGAAGACCTTCGGGAGGAAACTGAATCTTAGGGCACTCCACAGGGTATAAAGGAGAGGGAAATTGCCCTGTTCCCTACTATTTCCCATATCTCATCAGTCAGGTTCCAACTCACAGGGAGTAGATTCTCCTGAACTCGGAGTGGTATCATCCAGCCCCTTAGTGACTGCTCAGAAAATCAGACCCATGCCGCAGAGTGTGACATTTCATCCATTCTGGGAGCAGAAGGATGACACAGCCTGGTTAGAGCTCAGTCAGGGAGAAAAGAGCAGATTTGGGGATTCCGCCTGAACAGCAGCCACCTAAGGAAGCTTAGCAGAGGCTCTGGCAAAGGTGGCAGCAGCCTGGCTTGGGAGGCAGGTGGCAGCTGCAAAAAAAGGAAGGCAGGCCAGAAGGTACACAGGGTTTGTATTCACAACAATCTCAGACCCAGAGCTGTAGGAAGAGGGTACCAGGCAAATCAGAGTCTTAGAGCATCTACACTGACTTCAAATGATAAACTCTAACACGACCTTATATATATTATAATACTATATTATTATGTATTATATATGTTATTATATTATTGTATATTATATACAATATTATTATATTATAACATTACCATATATAATATATATGCAGTGATGTTATATATATTATATATGTATAATATATATGGTGATATTATATATATATAATGTGTATAATACATAAATTATATAATATATAAATTAATTTAATTAATGTATATTATATATCCAAAAAGACATACATCTCCATATGATATATATTATAATTTATATATATATTATATAATATGTATATTTGTTATCTATATATATTTGTTTTTTTGGTTTTTTTGTTTGCCTGTTTGTATTTTTTGACCCTACTACTTGGCATGCAGGATCTTAGTTCCCCAACCAGGGATAAAACCCATCCCCCTGCAGTGGAGGCATAGTATCTTAATCACTGGGTCACCTCATATTTTGATCTAATTTTTAATCTGCAGTGTAAGTCCTCTTAAACTTCTCCAAGATTTTGGAAGTCCAAAAATCAATGGAGATTTTTATCCCACTGACTGCCCTTACCTTATTTCTCACCTACTTGTGATTATCTGGAAATTGCTATTAATGGTCTTAGCACATCTGAAGAAGGATTTTTTAAAAATACAACAACTTCAGATTAAAAAAAAAAAAGATAAAAAATACCTAATAATCATTTACACAAGCTTAACAAAAATATGGATTTCCCTGGTGGCTGAGCGACAAAGAATCTGGTTGTCAATGCAAAGAGATGCAGGTTTGATCCCTGGGTCAGGAAGAGCCCCGGGAGAAGGAAATGGCAACCAACTCTGGTTTTCTTGCCTGGGAAATCCCCTGGGGGAGGAGCCTGGTGGGCTACAGTCCATGGGGTCACAAAGGGTTAGACATGACTTCGCAACTAAACTAAAACTAAACAAAAATATGCTTTTCAATAATAACCTCTGTTCTCTCCAAAGGCTCACAAATAATTAGCTGGAAACAAGAATTAAAATGTTGGTTCAATATGCTGATTTATAGCTTAGACATAATTTGAAAATAACTCTATTTTAGCAATTGAGTTGGCTAGATGTTCTCCACAAAATAACAGAACAGTATTTTAAATTTGAAAAATGAAGAATTCTAAGTAACTAAATAAATTATTCTAAGTAACTATTTTCTTTTATGTTTCCTCAGCATTGTTTACTATATAAGAGCATATATATTTGCATGTATATATTTACAAAATCCTGTTTATTAGTGTTTTCTAACTTCAAGGACAAAATACAAAAAATATATTGAGTTAATATAAGGTGGCTTCTAGAATACCATTCTTTGTAATTTGTTGAGATTTTCTCTGTGACCTGGTATGTAGTAATTTTTCTTAAATGTATTATGTATACTTGAAAATAATAACATAAAGTATGTTTTCTATTTGAGAATACATATGAATAATCTCCTAAGGCAAAGGAAACAAAAGCAAAAATAAACAAATGGGACCTAATTAAATGTAAAAGCTTTGCACAGCAAAGGAAATCATCAACAAAATGAACAGACAATCTATTGAATGGGAGAAAATATCTGCAAATGATACAACTACTAAGGGGTTAATATCCAAAATGTGTAAACAGCTCATGCAACTCAACATAAAAACAAACAAACAAAACAAACTCAAACAACCCAGTTAAAAATGGGCAGAAGACCTGAATAGATATTTTTCCAAAGAAGGCATACAGATGAACAACAGGCACATAAAAAGATAATTAACATTGCTAATATCATGGAAATGCAAATCAAAACAGTGAGATGTCACCTCACACTTGTCAGAGACTCTCATCAAAAAGACCACAAGTAACAAATGTTGGCGAAGATGTGTCCTCTGTTGGTGGGAATGTAAACTGGCGCAGCTACTGTAGAAAAACAGATGTTCCTCAAAAAAACTAAAATAGAGTTACCATATGATACAGCAGTTCCACTCCTGGGTATATATTTGACCAAAACAAAACACTAATTTGAAAAGATGTATGCACCCTAATGTTCATAGCAGCGTTATTTACAACAGCAAAGATATGGAAGTCACTTAAGTGTCAATTAACAAATGAGAGGATAATGAAGTTGCAGTATATGGAATACCAATCACCCATTTAAAAAAAGAATGAAATTTTGCAATATGCAACATGTGTGGACATGGTGAATATTGTACTTAATGAAATAAGTCAGAGAAGGAAAAATACTGTATATTATCATGTGTATGTGGAATCCAAAAAATATGCCAAAATAATGAATATAATGAAACAAAAACTTCCTTCTATTATCTAGTAATGTATATTGAGATTCCATAGTAGAGAATGAAAACTTGCACATATTACATAGCAGTATCCATTTCAAAACATAGCTGAATAACTAAGGTTTTTATATTTTACATTTCCCCCTAGTTTTCAAAGCTACTTTTTCCTAATAATTTTCATCAGAACTTCAGAACACTTGGGAGCTGCAGTACCTAGCGTTAAAACATACTGTCATGCTACAATAATGTCATGCTACTGTGTTATTGCACAAGAATGAATGAATCAGGGGAACAGAATAGGAAACACTGAAAAGAACCCCACTGTAAAAATTTAGTTTGATAATGGCAGTTGATAAAATGAATAGGAATATGATACAGCTTAGGAATGTGTACCTAAGATAACTATATAGGTTTCTATAAAAATTAAATAAAAAGCTTATTCCTATGATATACTACAATCAAAAGAAAAATTACAAGTGAATTTTAGAAGTACTGAATGTAAAAATAAAATAGAAGTACTAAATGTAAAAAACAAAAAATGCCCAAAGTATCCAACCAAAACTGTTTGGTTATTCTATTTTTCTCTTGTCTTTCTCTGCCCTGTTCTGTGCCCTCAGGGCACTACTCTCTGATTTCAAGTTCAATTTACCCAGCTGAAGGCACCAACAAGACGGCAGCCTGCGGAAAGACAGGCAGATTGAAGTGTTCTATTCCCTGCCTCTTGCTGTTTTGATTCCAGGTTGTGGCTGGGATTGCCTCCCTCTGTCAGCAGCCCTGATGAGACTGCCTTGTCTCCTCTGGCTCCAGCCCACATTGATAGTTCTGTTTTCTTTCCCCTGTTTCTTTAGGATCAAGGGGGTAATGACTTCCCATTGTTACTGGTCTCTGGGTGCCTATAAATGTGCATCAATTCTGATGTGTGGGGGTTTTCCCCATATCACCAAGCAATTCTGTTATACCAGCTGGGTATCCTAAAATTTATCTCAATTCTGACACTATCTACCCTTAGATCCTGCAGGTTAAGGATTCAGTCTGACAAGATTGTTCCTCTAACCCCAACTTCAGACATCAGTTGCAAGCCCAGCTTATCACCTGTATTTCAAATCAACTGGCTATACAGATTGGCAGTTTTAATAGCCCTTTTCTTGTATTGGACTAATTTGCTAGACTGACTCAGAGAACTCAGAGAAACATTTTATTAATACTTAGTAGATTACTAGTTTATTGTAATATATAGTATAAACTCAGGAAGAGGCAGATGGAAGAGATGCAAAGAACAAGATATGGGGAAAGTGGGGAGAGTTTTCATACTTTCTCTGGGGGCCTTTCTCCTCGAATTGTCCACCAACATGGAAACGCTATGAACCACCTCCTTTTGAGTTTTTAGGCAGGTTTCATTACATAGGCATGATTGATCAAATCCTTGGCCATAGGTAACTGAATTCAGTTTCTAGTTCCTTTTCTCTCCCAAGGATGAGGACTGAAAGTTTTCCAAACCTCTAACCACATGATTGGGGCTCTTCTGGCAACCAACCCTCATCCTTAGGTCACCTAGGGGCTTTCCAAAGGTCACTCTTAACATAACAAAAAATGTCTTTTTTCTCTCTCTCTACTTAGGAAACTCCAAGGATTTTAGAAGCTCTGTGACAGAAATGGAGTCCAAGATGGAATATATGTTTCTTACTAGAAATCCCAATATCACAGTGCCTCAACATTTTTTTTTTTTTGGTCCCTCAGCCCTGCCCACATCTCTGTAAATAATAATTTTATTATATATTTCTTAAAAATCCAAGCTAAGTATGCTTTTTGTGTCCCTTTATAACTCTGAATGGTGTATCCACCTATATATCCTTCCTCAGGCACAAGAAAGGCCTCTTGTGTCCAAGGAGCAAAAAGATAACAAAAAATAGGAAAACATAAGAGGAAATTGCAAGGAGATCCAACCAGTCAATCTTAAAGGAAATCAGTCCTGAATATTCATTGGAAGGACTGGTGCTAAAGCTGAAACTCCAATACTTTGGCCACCTGATGTGAAGAATTGACTCATTGGAAAAGACCCTGATGCTGGGAAAGATTGAAGGCAGGAGGAGAAGGGGGTGACAGAGGATGAGATGGTTGGATGGCATCACCAACGCGATGGACATGAGTTTGAGTAGGCTCTGGGATTTGGTGATGGACAGGGAAGCCTGGCGTGCTGCAGTCCATGGATTTGCAAAAAGTCGAACATGACTGAGTGACTGAACTGAACTGAAGAAATATTTGCATTTTGGGGGGATTTTATCTAGTCTGTAAGACTAAAAATTATGATGATATTCAGTGTTGCTTAGTATGGTAAACAATACCTCTATGTTGCTGATTTGTAGCATAAATTAGAACAATCTTTCTGCCAGAGAGTATGTTAAGGCTCTTAATATAATTTTAGAAGTAGAAGAGCAAGAATTAAAGAATTTACTCTAATGTTAAATAAAATTATATAAAATTTGTGAGGCATTCTTTAATTGGAAATGTTGAAAATGTAAGAAATTTGTTAAGCAAACTAAAGTTTATTCAAGTTATAAAATACTATCCTGCTAATAAAAATAATTTTCCAGAAAAATATTGAGTGAAGTGGAAAAATACTCACTAAATTTAAGGAGGAAAAGCAAGTTGCAAAAGGTATACATGGGGGGAGGGGAGAGAGGCTCAGAAGGGATGGGATATGTGTATAATTATGGCTGATTTACACTGTTGTACTACAGAGACCAACACAACATTATGAAGCAATCTTCCTCCAATTAAAAAATAAATTTAAGAAAAGGTATATAAAATTTTCACCTTCTTTTGTGGGGAGTATCTCTATGTCAAAAAGTTTTTGTTTAGCATGTGATTTTAATGGAAGTATTGTACTTCATAATATGGATATGCCAAAGCTTATTGTATGCAGAGAAGAATCAAAGTTTAAGTTTCAAAATGCCAAAAGTGGAGAGGGGTCAGGAGATGGTGAAGTAGACATGAAACTCACCTCCTATTATAAACATATCAAAAATATACCTATATGTGGAACAGTTCTCACAGAAAACTAACTGGAAACTGGCAGAAAGCTGGAAGAAAACAACCAAGGCTGCAAGAAAGATCCCCCCTCACCCCCAACATGGCCATCCCCAGTTCCAGCTGAATAAATGTTCCAGTCCTGCCCATTCCATGCCCTAGCTTTACACTGGATGTAGGACAGCCAGGACCTGAGACAAGACTTAATCTAGAGATGCAGAGGTGACCGGGGAGGTGATTCAGGTGGGGCCATGGCAGCCATTCTGCCACTCACTCAACAGCACCATGGAAGTAGCCCAGCCTTTTGACTATGGCATAGATGTTTCAATTCCTGCAACTGCAATGCTGCAACCTCCAGTCCTGGTGGAGCAAACACTCAGGCCCTGCAGACTTCATGTCACAACCTTGTAGTAGATCTGGGACAACCACAACAAGGGCTGTATGTGAGTGGAGGTGCAGACACACACACACAGCACCCTGGACCTCTGTAAGCACACAAGCCCCGCATGCTTCTACACTCCCCTCCTCTGGGGCAAAGGGCAAGGCCCCAGTGTGGGGAGAAGGAAAAACACACTTAAAAGGAACAAAACCTTCAAGGCTCAGCCTTCAAGGCTACCATTCCAGCAACTTCGGAACAGACCCTGCTTCTGATAAGAGGGTGAAGCCACTGAGCAGGGAGGAAATCCTACCTCACACCTTGGGCAGGTTTTAGCTCCTTCAACACAAGCCACACCCCCTATCAAGGTGATAGTGACCAGCGCACCTGAGGAAGGACGTGGCTGGCATTCACATAAAATTGCTTGTACCAAAGACACTGGGCACGTGCAGTCTACATAGAGATGCTCCCACATAAAAACACCACAATAGATGACTGTTTCATCTCTATTCACAGAGATAGGGAAAGTTAAGAAAATGAAAAGGTGGAGGAAATATTCTCAACTGAAAGAGCAAGAGAAAAGCCCCTGAAAAATTAAATGAAAGATAATCAGTCTACCAAACAATGAGTTTTAAAAGTTGTTAATAAAATACTTATGAATTAAGAAAGAAAATTTTTATAAGCCCAGATCATTCTAATAAGGAACTAGAAACTGTATAGAAGACCCAATCAAAAACAGATAATTCAATTTCTGAGATAAAAAGCACTCTAAAAGCAATGTATGGCAGACTAAATGACACAGAAGAATGCATAAGTGATCTGGAAGATACAATAATGAAAATCACCCAATCAGAATGACAAACAGAGAGACAAATGAAAAGAAAGCAACGTAAGAGATCTATAGGATGATATAAAATGTGCCAACATTCACATTATAGGAGTCCCAGAAGGAGAAAAGAGAGAGAAGGGGATCGAAAATGTATATGAAGAAATTATGAATAAAAAATTCCCAAATCTAAAGAAGGAAACAGACGCCAGGTACAGGAAGCACAGAGTCCCAGACAGGATGAGCCCAAATGAACCCACACCACTACATATCATAACTAAAATGGCTTAAATTAAAGAGAGGATTCTAAAGGCAGCAGTAGAAAAATGGAGAGTCATATACAAGGGAATCCCCATAAGGCTATCAGTTGATTTCTCTGCAGAAACTTTGCAGGCCAGAATGGAGTAGCATGATATATTCAAAGTCCTGAAAGGCAAAAACTTGCAACTTAGGATACTCTACCCAGCACAATTATCATTTAGAACAGGAGAGATAAAGAATTTCTCAGACAAGCAAAAGCTAAAAGAGTTCAGGAATACTAAACCTATCCTAAAAGAAATGCTGAAGTAAGAAGTAGGGAAAGGAAAATCCCCCCAATACAGGCACATATAAAGTAAGGACTGAAGATTACTTAAGCCAATATCTATATTAAAAGACAAAAAATTATAAAAGCAACTATAACTACAATAAGAGCTTCCCTGGTGATTCAGTGGCAAGAATCTGTCTGCCAATGCAGGAGACCCGGGTTCGATCCCTGGGTCAGGAAGATCCTCTGGAGGAGGAAATGGCAACCCACTCCAGTATTCTTGCCTGGGAAATCCCATGAACAGAGGCACCTGGTGGGCTACAGTCCATGTAGTTGCAAACAAATCGAACATGACTTAGTGACTAAACAACAACAGTAGCTATAATCAGGAGTAAAAGGATAATAAGCATGAAGATGTAAAATATAACACTCCAAACACAAGATGTAGGGGAGGGGAGTAAAGAATGTAGATCCTTTAGAATGTGTCTGAACTTAAATGATAATCCATTTAAAGCAAGTAGATACAATTATGGGTCAATATATATGAACTTGATGGTAACCACAAATCAGAAACTTACAATAGATACACAAAAACAGAAAAGAAAGGAACTCAAGCATACTACAAAAGAAAACCATTAAATCACAATGAGGGAAACGAAGAAGAATTACAAAAACAACAGGAAAACAAGAAATAAAATGGTAATAAGTATATACTTATCAGTAATTAGTTTAAATGTCAATAAACTAAATATTCCAAACAATAGACGCAGGATGACAGACTGGATTAAAAAACAAGATCCCCCAATCTGCTATCCATGAGAGATTCACTTCAGGGTGAAAGACCCACGCAGACTGAAAGTGAGGGGGTGGAAAAAGATATTTCATGCAAACAGAAACAACAAGAAAATAGGAATAGCAATACTCATATCAGTCAAAATAGACTTTAAAAGGAAGGCTATAATAAAAGATAAAGAAGGCATTATATAAAGTGATCAATACAAGAAGAGGATATTATACTCATTAATATACATGCACCCAACATAGGAGCAAAACTAATACAGACAGTAAATGGAAAAATTGACAGGAATACAATTATAAAAGGAGACTTTAATACTTCTCTGACAATGGACAGCTTTTTCAGACATAAAGTCAATAAGGCAGCAGAGATGGTAAATGACACAATAGAATATTTGAACTGAATTGATATCTATACGAGGCTACATCCAAAAAACATAAAAGAATACACAGTCTTTTAAAGTATGTATGGAATATTTTCTAGGATTGACCACATATTGGTACACCAAACAAGCCTCAACAAATTTAAGACCACAGTAATTTTTGGATCACAGCGATATGAAACTATAAATCAACCACAGAAAGATAAACGGAAAAACTTGCAATGATCAGACTTGCCAATGACCACAAGGAGACTAAACAACATGCTACTAAAAAATCAATGGGTCAAAGACGAAATCAGAAAATACCTTGAGACAAACAACAGTGAAAACACAACTTCCAAAAATCTATGGGATGCAGCATAAGTGGTTCTAAAGGAAAGTTCACAGTGATACAGGCCTTACTCAAAAAAAAAAAAAAAAAAAAAAGGAAAGAAAAATCTCAAAACAACCTAATCTACCACCTAAAAGAATTAGAAAAAGAACAAAGCCAAAAGCCAGCAGAAGGAAAAAAATAACAAAGGGAGGAAATAAATAAAACAGAGATTAAAAAAATGAAAATATCAATGAAATCAAGAGCTAGTTTTTTGAAAAAATAAAATTGATAAACCTCTAATAGGATTCATCAAGAAAAAAAGAAAGTCAAAATCAGTAAAATCAGAAATGAAAAAGGAGAATCTAGAACCATTACCATAGGAATACAAAGAGTCATAAGAGATTACTATGAACAACTATTTGCCAATAAAATGAACAACCTAGAAGAAATACATGGCCTATTAAGAAGGAGTCAAGAAGAAACAGACAATCTGAACAGATTGATCATTAGAAGCTAAATCAAATCTGTAATAAGAAAATATCCCAGAAAACAAAAGTTTAGGAACAGACGGCTTCACAGGGCAATTCTGCCAAATATATAAAGAAGAACTTACACCTTCCTTCTCACACATTCAAAAAAATTGTAGAGGAAGGAATACTTCCAAATTCACTTTCAAGGCCATTACTATGTTACTCAAACCAAATACATTACCAAAAAAAAAAAAAAAAAAAGAAAATTACAGGCCAATATCTTTAATGCATACAGACGTAAACATCCTCAACAAAATATTAGCAAATCTAAGCCAACAATACATAAAAAGGATTATATACCACAATCAAGATGGATTTATTCTCGGGTCACAAGGGTGATTCAATACACGCAAAAATGTTTTACTAATTCAATGAATATGTCCCATCTTTATTCTGTTGGGTTATTCTGAAGAAATCAGAATTTTCAGGTCCAACAATCCCAAGAGGATATGATCTATAAGATGCGATAAGCACAAATTTTTAAAAGTCTAGTTTTCAGCGAATTTGAAAATTATTTTCCAATTTGAACTGGAGATACAGCCCAGAACTTCATTTAAGCTCAGGGTTTATTAGTGGGGGAAATCAAATGAGCCATCTTGGTTGAGTGGCAGGCCAGGAAACATATCCCTTTCTTCAATTCCCCTCGTGGATGTGACTGGATAGGGCAATCACTATCTCATCCTCTTTGAAATGCTACACTGGGGTGGCCACACTCTTCAGAGTAGCTGCCAGGCACATACCATTCTCCCCAAACACTACTTTTCAAAAGGGTGGGATTTCCCTGTGCTCTTGTCTCATCTCCCCAAGCCCAGTATTCTCAAATTCTCCAAGCAACATACAAAGGCTTGGAGAACTCAATGTGGCTTTAATTTTCTGTTGCTATCAAATGGGATACAATTTCTGATGGAACTGTTTTTGTTTTTTTTTTTAATTTGCTAGGAAATTTTAAATAGGCTCTTTTGATGCTAAGTCTATAGATAAACTTTATTCCTGGGACAAGGAAGAAATAATGAAACCTGTAAGGACTGTAACTTCTTGGCAAAAAATAGTTAGGAAAGTAGACTTTGGAAGCAAACAAATGGAAACAGATGGGGATTTGAGAACCAACTCTGCAACTTTCTAGACCAGTCATTTTTGTCAGTTTGCTTAACCCCTCCATGTTTCAGTTTCGTCACCTGTAAAATGCGGATAATTATAGTACAAATCACATGCAGTTGTTTTGAAGATTAAATCAGAAGAATATGTAGGGTAACAAATAGGCATGGTCCACCCAGACCTAAAGGGTTTCTTGGTAAGACTTTCAGTGCTAAAGCTGAGACATTCCAGGCAGACTAGTATGGTTGGTCACACTATAAAAGGTCAAGTACTTATACAATGCCTAGTATCCATAAATGAAAGCCATTATTTTATGTATTACAAGTATTTTTGAGAATTTTCTCATGGGCCTGTCATATAAGTTAACTAGACACATCTCACTTTATGCTTTATAAAAAGGCTAAAACATATAACAAAAGAAGACTCTTGAGAGTCCCTTGGATTGCAAGGAGCTTAAACCAGTCTTAAATGAAATCAACCCTGAATATTCACTGGAAGGACTGATGCTGAAGCTGAAGCTCCAACACTTTGGCAATCTGATGTGAAGAGCCAACTCACTGGAAAAGACCCTGATTCTGGGAAAGACTGAGGGCAGGAGGAGAAGCAGGCTACAGACGATGAGATGGTTGGATGACATCACCAACTCAATGGACAGGAGTTTGAGCAAACTCTGGGAGACAGTCAAGGACAGGGAAACCTAGCATGCTGCAGTCCATGGGTTGCAGAGAGTCGGACACGACTTAGAGGCTGAACAACAACAATATGACCAAAAAAAAAAAAAAATGCTTCACTAGTGGATCATAATTACTGTTCTTTTTAAAGGTCTACTTGGTTATTTCTAAAGTTCTACATTTTTTTTTGTTGTTGTTGTTTACTGAAGCCAAGTCTTAAAAAAACCTTCACATTGCTCTGTGAAGTAGTATGTAAGTACATATTTCTTCAAAAGTGCACTTGTGACACGGTAAGAAGCTTTGTCATGATAAGATGCATAGAATAATCTTTTTAGCACAATGAATAAAATGTCCTTCATTGCGGAGACATCAAGCATTTGGAGACAATATTCCCATCCAAAACATTTCTATTTAAGACAACCTACTGAGCATACTTCTTTGTCAATTCTCTCCTACCTGTCAATCCAATTTAGTGACATAAAGGGGAGACTAGGCAGGAGCTTATCAGGTGTCATCAGACTGCAGCAAACTTCTGACTGACCAAAAGCACTTGGGATCACATTGGCATATCAAAGGAAAGGAATACAGAGTCATTGTTTTCTAAGTTTGTCAGGTTTTAAGAGTCACCTGGGAGGGACTCCTATTGAATATCCAGATTTCCAGGTTCCTCCAATAGAGATACTGATTCAGATGTGAGGTGGAGAGCCCTTGAGTCTGTAATTGATTGGTGTCCCCTGAGATATTTATGATGGGACAAGTTTGAAAATGGTTCTCAACCAGGGATTGTTACTGTGCCTGGGGTCTCCAAACACTTAACGCCCTGGAACTGAGGATGCTAAGCATTCCATAGTGATTGAGCCAACACAAAACACAGAACAAACCCTGGAAAAGAATGACTGTACAGAATTTTAAACGGAACATGACACTTCATTTAGACACTTCATTAATGTTTGTCAAGTTAACAAAATGATTGCTACCCCAAGAAGTTAGACTAAATATAGGCTGATCTAGTAATTTTCCAGCAGATTATAGCTTCCCTCTCTTTGAGGGATAAGGGAAAATTACTTTCATACAAGCAATTATTTTTAAACTGATTTATTCCTGTTCCCAGGGCTTCGCCGGTGGCTGAGATGATAAATAATCTGCCTGCAATTTGGGAGACCTGGGTTTGATCCCTGGGTTGGAAAGATCCCCTGGAGAAGTAAGTGGCAACCCACTCCAGTACTCTTGCCTGGAGGATCCCATGGACCGAGTCCATAGGATCACAAAGAGTTGGACATGACTGAGCAACTAACATTTCATTTTCATTTCATTCTTGTTCTTATTTTCTTCAAACACTATACAGTACTATGTTTTACATATAACACCAGGAAAGAGTATACTATTCTTTTCAGAAGAAACATTTTGAAAAAAAAGAAATAACGACATGTAGAAAAGTATGCTTTCACAAGTCTTACTCTTCATTCCCTTCCTATTCGCTGCTCATCAATGTGGCATACACAGCGCTTGTCCTTCTATTTACCTTTCTATTTTTCTGCAGTGGTTCCCAGGTATAGTTCTCTACACCTGGAAGGTTTCATTTTCCCAGGGTTCTGTCTTCTCCTATTAATATTTTGATTATTCTTGATTTTTTTTCTTCTACAAATGCTTTCAGTCCCCCTGTGCCTTCTTTCAACTTGATAGTACAAGTAGAAATATATGTACTTGTACTCCATCTACTCTTTCATTTTCTCTTTAGCATTTACTCCTTCCTGCCTTCTGACCTAGAGTCTCTAGTGACTGTATTATTCCTTTGATGTTACCAGCCAGTCACCTGATGTAGGATGACCAATTGTCCCAGTTTGCCCTGTACTAAAATCTTAGGTCCCAGGTCAACCAGGATGGCTGATCACTGTACTTAACCAGTAACCTGGGGAAATAATACATTGATAGGGATGGAGGGAAGAGTAACTGCTTTTGGGTAGTACCCTGCTGGGTTACTATATTTTAAAATTAGTGATTGTTGGAAGATAATGCAAATACAAATAAAACAAATAGGGGTCAGAAGCAATTATTAGCAAGTCAGATGACTTGAAGGACCAGAGAAACCAAGTATTTGAGTAAAAGAGACTGAAGATCAGTGTGAGACCGAGTTGGTCTTTAGAGCCAAAGGTTGTGAGGCTCATGCGCAGCCTGCCCCTGGAGAAGAGGATGGCTTTGGCACTGAGATGCTCGAGTTGAGTAAAAACGTATGGCGTAGTCTATTCCAGAATAAGTGACAAATTAGGAGGGCACACTGAGAAGGTGGCAGCATGGCTCTTGCTGCTCCTGGGAAGCATTGTGGAGGCGGAGGCTCACCAGTTTGAGTTGCAGGATCAAGGAATTCCCACCGGGAAGCTGAGAGCTCTCTTAGGGGCTCGGCAGACATCCTTCTGTGGCTTTCTCTAGTGCTCTTGCTCAGAGCTAATTAGAGAAGTTAGGGGTTATAATTCCTGACCAGAAACAAGCTTCACCACCCATAATTCTACCATTAAAATACCATTCCTCTTTTTACCTTCAGACTGCCTTTGAATGTGCCAATATACTTAGTCAAAGGCCATGCTATGACTCATCTCTACTGCAGGGCTAATTGATGACCCAGGGTTTGTTTTACTTTTAGGAGTCATAGGAAGACCTGTCACCCCCTATAATTCCCCTGTGAGAGAGGATTCCCTCCACCTGGCACACACAATGCATATGACAAATTAGACAGTTCTGAGTACATAACTTATTCTTCCATAATTAATCCATTCTAGTGGAAGGCACAGAACTGTGACATTCTTAACAGATGAAGGGAGTGAAATCCACAGCTCTAAATACTTCTGGGGAAAGACTCAACCATTTTATCTTGCCTTCATTCAGCAAACTACTTACTGAGCATTTAGTATGGATTGAGCACTCTACTTGGTGTTGAAGATAAAACAATGAAAATGGTATAATTCTTGACCTCAAGTCACTGATGCTATGGTTTTTAGAAAGTTACATACATGAATAATAAAGGTGACAGGCACTAGAGTCAAAGCACATTCAGGTTATTAGGATGGTACAAGGAAGGGCATGGTTCATTCTGCCTGGACTGGGGGGACACTGACTGTAGTCACTGTACTGGTTAAGCCTACTAGCTCTGGAGAAGGTCTGCGACTGGGATTGATTTATTCATCACTGATCTCTACTCAAGTAGTACAGCCTAAGGGTCCAGGCCTTGAATGATCCGGCCCCTGACTCCCGCTCCAGCTGCATCTCTCATGCTCTGCTCCCCTTTCGTCATGCTGAGGAGTTAAGGCTTTACCCTGAAAGCAATGGCGATGCAGAGGGGAGTTTTAAGCAGGGCTGTGACATGGTCAGCTTTGTGTTTTAGAAAGAAAGAAAACCAGCTGCAGTGTGAAGGATGGATTAGAGGGGGGAACCTGCAGCTGGGACGATCACTCAGATTAGCAGTCATTCAGGTGAGAGAACACACACAAGAATCACCTGGTAACTGTCCAGGACCCACCCCAGATCATTTGAATCAGAATCTCTGGAGACGGGATCCAGATATTGTAGTTTTAAACTGCCCCAGGCAATTCTAGTGAGAAATGAAGCTGAGAATCAGTAGCATAAGACAGTGCGGAATGGAAAGGGGGCAGAGATAGACAGGCTTTTAAAGGTAGAGGAACAGCATCACTGAGTAACATGAAGACAGGGAGGAATCGAACTACTCACAGCTCCCACTTGGAGTCACTGAAATGAGAGGTAGGGTGACTGACCTTTCCAATTTCCCAGGAGTATCTTGCTTTCAGTATGGATGCTTCTTCATCCTAGGGCAGTGATCACCCTACAGGAAGGAAAGTGATAACTTTTACCAAAATAGGTAATAGAGATCAGAGTGTGATTGGGAGAAAGATGGTTAACTTTAAACATGAGCGACAGCTGCTAAGTACTGGTGACTAAGGCTGTCCTAAGACTCACAGCTGAGGGTCAAATGAGCTAAATACCCCACATTCTAAATGCCTAGAATCACAGCTGTTGGGGCCATCCCCTCCTTAACAGGGCTTGCTAGGAACCAGGAAGCAGAACCAGCACCAACACCTCACATCCTTATATAAGATGAGGTTGAAGGGGAGAAGGCTGTTGCCTTTTGTAGAAATACACTACTTATCCCCCAGAACAAGGTCAGGGTGGGTCTGGGCCGCTTCTCATCCTCAAAACTGAGGGAGGGACCTGAAAAAAGGACTGCTCAGAGGTGTGAGTCTCTGCTGTTGCTGGCCCCTGTCTGGACAGTTACAGGCTCTCTGTCTAGCCTCTGTGCTACCAGGATCGAGGAAAAGTACATCGGGAAGAGATGCTATGGTGGGGGACTGCTGGGTGAAGTGGGGTCAAGACTGTCCCCCTTCAAAGTCCGAGAGGTTTGGAAGATGAATCCTACAATACGCCTGAAGACACAGGAGTTGGCTGTGGTGAGTAGATCATGTCTGGAAGGGTTGGTCTTACCTGGGAAAGCCACAGCACTGGGCGAGGAGGGATGGGATATGTGGCTGCTGGCTCAGGGGCTGGGCCTGAAGTCAAGAAGGAAGCTTTCTCACGAGGCACCCCTAGCAGCTAGAGTTGCTGCCCAGGAGCAAATCCTTTGTCAGGCAACACTGTCAGCCTTCATTCTGCCCACACTAACCACAAGGACAATACAAGGCACTCTCCCTTCTTCAATCCTGTTCCCTGACTTTTACCAGCGGGGCATCTGATGGATTCACTGCAGAATCCACCTGCAATGCAGGAGACCCCAGTTTGATTTCTAGATTGGGAAGATCCGCTGGAGAAGGGATAGGCTACCCACTCCAGTATTCTTGGGCTTCCCTTGTGGCTCAGCTGGTAAATAATCCACCTGTAATGTGGGAGACCTGGGTTCAATCCCTGGGTTGGGAAGATCCTCTGGAGAAGGGAAAGACTATCCACTCCAGTATTCTGGCCTGGAGAATTCCATAGACTGTATAGTCCATGAGGCTGCAAAGAGTTGCACATGACTGAGTGACTTTCACTTTTCACCTGATGGAAAAACATGGGCAGGTGTGTGTGGATCAGACCACAGCCACAACCCCATCTGCTGCAGGAGAGGAGGTGGGAGAGACAGTGATTCGATGTGAAACTAGAGCTTTGAAATAAACATCACTGAATCTTGGGGAGAGAAGTCGTTTAAACAGCTGGAAGTAACTGAGGGGACCAGAAGGTTAGAGCATTGGGCTGAAGTCATTAAGGAAGACCACTTTCCATGGAAAATGGAATTTTGACAGCAGTTACTGCCACGCCATGAGCAACTCTGTGGAGGAGCCAGGTAGGGAGTAACCGAAGCCTGCCAACAGCGAAGTGGGCCCTTCAAGTGATCGCAGCCCCACAGGCAACTTGAATGACCTCTTGGGAAATTCTGAGACAGAACATAAGGCACTTCTGTATTCCCGACCTCTAGGAATTTGAGATAATAAATGCTGTCTTAAGTTGCCAGTTTTGAGATTATGTGGCCATAGATAAGGAATAAGAGTTGCCCTGAATTGGGCTGAGGAGGTCAGGCCTGACTTGCTGACTAGTAATGGGGTACAGACAGCTCCTTAAAGCAGGATCTCTTTGAACAAAGCCATTTTCTTGCCTGAAGAGGTCAGACAGCTGAAGGTGGTTTTCCAACAGTATTCTTACCAGCTGGGTGATTTAATACCTTTGGAGGGTTCTGGGCTGCTCATCATAGTATTCACCATAAAGTGTTCAGTTTGGGGCTTCTATGGGCCTCCAGAAAGAAGCTTCTGGAGCACAAAAAAGGTGTTGTAAGCTAGGAATCAGAATGAGAGTCTGGGAGTCTACCATGTATCCTATTCTCTTTGTTAAAACTGTTCTCCTTTCAAACGCTGGGATTTCCTGGGGTTTCATTCTCGACTTCCTCTACATCAAATCTCTGAGTAGGAAAACCAGGGAGACCGGTGTCCACAAAGCAAGGAGTAGGAGAGACAGAAGAAGAAGGTGGTGTGGTTGCTGAACTTAACGGTTGGAGTCTCGGGGAAAAAAACAGACGGCAGACTCCAGGGGAGAGACAGAAAATAGTTTATGAAATGTTGTGGCCTGGGATGAGGGGGCGCCCACCACCAGACCTGCAGCAGGGAGAGCAGGGAGGACGCGCCACGCTTGGAGAGGGGAGCTCCGTGGAGAAAGCTGTCCGTTAGGGGCTGTGGTCCCGAGAGGGACACAGTGAGCCGGGGATGCTAGACAGGGCCAAGGGAATACACACTGGCTTTACTGTCCTCCTGCCCTCTGGGTTTTCACTAGTAAACCTACCTGGGAGCCAGATGGTCCAAGGAGCCCACTGGTGCAGCTCAGCCAAGGCCGCTCCCTGCTGCTTCCCCCACCCTGGGCAAAAGGCAGGGCGGAAGGGGGTGGAGAGTGGCTGTGTGAGGGCAGAAATAAAGGTGCTGAGCAGACGAGCATTCAAAGCACTCAAGATCATCTCCCTCTCCCAAGTGATTTAAAATAACCGCAAATGCTCAAGTGCACTGGAGTTTTAAGGATGACATCTGAGAGAAATTACTGCTCTCTTCTCCCATAGTATCCTTGATACACTGACAGATCCTCCATAAAGAGGTATCATTCCTAGGGTATTACTTTCCTAGCAAATTGTTTTCAGCTCTATTTCTTGACGGTGAGTCAAGATTGTCCTAGAGTCAGTCCAGCAAGACCACTGCAGGTAAACAGGAAAATGGTACAGGAGAACTACTTTTTTACAACTGCATGTAAATCTGCAATCATTTCAAAACAAAAGAGGCAATTAAAATCACGTTTCCTTATTTATATCGAACTCATTCCACATATGATAATTGAACTTAAAGCTTTAAAAGTGATGCAGAATTCCCCAGGAATTGCTGAGCTAGTTTGTATTCAAATTTTGTCAGAAAGAAAATTTTGAGTCACCTGATCCCTGTGATTTGGAATGTGCTTCTCTCAAACACTGTTGCACCTTGAATAAGAAAGCATGAATCTCAGGCTCAAGAAAGAGGCCCGAGGCCTCGGAATGCCAGTGATGAAAATAGACTGTAATTGAGTCTGCCTCGAATGCACACTTGGGCCTAGTTCTTGCACCCATATAGTGACAGAACAATGGCACAGCCGGCTATGCTCCTACAAATGAATTTTAAAGTCCCTAGATGCTGTATCTATGAGTCTCATTTTGTTTTGGTTTTTAGATTGCCACAGTGAAGGGCATTAACAGGGACAAATCTCCAGTTATAAATAAGCCACAAGGATATAATATACAGCATAAGGAATATGGTTAATAATATTGTAATAACTTTATATGGGGACAGAGGTTTATCAGACATCATGGCAAACATTTTGTAATATATACAAATGTCAAATCACTATGAAGTACACCTGAAGCTAACAATATTGTACATGAACTTTATTTCAATAATAAAATCTTTAGATGCTATTGCTCTTTCAGAGGTTTTTGGTTAGTGGAATTAACTAGCTTCTTTATCATTAGAATAATGTAATTAAAAAACCAAATCTACGTCAACAAGCTTATTTGGGGAACAACAGTGGCTCCAAGATCTCAGAGAAGAGAGAATTAAAAACCTGATCCCAGCCAAAAACATTTCCAGACTGAAAGTGCCTGATGTCTAATTCAACTGAAATGAGTGTTTGCAATATGTGTGGAATAAAGTTTCCTTGTACTTTTCTTTCTTCAGATTTTTTTAGCGCTATGATGTTACATTTCACAGACTTAATATGAAATGGCTTGGTAGCCTAAGGTTACAGAACAAAAACACTAATTCTTGGTCCTGTTTTTATAATAACTGTCACTGACAGTGTGTATTCTTTATTCCTTTCCTTGAAGATTAAGGTTTAAGTGGTTTTATCTCCAGGTAGGATGGGTTTCGTACAGGATAACTCTGGATACCTTTTTCTATATATAATAGGTTTTGTCAGGACTGAAAATTTATTTTCCATCTCCTCATAGAAAATGATATAAGCACCTTATTAATAGCACCTAGGCCAGGAAATGCAAGGACATTATAATAATTCTAACCTCATTATGATCTTGGTGAACAGGTTTAGCTTCAGGCCAATACTGGAAATGAGGGATTATAAAGTGCATACCTCAATCAATTTCCATGGAGTCATTATTTAGTGTGAGATAAATTTAATGCACATCACCACCAAATGAAGCCATGTTTGTGGAAAAATGGGAAGTCATTATAGCACCACTTCATAACAGAAATTATACTATCAAGACCTACAGGTAACCACCACTAAAAATGGCCCCTTTCCTTGGCATTTACACTTGATCACCCAAGAAAGAGTAGTTGATGAAGGTTAGCAGAAGGTCAAGTCTAAGGCAGAAACATGGTTCCTTTAGGAAAGAAACTGCTTTATCTGTCCCCTTAAACGATTCCATTAATTACATTCAAGCAAGTAGGGTGGTGACAAATTCGGTTTTGTGGAATTGAAAACAAAGGGTCTAGTACATCCAGACAGCTGTTTTGTCAGACTCTGTTAGCTATAAATACATTAAGAGTTGCTGCTATTATTTATCTTCAACTCCTTATAACTTAGCATTATCAAAGTGAACTGCGGTGGGAAGAAACTTCCTGGGCCTCTTCTCAGTTCAGGAAATCAGTCAGTGGCATCATGGAAATTTTCCTTTTTTATTCAATCCTGATTTAGGTTCAGAGCCTAAACTGAGTCGTCGTTCTGTATTTGTGTCCTTGGGGAAGTTATATGACTTTCCTGCGCTTCTATTTCCTCATCCATAAAAGGAGGGTTGTGGGATTCAGAGCTAATGTATCTAAAGCACTGAGAACTTCAGTGCTGCACCATCCTACTTTAAATGATTTTCCTATAATAAATCTGAGACAGATTGTTAAACAGCTTTTTTTTTTGCCTCCTTCCACGTGTGAGAGACGTGCAGGAAACAAAAGCAGAACACGTAATTCGGGCTCGTTTTTTCAGAGATAAGACTAGACAGTGCCCTCTAGTGGTAAATAGGCAAAACGCCTGAAGGACATCTATTTTTCACTTGGATTCAGACGGAAAAGACGGAAATTTGTACAAAGAACGCAAAATTATGGGGTAAAATATAATCAATATTTGGACAGAATTTTAACTCTCACCCCATCCTATAAAACAATGGGATAAAGGATAACCTTATCTATTATAAAACAAATGGCAACATCTGAGCAACAAAACAGAGTCAGAAACTATCTTTCAGTCATATGTGACCACTTTAATACACTTTTGCATTCATGACTAGTATTACATAAAGAAATTATTTCAGTTGTTCAACAGAATGAATGGACAGACTTCTTTCCAAGTTCATATAGTAGTATAGAACTGAACATTTCACAGGATTTCTGGTGGTTTCTGACAGTTTAGAAAAAAGGACATTTGCTATAGAATCTTCTCCAATTCTTAGAATTCTCTCTCAGTGCTAGTCATTACAGAACTTCCCTTAGCTGGACATTAATGACGTCGTTCCCATCTAGCTCCTGAATTCTCACCATCTCCACATCTACCAACACTAGGGCCCTTGCAATTCAACGAGGGCAGTGTCAGCAAGTGGTTAAAAGCATGAACTCTGAAGCCAGACAGGGCTTCCCCAATGGCTCAAGCGGTAAAGAATCTGTCTTCAATGCAGGAGACACAGGAGATGCAGGTTCAGTCCCTGGGTTGGGAAGATCCCCTGGCAGAGGAAATGGCAACCCACCCCACTATTCTTGCGTGAAAAATCACATGGACAGAGGAGCTTGGCGGGCTACAGTCCAAAGAGTTGGACACGACTGAGCACATATGCACATGCACACTGCAGTCGCATGGGGCTCAGCTCTGTGCCTCAGTTTTCTCATCGAGGAAAACAGGGTGTTAATACCAGTTGCTTCACAGTGTTGCTGCAAGGATTGACTAAGCTCATATGTGGAAAGAAATTAGAACAGATCCTGCAATTATTCTTATTGCCCAGCTCTTAAGTACCCCATCCTTCTCAATACTACAGAAAATGTATCATAAGTTTAAGATCCAGGCCTGGCCCTCGAAGAATTTACAGTTTACATGGGAAGGCCATACTAGAGGGGTGGGCCTTCCCCCACTTCTTGGTTGGCAAGGGGAGGGCTTTTCCTGAAACATATCCAGGGCCTTTCATGCTCTTCTCCTTTCCACGAGCAGTGGAGTGACTCAGCTGGAGTGGGGTAACCTTGGGGGCAACCCCATGAGCAAGAGACACATTTTTCTAACGCAGGTACATTAGAGAGTCACTTGACTCTCACTCTACAGTGCATCCTCCAACTTAGTTTGGTCAACAATACAGGTGTTGACCGGATTCTGCCAGCCAACCATTTGGTAGAGTTCTCCATTTGTTCAGAATTCAGTCTGAGAACTGGAGAGCTAGTTTTTAAAAATATTTGCTTACTTATTTATTTATTTGTGGCTGAACTGGGTCTTTGTTGCAAGTGGGGGCTACTCTTTAGTTGCACCGGCTTTTTATTGTGATGGCTTCTCCTGTTGCAGAGTACAGGCTCTAGGGCATGCAGGCTTCAGTAGTTGTGGCACATAGGCTTAGTTGCCACGCAGCATATGGAATCTTCCCAGACTAGGGTTGAACCCGAGTCCCTTGCACTGGCAGGTGATTTTTAACCACTGGACCACCAGGGAAGTTCTGGGGATCTATTTATTAAGGGAACCCCCTTGGAGACTCCAACAGAACATACTGACCCATAAAAACAATTCAATGCTAACCTGTATGGTATGGACTTGCAAACCTGTCCAGAAATGAGAGTCTGGTATAGTCTGAAGTAACAGAAAAGTTTCATGGAAATGGGACTTACGTTGACTCTTAAAGAATGGGATAGAATTTGGGTGGGAGGAGGGAGGAAAAAAGAGTCCTTCTGCTAGCAGAGCAAATTTTTCCTAAAACTTGCAGCAATTTGCACTTCTGTGCCATTGGAATAAAATATAAAATATTGGTTAAAATTAGAAAGTCATTTCCTGTTTGATGACTACATGGTGCTACAGCCAAGCTAGGGCAGAGAAACAGGTGATCTAGTTCCTCAATGCCTGATTTTCCAATCACATGTCACCCAAGTGCCAGGAAAGTTCTAAGGACTTTATACATACCAATCACTTACTCCAT